>NC_081410.1:98502971-98850471 GCF_030272615.1 Cryptomeria japonica
ATGGATGTTAAGAGTGCCTTTCTCAATGGTGAGTTGTAGGTTGAAGTCTACATGACGCAACCTCCTGGTTTCAAGGTTGTCGGCAAAGAACATCAAGTATGTAGACTCATGAGAGCACTCTATGGACTCAAATAAGCTCCTCGAGTGTGGTACATCAAGATTGATCAGTACTTGGTTGCTCATGGTTTTCAGCATTGCCCTTCTGATAGTAATCTATATATTAGACACTTTGGTGATGATGTTCTTTTTCTTGTTGTCTATGTTGATGACTTGATCATAACTGGCAATTCAACACATTTGATTGCAAAAATCAAACAAGACCTGTGCAAGGCTTTTGACATGACAGATTTGGGGCCTTTCCATTATTGTTTAGGTGTTGAGGTTTGGCAGATTGATGATAGCATTTTTATTTCTCAGTCTAAGTATGCTTGGAACTTGCTTGACAGGTTTCGAATGCAAGATTGTAAACCTGCTTCCACGCCTATGGAGACAATACTGAAGTTGTCAGCCAAGTCTGATTCTCCTCCTGTAGATGAAACAACATTCAGGCAACTAGTGGGTAGTCACATCTATCTCACTACCACTAGATCCGATCTCAGTTTTACAGTGAGTTATATTTCATGCTTTCTAACAGCCCCCAAGGCTGATCATTGGGTAGCAGCGAAGAGTATGCTGCGTTATGTGAAGGGCACTTCTGATTATGGACTTCTTTACACGGAGTCACGATCCTAGACTCAGTGGTTTCATAGATTCAGATTGTGCAGGTTCGGTTGATGATAGGAAATCAACATTCGGGTATGTGTTCAGTTTGGGATCTGGTGCAATCACATAGACTAGTAAAAAGCACCAGGTAGTGGCTCTCTCCTCGATAGAAGTATTGAGGAGCAGTTAAGGCAGCTTGTGAGGCAGTTTGGCTTCGCTGGATGCTTGCGAATATGTAAATATCTCAAGCAGGCATGACTCCCTTGTTCAGTGATAATCATGGAGTTCTCAAACTTGCCAAAAATCCTATCTTCCATGAAAGAACCAAGCATGTGGAAACTCATTGTCATTTTATTCGGAAGCTTGTTGAAGACGGCTTAGTTCAGTTGCAGTATGTTCCAACTGCGGATCAAACTGCAGACATTCTCACAAAGTCTCTCAGCCCAGATAAGTTTGCTAAATTCAGGGGGCAGCTTGGTGTTGTTGACAGATTGACCATTAAGGGAGGTTATTAGAATATTATTCTTTATTTATTTAATGGTCAATGTGATGTAATTTTGTATATATTAGAACTTTCTATTTTGTCATTCATTATCGATTGTTTCTTTTAGAAACATCAATCTGTTGTATTCTATTTAATGATCTTTCTGATCATTTGTAAATACAATTAAGTTTTTACCAATTACTTCTCAGTAATAGGTTACACCGTAGTACCTTGTGTGTCACTGATGTCAGGCTCATACTAGGGTTAGGAGTGTAGTGTGTTTGTGAAGCTAGGCTTACATCAAGTTTAGTTTCTGTAACATTTTACCTCTTAACCTAGTTATTTGTGGATATAGTGTGACAACTTTATTTCCTTGGCTAGGATATTATAATAGATCAGATTTGCTTGCATTAAGTGTTAGAATGATATAGTTTCCCCGGACGCTGTACTTCTCTCTCTCTCTCTGTCCCCCTCTTTCACCTACATGGTACATCTTTGACCTGCACATTAATGGAAGGGTCTCACTCGAATAATGTAGTGCATGGGAGCTCTGTTGGGCTTTATAGTTTGGGGGGGGGACCACTTGCATGATGCCCTTTTCTCACAGAATCTGCAGGAGTAGCTGTTGATAGTTTGCCCGTTCTGATTACAGGTATTATTATTACTAGTTATTAAAATACATATTAATAGTATGCTGTTTTGTGTTATTTTAAGAATCTGATAATGCAAAGTTTTTCTAAAATCTGATCACAATTAGTAGTGTCGGTATGATGTGTCAGAATTGGATTCACTCTCAGAATTATCAAGTTATACTTCTTGAAACAACCATGTGTTGTTGTTTTTAATAGTTGTATTAGTTAACAATCATTATAAATAAAATCGGCTTTATCAGCCTAGTTGAAAGTAAATTCCATGTTAAGATGTACTATTTCTTTTATATCTCTGTACCATTCTAGATGCTGTTAGAGCTGTCATGTGCATTGCAGTCAATCAAATAATAAGACCAAAATCAGTTTATTATATTTGCAAATATAGATGGTGTCTTAGGTGTGGAATTGGAATACTCTATTGGTTTCTTTTTAAATAAAATGGATTATGTGCTGTTTTAAAAACTGTATACTAAGTTGGTTTTAAATGTGAGTATTGAAAGTGGAATATCTAGTCAATTGTGCACTGTGCGAACTGTTTACATAGTTGCCTAGGTGATCTTATATATCCTAGGTTAGAGAAACTGTTATGATCATTTGAAAGAAATCTCTCTCTTTCTCTCTTTTTATATATGTATAGCTGATTTTGTGTCCCCAAGATTAGGGTAATGAAATTATTTAATTTTAATGAAATCAAGTTGCCAGATTAGTAGTTGAGTTATAAACTCCACTGGAGAATCTGAACAACGTTGTGACACTTAATGATGTCATTTGAATATTGTGCCACTTAATATTCCATATATCAGGATATGTTGATGAAGCTACCGAATTATGCAGTTGTTTTTGCAACAATTTGGCCTCTTTTATTTTATAGTGTTTTGGACTTCGTATGTGAGATACCATTGTATTGAAAGAATTTCTAACTAGATTTTTCCTTGGAGATGGAAAGAATTTCAGCACATAATTGCAGCTTTTAATCTTATTCAAATAGATTCCTTATGTAATTGCAATTATACACATTAGCAATATTATTGTCAATTCATTTGATTTACATGGTTGTTGCCTGAACAATATTTTATTTAGAAAGCATAGAATGAAAAATCGTTGTGTACTCGATTGACACATTGCAACTCGCAAGTTTTCAAGCTTTCTACGTTTTGTGCATAGAGACAAGTTTTATGATTGGACTCATTGATGACAAGTTATAACAAACTTAATGTGATTTTAGCATTCCAATTTTCTTTTTACATTTTTTGGGATTTTTTCATTTCAGATGTGGTTTTGTTTCAAGATGATTGATTTCTCAAACAATCACTACGACAACATTTTGTTTGCATGTATGTCTCAAGTGATCATAGGAATTTTTTTTCTCCTAAAGCCCCTTGCTAAAAGGTGTTGGGTCCCAAAACTTGCCATAATTGTAGATCACAATTTAACCTTCATGACTAGGGGATGTCTTTAGGAAGGTGAAATGGACGGTAACCTCTTGTGCACATCGAGCTTACCTAAACATAGGAGGGTATTCCTAGAGGTAACCTTAAACAAGATTTTCATAGTAAAAAGGTATAAGATTTTAATCCTAAAGGCTACAATTAAACAAAAACTACCTGCTGTTAAGAGTTTCTATTAAGTTGGTATGCATGTGTAAACATGATTCATCTAAAACATATTCTTTTAAGGTTTATTTCAGGTATATCCTTGGTTTGCATGCAAACCTACTTGTGATCTTGAACTATTAGTGAATGATTTGTTCCTTTAAAGGAGTGTTATTCATCAACTATTTCTAAGATTGGTGCCTATCCATTGAATATAGAGTCACATCCTATTAAAAGAAGAAGTAACTAAAACCACAAGGAGCAATGAGCAATTCATTTACATATCCCAAATATTCTGATACCAATAATAAATCATGCTTAATAATCCATACAAAATTGCATAAATCCATGTACAATACAAAATTAACCATTACAAGGCTTGTAATGCATTAGAGTACTATAACATTTGTGAATTATAGTATAATACTCATGCCAACAAATGTAGCAAGGAAGAAACCTTAGTCATGTTTAAGAGGGCTCCTTTAAAAACACCCAAATTGTCGTGGTGACATTTCAATACAAATAGCACTTACAATATTAACCTTTGTGATTTCCAAAAATGGTATTGCTCTTGAAATGGACTAAGCTGGCATGGTTTGAAGTCCTAATGTGACTTGGCACTTGCAAGCATATGCAAATAGCAAAGACCAACCCATTAAATCTTTTTCAAATTGGTATTTATAGCATTCAATTTTTTTGTCCAACTATATTTAGGTATCTTGGTAGGAAGAGAAATTTGGGAATGTGGTGTGTGGTGTGTGGGAGTAACACAAGGTTACAAGTCCTTAAAAATTGAGTGACCTAGATGAATTTGGGCATATTTGTTAAGGATGAACATTAACAACTCTTATAATGGCAACATGGATGCTCATACTTTTCATCAGTGGCTTTGTAATTTAAATTAGACTAGCAATCAAAATAATGGGTCTTGGCTTGGAAAACATCTTTGCAACGTTGCAAACATGAAATTAGGGCCTTAATCACATTTTGGAAGTTATTGAGGGCAAGTGGAACGTGTTGTCAATGGTTTTCAAAGTGTGGCAAAACTTGGTGCAAAGTTTTAAATTTTTTGTTCTTGGAGTTATTCTAGGTCTAGGATGGACTAATGAGTCTCATATTGGAGGAGTTAAGACTAAGAATGGGTAGGGAACTACGAGGCAAGAGGAAATGGGCAATTGGGATTGCAATTAAGTGTCAAGGGTTAGGAAGGGAAATGACACTAAGGGTATGTATAGAGGGAAGGTTAGAGGTTAGCTCTCGGTAGAAATTTGGAATCAAGGATGAGGAGGGGATATGGTTAGGTCACATTTGTGAGAAGGGAACAAGGATCACGACATTGGTTTAGAAGGGAGTTGAAGTCGGGATTTAAGAATGGTACAAGCTTTTAGTTGGGGTTTGATTCCTAAGAGGAATTGCACATAAGGGAGTTGGGTAGAGGGGTAGAGTGGGAATTGGATTCAAAAGTGGACTAGGGATTGGGAACGACATGGAATGGACTAGAGATTCAAGCTTCAAGAGGACTAGGAGACAAAGGAAATATGACGTTGGGGCTTGATGAGATTTGGTATGTTAAGGCGAATGGGGAGCCTAGGAATTAGTCCCATGATCTCTATATCTCTTTGGGGCTTGTGCTTGGTAAATCAATGTATGGCAATGGAGGTCTCCAAGGTTTTATAACCTTGGGATAATACATTGTAAGGATTGGGCCCTGTGGGAACTTGTAGCCACGAGACTTAATCTCTTGGTCTTGAGTTTGTTTGTGGATTTGGGACTTGATAAGACAAAGGAAGGCTATGAGTGGTAGGAGTTGGAGTTCTATGGGAACTTAGAACCTTGAGACCTAGTCCCTAGGTTCCAAGTTCACTCGTAATATTGTAACTTTGAGAAGAGATGAACTAAAAAATCACACAAACTATAGAAACTTGACATTTACCACTTGAACTTCTTGACCAATGAGGAGTTGAATAAGGGTATCGCAAGCTACAATTAGCAAAATGTTGTGAATACTTATTTGAGTTTTGCAAATTTATGAAGAGGTGCCAGTAGAGGGAATGCATGTTTTGATATAACATGTTTTTTTTTTTTGGATGGAAATATTAGACAAGATAACAAATAAATTGGAGTGGTAGATATAACAACTTTCAACATTGATACCCTTCAAGTCAATGGAAATTACATCCCTTTTCAAGAGCCACTCTATTAGAGCATGTTGCCACAAGTGGGTTACATAGTTCTATTGAGTAACAACGATTAAGAAGAGGTTGACCAAATATTTTCTCAAGTGGCAACCTTCTTTCAAACCCAAGATATTCACAATCTTCCATTACATCTAAGGTTTGGTAAAGAAGAAAACGAACTCAAATTTGGAGATTATTAGTGTACATTGAAGTTGGCGAGTAGTTATCCTTTCTTCATTCTTGCATGTCATCCAAAGAGAAAATTGTTATCCATAAAAAATCAGTGGGATTTAATACTCCAGTTCTTGGCAACTCAGATCCCTTCTTTATCACCTTTGAGCAAGCTTTTTGAATGAATCTGACTAGAGCATCTACCATAGTTATAAATAGAAAACATGATAATGGATGCCCTTGTATGCAATCTCTTGAGCAAGAGAATCCTTAAGGGCTTTCATTTAGCTAAATAGAATAATGTGGGATTGATATACAATTAAAGATCCAGTTGGGTCCCAAAACTAGTGCTCCAAAATCCTAGAACACGATTTAACTTTCAAGGCTAGGGGTTGTCAACATGAAAGCAAAACCAAGATGCATTCCATAGATTATGGAGTGCTATCAAACAAAATGAACAACCACAAATTAAATGCAATAATACCAAAATGAATACTTGACCCCATATTTTTTAAGTATGTCTAGTATAATTACTTATGTAAGACCTCTATATGGTTGATAAACATGTGCAAACTTGAAGCATTTAAGCTGAATTTCTTTCAAGGTTTATTTCAAATATTTACTTGGTTAAAATGCAAAATCATGAATGCATATAATTTATTTCTATTTATAAACTATTGATTAAGGGTTTTGATTGTTTTCAAAGAATGGGGAAGGGAAAATGTGTTTTAGATTAGTTCTTATTTGAGGAGTTCAAAATTACAATTAACAAAAAGAAAAATAGTGAATAGAAGCTTAGAAGAACTAATAGAGGCATGGAATACATCACATTAAAGGTATAACAAAAAAAGCATACTTAATTATCTAGAATTGTAATGCATAAGTCTATATGTAGGGAACAAATGATTATTACAATGTAACATTTTTAAAATACAATCACATTTAACAAATGGTCAATACATTCACATTAGTATCTGTGATAAGAGAGAAGCTTAGTGGGGAGTTGAAATTCCATTGAAGAAACACAAACAACCAAAGATACACTTGATGTATAACACCCAATACAATGTTGTCCTTCAAATGTTTTTGAAATTCACCCACTTTATGTAGGTAGAAATTACTTGCACTTGCAAATATTTGGGGAAATAACCAAGAACTGACATCTTCAAAATGTCTCAAAAAAATATTTTCAAATACACTTGAGGTGAAACCCTTAAATTGCAACACACCAAAATCCATAACTTCGGTAAAATCTTGGTCAAAATGGATGCACTAGATTAAAATGATGTAGGGTGGTTGAGAGAAGATCCTACATTCATGGTGAATGCATAGGGTAAGCAAAGGGAATAATCACGAGCTTTTCCCTTAATCCTTTAGGTGCTTTGAATGGTTTGAATAAACTATACAAATATTCATTACTTTTATTCAAGCACTTTGGGTTCTTTGCAACCTTCACAATTTTTATTTCAATATTAGCTTTTAATATTATCAAGCGACTAGGTAAGTTTATTATTTTTGCCTTACCTTTTCTTTCTCTCTATTGATATTTGAAGTAGGCCTTGAGAGTCAATGAAAAAATCAAATCGCTCTGAACAATCATTAGTTAGATTCTTTTAGGATTTTATGACAGCCAACATGAGGTTGGATAGAAAACTAATGTTTTTGAAAGAGTTAAAAGAATGGATCAAGGTGGTGATGTGTGCCTCTCACAAGCACAAAGAGAATCTTAAAGAAATCGTTACATACCACATGGAACAAAAAAACAACATTAAAGGAGGACAAAATAACACTTTATCATGAAACTCTAGGGTCATTATTGCACAAACACAAAAATATTTACATGGTGAGACAATATCATAATTGACAACATATACAATTCCAAAGAAGAAGAAAATGATATACAAGGCAATCACTTGCAACCAATAACATGACAAACCTGCATGAGAATCCATTGCACGAGGCCACAAATAAATTGTTGCAAGTGTATGCCTTTACCATGTATCATTCTCTTGAAAGAAACGATCTTCAACCTTATATTATTAAAATCATCCAACTACAAAAAATGTGGCGTTCTTCTCACAAGCATCAACTTGTGATTGCCTTCCTAAAATTGAAGACTAGCTCCATTATTGACCTTGCCATACAAATAATAAGCCTTTGAACTATACTATAATGCATCATTTATATCCATTGCAATTGGGGATACAACTTGAAAAACCTATTGACCTCGTCACTTGAATCACTAAAAAAAGAGAACGCCTCCAATTCATATTGCAATGAAAAATATGCCTCATTACCTTGTTGATCTCCACAAGGAAACTTTTTGTATATCAAATCAAATTGGAAATTTTGAAGTTTTGGCATGTTAACACCTTGAGCAACAAGTTGATTATCAACTTGATATATATGTTGTTGCTCAACATCATCACAATTTGTATGTTCGCCCTACATGAAATATTCAAATCGAGCACAACATCCACATTATAGGAAGTCACATCATCATCATAAATAAAAGCTTCATGTTGAACACTTCTAATTTTAAGCTTTTGTTTAAAAGTGGCCTCCTACATGAAAATCACTCAAGTATATTGAGAGGGGGGTGAATCATTATATTAAAGAATTTTTACTTTTTAAAATTTGATTCAGTATAATATTATATAAAACTTATTCAATAGATATGCAAGATAAGAACACCAAGATACAAAATTTAGTTGGAAACCCTAATGGAAAAAACCACAACAATAGATGCTTATATATATAGATATAACTCCTTGTACAATGTTTGTAGGCACCAACCTACTAGAAGCACCAACCCCTAATTTTGTTTGTGAGCACCAACTCACTGGAAGCACCAACTCCCACTTCTGAAATGAGGCACCGACCTCCTAAATATGAAGCACCTTCAAAAAGAAGCACCACCAACTCCATCGATATGAGGCACCAACCTCAATACAAAATTTTGCTATAATTTTCTTCAATAGATATGTGAAAACTCAATCATAAATCTGCTATAAGTTGATCACAATCTCCTTTTACCTCTTGTTATCACTTCCTTATATATTCCTTCTCAATTCTGATATCATATTCTCATTTACGACTCGCTTACAATCAGGCATATATAGTGATTGTTTTGAAAACACACAAATACACACCACACTCTTGTTTTTTTTACATCTACAAATTGATTTTATTCTTCCTTTATATCTTTCATATAACCTTTCACAGAAAGGTTGTGAACTTTTAGTGTAAAGGCAACCATTGATTAGTTGCAACTTTCCTTTAATTGCTTTGACTTTTAAATAGAATTGTTTGCATTCAAATCATAATCGCATCTCTTCACTTAATTCTCTAAACCCGCTTCCTATGAAAAGAATGATTAAACAAATAAATCTATAGTACACTTGTATCTCGTCTTTTGGGTTATTCGTTGCCTTTTGTCTTCGAATAAGAGAAAAAAATTACGTTTTTGAAAAAAGACAAAATAATTGTCTTCTAGTGAAACAATTTGTCCTCTTAAATAAATCACACCATTTTGGAATTATTAGTAAGATCACACCTTTTTATGTGCTTAATAATTAATGCTGTTTGATAATATAATTTGGTATTTGTTGTTTTCTTGCCATGTTCCTGATTTTGTATCTTCTCAAAATGCTTGCGATGCGGGCATTCTATAGATTATTGTAAAGTAAGGCAGATCTTGTAAATGTAGTTTCTGAAAGGTTTGGTGAATGCTTGGCCTAAATGCTTCTCAATTAAGTTCTTCTACAATAATTTGTTCTTAATAGATGTTTATACATCACAACCTTCTTAATTGCTGCAGATAATCATATATTTCTCTATTCTCTTAACATTGTGCATTATATACAACCAATCGCTATTCTATACTTTGTTCCTTATAGGCTTTCTTAATGGTAAGGACTGGGCATGACATTAAACCATCAAATAACTAGAATACATATCGCTACATCTAAGACATTAATGACAAGCTATTTGCAACAATCTCCCCTTTTGTCATTGATGGCAACCTCTCAATGATATGATTTTGATTATACAACACTCCCTCTTTCTTCAATTTCTCCCCTGTTGACATCAAAGGCAAGGGGTCTTCAATGTTAAGTGACAAGCTTGCCTTGAACTCATGCTTCTTGTAAAGTGTTTAGTGAATAGATTAGAGTAAAATTACTCCCAACTTCTCCCTTAGGTACTCAAAGGTTTCTTTTGGAAGAGGCTTTGTAAAAATATTTGCAATTTGTTCCTTAGTTGCAATATAATCCAATTTCACTACTTGCTCTATGAGGAAATGATATTTGATCAATATATGTTTCATCCTAGAATGCATAATTGGATTCTTTGATATGCTAATAGCACTGATATTATCATCTCATATTCAACCTTAATGTCTTTTAAGGTTTGCTTCATCCAAAAGACGTGTACAACAAGTTGTTGTAATATACTCCACCTCTGTAGTAGATAAGGAAATTGAAGATTGTTTCTTACTCAATCAAGATACAAGATTGTTACCTAGAAAGAATGCTCCTCCTCTTGTGCTCTTTCTGTCATCAACATTACTAGCCCAATTTGCATCCGTACTTGTATACCGCAACCAAAAATCCATAGTATCCTTTAGATATTTGAGTATCCTTTTGACAACCTATACATGAGTCTCTTTTGGTGCTGCTTGAAAAAGTGCCATTACTCCTATTGCTTGCATAATGTGAGGTCTTGTAGTTGTCACATATAGTAGACTTCCAATCATATACATTAGATGGTTTGATTTGCATCAGGGGTTTCATCATCCTTAGTTTGCAACCTGTGACCATGGGAGTACTCATTGTATTGTAGTCTTCCATCCTATTTTTTTTCAACATTTCCTTAATGTACTTGGTTTGTGAAATGAATATGCCTTCATTTTATTGCGATGTTTGCAATCCAAGGAAGAAGGATAACTCACCAAGTATCGACATTTCAAACTCCTTTGGCATATTTGAAGCAAATTCTTTGCACATCTTCTCTTTGCTATGATAAAAAATGATGGCATCAACATACAAAACCGCAATCAATAAATTATTACCTTCATCTTTGGTGTATAAGTTGTTATATGCAACTCCTCTTTTAAACCCTTGCTCTCGAAAGTACTTGTCCAATCTAGAGTATCATGCTCTTAAGGCTTGTTTCAGTCCATAAAGGGCTTTTTTTAGTCTGCAAACATAATCCTTCTTTTCTAACAACATAAATCATTCAGGTTGTTCGATATATATTCTTCCTCCAAGTCTTCATTTAGAAAGGCTGATTTCACTTCCCTTTGGTAGACTTGAAAATTCTTGAAACTTTCAAAAGCTAAGAGCATTCTGATAGCTTCTAATCGTGCAACAGGTGCAAAAGTTTCTTCAAAGTCTATTCCTTCTACTTGTGCATAGCCTTTGCACATGTGTTGCTTTGTTCCTTGTGATTTCCCCATCTTCATTTAGCTTGTTTCGAAAGACCCATTCGGTTCTGATGACATTTTTGTCTTTAGGTCTTGGGACAAGCTCCCATGTTTCATTTTTCTAAATTTGATCTAATTCTTCTTCTATAGCATTTACCCAAAATTTGTCTTCACTTGCTTCAATAAATCCTTTTGGTTCTATTTTGGAAAGTAAGCAAAAATGTGCATGTTTAGTGGTGTTAGCAAGTCTTCCCCTTGTTTGAATTTTCGTGTCTAAATTTGCAATCACCAAGTCTTCTGGATGGTTTGTTTTGGACAAATTTGGATAGAGTCTTGGATGGTGCTTTTTATGGCGTTTATGTTTTTCTTGCTCAAGCTCCTCTTTCTCAATTTCCTCCTCCAATTCTTCTTCTTTGAAAACATCTTTAGAATTTTCTTATAATGTCTCCCTTCATCAATTTTCACATTTGCACTCTCAACCATCTTGTGTAGCGTCTTGTTATAGCATTTCCATGCTTTACTTCTTGTAGGGTAACCAAAGAATATTCCTTCATCTGCTTTAGCATCAAATTTGCTTAAGTCTTCTTCATCTCTCCTTATGTAGCATGTGCTACCAAAAAAACTTTGAAGCACTTGACTGTTGCAGGTCTTCCTTTCCATAATTCATAGGGTCTTTTGTCATTATTTACCCTGATTTGTGAACGTTTCAAGATGTAAACTACTGTGTGAACCACATCTTTCCAAAAAGTATCAACCACCTTTGATTCATTTAAAATGGCTCTAGCCATTTCTTGGACCATTATGTTCTTTCTCTCTACAACTCCATTTCCTTTGTGAAGTTCTTGCAATTGAATATTGTTTTCTTATCCCATGTTTTTCACAAAAATCTTCATATATATATTAGAAGTGAATTCTCCTACTTTATCTAATCTAAGGCACTTGATTTTTAAATTTGATTCATTCTCTACAATTCTTTGAAAGATTTAAACTTATCCAGAGCTTCAAATTTTTCTTTTAAAAAGGCAACCAAAGTCATCCTAGAGTAGTCATCAATGAACAACATGAAATACCTTTCTCCTTGCAAGCTTTATGTTCTTGTTGGTCCACAAAGATCTGTATATATGAGCTCTAATGGTTTTGATGCCAAATGTTCCTTTGTTTTGAAGCTCACTCTTGTTTGTTTCCCAAGGAGGCATTGTTTACAAATGCTCCCTTACGACTTAATTTAACCAAATTATCAACATTTAGATGGCCCAATCTCTTATGCCACAACCAACTCTCATCTTCTTGAACCATGTAACGACTTTCACTATTGATTTCTTTTAGGATGTAGAGATTGTTTGATGTTCTATAAGCATCTTCTATCATTTTTCCTTCCTTTTTGATTTCATATCCTTTACGAAGAAATGTCATGGTGTGCCCTTGATCACAAAGTTGACTCACGCTTAACGGATTTTGTTTCAGTCCCTTAACATAAAGGACATTCCCAGTTTTTGTTTTACCATGATCCAAACTAAGAGTCCCTTTTCCTTTTATCTCTTTCTTTGAATTGTCACCAAATCTAACACTTCCTTCATTTGGTGGATCAAGAGAGATAAATTTGTTTTTATCTCTCGTCATGTGTCTTGAACAACCATTATCAACATACCACTTATCCTTTTTAGTTTGTGCATGTAATGTTTGAACAAACATGGTTTCTTCAATTTCCTTGTCCTCCTTTTTCTTTTTCCAAGCCTTGGATGATTCTTCCTTTCTTTTGTTGGGAGCATTTTATTTTTTGCTTTGTCTGGGAGGGTCATCAAAGATAGTCCTGCAAAAACGTGTTGTATGTCCAAAATTGTTGCACTTGTAACGCATAATATCATAATTCATTAGAGGGGTAAATGAATTATAATTTCTTTTAGTGAAGCTAGGGATATTCCTTGCATGAATTCTATAATTCATTGCTTTGTGACCAAATTTATTACATGAGAAACAATAGCCATTCAAGGAGTCATGAAGCCTAGTCATGTATGATTGTTTTTGATGAGGGGTCCTTCTCCAATTGTCCTTGTTTTCTTTTGGTAGTGAGTTGGCTTTTTGAGGGATTGTACTCTTTTTTTTTAATCTCTTCCTTGCTTGGATTCTTAAGAGCCTTGATGCAATTTCTTGACTTTTCTTCATCGATCCCTGTTGTAGCCTCTTTTGATTGATGTTTAATAAAACCAAGACCGGTTTTGATGAGTGGAGATCTTTGTGAATTGATAAGCTCATCCAATTTCTTGGTGCTTTTATTAAATTTGAGGCATTGGTTCAATTTTTCCATTGAATTCTCTAACTCTTTTTTTAAGGTGAGAACCTCTAGCTCTAGTTTATCACAATCCAATTCTTTTGTCTTGAGATGATCTTCAATAATATTGTTTGACCTTTCTAGGGTTTCAAAAACTTCTTGAAACTACATCTTGTGCTTTGTGCTTTGTGATTTTTCTTTTTTACTTTTTCGTTTTGCATGGATGCATAGTGAAGTTCTTCCTCAAGATCTACTTCCTCTCCTTCACTACATGCTTCATTTAGATCTTCTTCTTCATTTTTATCATTTGCATCTTCCATTGGCATGAAAAGTATTTCCCCTTCATCACTGCTCCAACCTTCATAATTGTTTTCTTTTACTGAGTTGTTACCTTTCTTTGAATAAAAATTCCTCTTATACTTTTGGAGTTCTTATTTTTGTTGTACTTGTAATTCTTCTTCTCTTTCCTTTTTAGACATGTTTCCTTTTGATCTTCACTACTATCACTATCATTTTGAGGACATTTGGAAGCATAATGTCCGATTTTGCAACAATTGACACATTTAAAGGGAAACTTTCCTTTATATTTCCCATTTCCTTTCTTAAAGTTTTGCATGAAATATTCTATTTCATCTTATTCACTACATGAACTCTCGCTTGGTGCATATTTAATGCTTTTTTCCATTTTTGATGCTTTAAAAGATGCCTCCTTTTGTGATGGTTTATCTTCAATCCTCTTTTCATAAGCAGTGAGGATCCCATGCAACTCATCCTTGGTTAATTGATTTAGATCATTGATTTTTTCAATTGTTGATACTTTGGAATTGAATCTCAATAGTAAGGATCTTAAGATCTTTTGAACAACTACCTTTTTGCCAGTGTCTTCACCGAGTCATCTGTTTGTATTCACGATCTCATCAACACGAAGTAGATAAGAGGCTATGTTTACATCTTCTTTCATTTAACACTTTCAAATTTTCTTTGGTGAGATTGTTGCTTTGCCTTCTTTACTTTAACGTCTCCGTCACAATGTTCTCCAATTTCTTCCATATTTCCTTGGCTAATTTGTAGTGCATAACTTTTGTGAATTCTGAATCTGCTAGCCCACATAAGATTGCATGTTTAGCTTTTGTGTCGGTTTCACTTTTCTTCTTACCTTCTTGATTCATTGGAGGAGTTGAAGGAAGTGTGTAACCATCTGCCACAAATTGCCAAACATCAAAACCAAGAGCATTTAAGTAGGCCTCCATCCTAATGCTCCAATAGGCATAGTTTGTTCAATCAAATAGTAGTGCCTTGTCCAAGGAGAAACCATTTCCTTCTACTCCAACCAGTTGTCCTCTTATGGATTGCAATGGTTAGAAAGCAATATAAAGATGATTTGCTTAAGTGGCTACTGATAGCTTGATCAGATCACATTGAAACTCATGCTATATCTACATTGGTTGTGTCTGCTCTGCACAACATCGGTTTCCTAAATATACCTTCGGCTTTGCACTTTGTCGGTCTTCTGATCCTTAGCTCTACACTTTGTCAGTCCTTTGACCTTCGCCTCTGCACTATGTCTTTCCTTTGACCTTCGGCTCTACACTATGCTCTGCTCTCCCTGTGTTCATACTTTTTCACATCACTTTTCACATTAACAACAACCTTCTCAAGAATGAATTATGTGAATTTATTATCCTATCAATTTGTCGCCAACTTTCCCTCCAAAACATCCTATTCAAAATTTTGTTACTGCGCCATAAATCACTCTCCAGAAATCATTCCATAAATCTTTGTCAAGACAGTCGTTCATGCCGATAAATCTGCTTGTTGACTGGAGAGGACTGCCGGTTTAACTGGATGTTAACTGAACGTTACCAGTCTATTAGTTAAGACTCTACCGGTATACCGATCAAAATCTACCTAGCCGATTACCTTTTGTATGCCGATCTGTTTATTGCTTAGCCGGTTGACCTCTTCTGTGTTGGTCTACTCATTGCTTGTTGGTTGATATCTTGTGTGCCGGTCTACTCACTGCTTGCCGGTTGACCTCCTGTTTACACACTACTTAACTGGTTGACCTCAGTTTACTGGTCAACTTATTGCTGATAGACTGTGAAAACTTGGGAGATGATGTTGCCAACAATGACAACCATATCATTCACCGGTCATACAAAAATGCACCAGAATGCCAACACAACCCTCTCCTTGGATTTTTTTTTGGGAGCATTATTGAGTGTACAATTAGTAGGTGGGTTGAAGAAGGAGGAAAAAGAGCAAAAAGCCAGGCTGGGTTTAGGCCAAAACACTCTACCATTGACTGTTGCATAACTCTTAGACACTTCATTGAAAAGTTTTGGGATCTCGGAGGAGGAGAAGCCTTTTGTTGCTTTGTTGATTTCAAAAAGGCCTTTGACATTGCTCCTAGGGATAAAGTTTGGAATAGAATGGAAGAGCTCGGGATTCTGAATGAACTTAGAGTAGTTGTCCACAAACTTTATGAGCAAGTTAAAGCCAAAATCACAACTAAAGAAGGTATGTTAGAGTGTTTTGGTAGCAATATTGGAGTCAAACAAGGATGCCCATTATACCGCACATTGCTTGGTTTATATACTGATAAATAAGAATAATGGTTAAACAATTCCAAGGGAGAAGGCATCCAACTAGCAAGTTTTGTGGTGAAGTTTCTTCAGTATGTAGACGACCTTATTTTAATTGCAAAATCTGCTCATGGCTTAAGAGAACATTTGAAAGCTTTAGAATTATTCTTTCAAGAGGTTGGAATGCAAGTCAACACCAACAAGACCAAAATTATGATCTCCTCTTTGAAAAGGAAGAAGTAGTGGGTTGACTTTATCTTTGGGTGAGTAGCATGTCAAACCTCAAATGGACACAATTGGAAAGAATCCAAAAACATTTAATCACTAGCAACCATTAGATCAAATCTACGATTCTCCATGAGATTCTTTTGGCTGAAGCGGGTATGTTCCCAATGGAAGCATCAACAATAATTCGTTTCCTAAGCTAATTAAAAAAAGTTGAAAACATGGATCAACATCGCTGGCACAAAATGGTCGGTAAGGAGAAGTTAGATTGTATGAAGAAGACTTGGATGAAATAAAATAAGAAGTGGATGAACAAATGGTATATTAATTCACAGTAATGCCCTAATTCTAATGAAGAGATAAAAATAATGTGTTAGAAAAATTCAGGACTTCCATGTGGACAAAACAAATTGGGCGAAAAAAAAGTACACTATATCAAAGAGTTCAACCCCTTATGGGATCATGATGGGAAATATTATTTAAAGGCCACAATTAAGGGAAAAGCAAGGATTTTTGTGGCTCAACTTAGGATTGGGTCTCATCATCTTAGATGCGAGGTGGGTAGAAACTGAACAACACTACATTATTGATTGTGTAGCATATGAGGACATTCACAATTAGTTTGGAAGCATCTTATAAGTGTAAAGTTTGAATGAAAATATTCGTGGAGACCAAACTTCACCTATTGCAAGTTTCTTAATCAAGATACATGATAGAAGAGTTGACATGAAAAGAAACATGAAAGTGGATTAATGCAGGTTCTCTTGATCCCTTTGACCACGTGGTCTTGTGGATGTTATTAAAATCATTCAATTCAATTTAATTTGTAATTTACCATCGGATATCGTGTTCTTTCCATGTATCGCCTTTTCCTATCATGTTTTTTTTTGCGTTAATCGTCTTTTACTGCGAGAGGATAAAATGTTTATAAAAAAATTGGAGAATAAACTAATATTTTTAACTGAAAAAATAAAATGGAAATAGAGCAGCCTATCGCTGGTGAGAGGATTTAGTTCCACATAAACCTTACTGCTAAAACGACAAGCCATTAACCAGGGTCCTATGTTTAAATCGATGGATACGTTTAATTGAAAAATTTCCAGGTCTCAAGTTCGAATTGTGAACTCGTCCTTCTCTACAGCAATGGCGTTTAGAATAACACCAATGTCGATAATAACGACCTCACGCCACTGCCTGACCTTTCACCATTGTGCTGGTCTCATCAAACCCCGACTTTTCAGCCCTGAAATCCCTAAAAGATTGAACTCATTTCAGCTGTTTTACACAAATCATAATCCTAACTTGTGCACAAAAGCCTCACACCAAATAACCCCGCTCGTCGATACTTACGCAGCGCAAACACAGAGTCAAAACGTGGTGGAGATTCTGGAAGAACGCGGGCTCATCGAAACAATGACCCACCAAGATCTCAGGTCAGCTTGCTCAAACCCTAATTCTAAGGCTTTAAAAGTTTACTGTGGTTTTGATCCAACTGCTGAAAGCTTACATTTGGGAAACTTGCTTGGCATAATTGTCTTGACGTGGTTCCAAAAGTGCGGTCATGTGCCCGTGGCATTAGTTGGGGGCGCTACCGCTAGGGTTGGGGACCCCTCTGGTAAAAGCATTGAGAGGCCCGTATTGGACGAAGAAACTATTAGGAGAAATTCCGATGGGATTAGAGTGATTCTCGAAAGAATTCTAGGGCATGAAAATCAAAATCTAGTTTCGGGCAATCGGAGGAGTTTAGTTATGAACAATTATGATTGGTGGAAGGAGTTTAAGGTGCTAGATTTTCTCAGAGATGTAGGGAAGTATGCTAGAGTGGGTACCATGATGGCCAAGGAGAGTGTGAAGAAGAGGTTGAATTCGGAGGAAGGGATGAGCTTTACGGAGTTTTCGTATCAGTTGTTGCAGGGATATGATTTCCTTCACTTGTTTAAAAATGAGGGAGTTTCGGTTCAGATTGGAGGAAGTGATCAGTGGGGGAATATTACTGCAGGTAAGGAAATTTATTAGACATTTTGCTTTTGTCATAAGGCAAATGTTTTTTCAATATGGTTTTTTCTCTTTTATGTTTGACAATCTGTAGGAGTTCAGATTTTTATACAAAAAGCTCTGATATTTTCAATATTGAGGTGAATCATCATTTTCAAATAGCCGACATTAGTGGGATCATTTGGCCAGTTGTTGAATATGAGTCACTCAAAATTTCTCCTAATGCAGGTACTGATTTGATCAGAAAGGTTCTTCAGCAAGAGGGGGCTTATGGGTTGACGTTTCCTCTTCTTTTGAAGAACGATGGGACTAAGTTTGGGAAGTCAGAAGAGGGAGCCATCTGGCTTTCTCCTTCTATGTTGTCTCCTTATAAGTTTTACCAGCATTTTATTGGGACTGCGGATGCTGATGTCATTGTTTTTTTGAAAAAGCTTACCTTTTTGACCATGGAGGAGATTTTAAATTTAGAAGAGAGTATGAGGAAGCCTGGGTATGTTCCCAATACACTTCAACGGATGCTTGCCGAGGAAGTGACTCGTTTTGTCCATGGGGAAGAGGGATTGCAGGAGGCGCGGAAGGCAACAGAGGCTTTGGCACCTGGTTCGAAGACACGCTTGGATTGGAGAACAATTGAAGCCATTTCCAATGATGTTCCCTTATTGTCGCTGTCATATAGTGAGGTGTTAAACTCATCTCTGGTGGACTTGTCTGTGAAAGGAGGGTTGCTTGAAACGAAAGCAGCTGTGAAGCGTCTTATAAGACAAGGAGGTTTCTACCTTAATAATGAAAGAGTGGAAAGTGAGGGAAAGATTATTGAACAAGCTGACATTGTTGATGATAAAATGTTGCTTCTTTCTGCTGGTAAGAAGAACAAAATGGTTGTAAAAATAGCCTAAATTGATGTACGCAATTTGGGAATCTCAATTGTTTGAATGGATACATATTCACACTTTTCTAATCAACCAAGGTTTAAGGCTCTTTGACATCCTATGATCAAGCAAGCATGTGACATCTCCGAATTCATTTAGGTTTATGTCACGGTTTAAGAGTCTTTAGTCCAACACAAGATCATTAGTATATTATATTTTGATGGTTGTGGTTGTCATCCTGAATTGATGTATGCAATTTGGGAATCTCAATTGCTTGAATGGATACATATTCACACTTCTCTAATCAACCAAGGTTTAAGGCTCTTTGACATCCTATGATCAAGCAAGCATGTGACATCTCCGAATTCATTCAGGTTTATGTCATGGTTTAGGAGTCTTTTAGTCCAACACAAGATCATTAGTATATTATATTTTGATGGTTGTGGTTGTCATCCTAAATTGATTTTAAATCTGATCCATGTCAGTCAATGTAATTGACTATTCCCTCCCCTTCACTCCCTTGTTGGTAGATACTCCTTGTAGTGCGATCAAATTAACTCAAATTCATTCTTATCGACTTCGCTTTGGATTCCCTTGCCAAGGGGAGTTTTGTCAAAATTTATCATGGACGTGTGTTCCAACTTTGTTTTTTTTGGCACGCTGCATCAGTGTATTCTATCTATTTTGAACACTTTATTAAGGCTTCTGTGTGTTTCAAGTTTTGAACCTGAAATTCTGCTTTCAAAGCTCAACTGATTTATCTCTAGTGGGTTAGATGTGGTATTCTGATCAATTTCAATGCTTTATCATACTCCCTGGGGATTTGAACTTGAAATTGTCTTTTGGAAGCTCCCTGACATTATCTCTACTGAATTGAACATGGTGTAATATCTCTTGGGAATTTGAACACAAAATTCTCCTTTGGAAGCTCTATTGCTTTATATCTAGTGAGTTGAATGTGATATTTTACCAAGGTTGAACGCTTAGTCATGTCTTTTGGGGATTTGAACCTGGGACTGCTTTGCAAACCGTGTTGCTCCATCGAGGTTTTTCCATTTAACATACTGGCTATCTACGTTCATGATTATGTCTTTTCAAAGGTGAATACGCAGTTTAATTTCGTTTAATTGGGGGATTCGTGTCTTGGTTAGCTTGACACATCAATGTTGTATGGTTCTTAGCTTATTGTTAACCTATTTTTAATTATAATAGGTTTTTTAACTTTTGCAATTGAAATGGTTGATTTGTAATCAAATATCCATTGTTATGCATGCATGAATATTAGTCGGTTTGATCTGTTAATAATTTTGAAACTATCATAATCCCATCAATATTAGTCGGTTCGATCTGTTTGTTAATTCCCATTTTAGTCGTGTGAATGGTTCTATATTTTTTGTAGATAATTGGTAGTTGATTATTTTACTAATGCTACTCGCCCACGCTCCTTTAAGATGTTTACATGTATTTATGCAAAACAGATTTAATATGTTCTAAATCATATTTTTCGTTTAACGCAATTCGGTCGCTATTCAATAAATCTTTCACTTAATATTTCTTCAGTCCTGTTGCACATTGCACAGAAAAATAACTTTTAAGCTGTTGTTGCAAACTTACAGCCCCTCCTGCAGCCATGGGAGTTCTATCTAGTTTTGGCATTTTTTAAACCTTATGGTTGTTATATTCCAAAGAGATACAATTTTGAACTTGGGATAAGAGTTAAAGAAGGATTACTAAATTTGATTAATGGCTAGGCTTAGAAACTGTTTTCATTAGGGTTCTATTGTGAAAATAAGGCGATGGGGAATGCAAAAAGTTTGAAGTATGCCGATTTTTTTTTTTTAAAATATGTTGGAAGGTTTTTATATCACCCATAAAATTGTTTTTCTACCCAATACGGGAGCATGAGACTATGCTGATACCTTTTTGGCAAAGAATGATCGACTGAGCTATCCATTCTGCCAAAGATGCCTGGAGCATGATCTCATTCTCGTCCCTTGTATATTGTACCTACAGCGGATTTGAACTTTATTGGATGGTGCAATCAAGGAACATACCATCATCCTCATCAATTGTATTCAACCAATTGAGCTACACTGCTTTGGTCAGTATTTATATTCAAAACTAATCTTAAAAACATATGTTAGCATCTTTCAAGATGACGAAATATAACTGTTTAACCTTGTGGTTACATTGAATGTAGCTAATAATTTTAAGGAGAGGGTGCTGCTGGGACATTCTGAAAAACAATAGTAAGTAAAATGTTCCCATAGAAAATTAAGATTACACTGCTCAGAACAGAATTTGAGAATCTTTTTGAAAGCTACAGAGAAACATTACAGATAATATATAAAATGTTTAAAATTACATGCTCCTGCCATTTGGCAATAAAAGCTTCCAATATTTCTAAGTGATGGTGCCTCTCCAAATTTTTTAGCTGGATATTTGGCAGCTTCCTTTGCAGCCTACACTCTTTGAATATCTTGGGCCCACCTGCACAGAGAAATCTAGAGCAATAGTACCCTTGAGGGGATACAAATTGAACATTGAGTGTTGTGATGAGAAGTTACCCTTGAATTCGTTTTCTTACGGTATTGGTGGAAGTGTCTATTCGTCCCTGCCAATAAGTGGACGCTAATGTTTTCATGTGAACGAAATGGCAATATTGTTGCATTGGAAAATGAGGAGGAAAAATTTACTGTGTTGCTAAGTTTTTTGTTATCTCTGTTTTTTACATGCATGGAAAATAAAGACTTTTGTGGCCCCTGGTTGGACGCTGGCTATTTTTCCTAGTTGAAGATGCTAGTTTTTATTTCTGTAAAATTTCCAAAACTAAGTCATCCAATGAGGGAGAGGGTGACGAAAAAATTGAATGGCTTTTGTAAGGTTCTTTCTTGTGTGTTGCATACATATATGTCTGTGCAGCTGGCTGGGCCTTAGATGTATTGGGTATTGTGTGGCAAGCAGTATACATATCTACTAGGGTAGTTGCAATGATAACATATAAGAAAATCCCTAACAAGGGGAATGTGATGGGAATTGGAGGAATGAAGCCTCTTTCTCTTTCTGGCACTTGATTAGCATCGAAGAGCAGTTCTATATAGCATTTTAAGGATTTGTAGATTGCTTCCATTGAGTAGAAAGCAATAGAAATTGATGTTCTTGGATACGGTGCTTAATTGGACAAGCCCCCATGGTCAGGTAAGCTCTTTATACTTATTCAGCAATGGATTATTTCATATTTCTCAAACTGTTATGCATATCAATTACTCCATTGTCGTCAGTCCTTATCGGTAACTTCATTGAAACATTGGATACAATAGTGTCAACCAGCTTGCTAATATTTTCTGCTTTTTCTCACAGGCAAGGCACATGTTCTGCATGTTAGTATATGCAGCTGGGTTTTCTCTTGCATGGAGGCATTGGCTCAAGGTGTGGACATTCATCAATTTGCTTCCGGGACAGAGGGGGGTTTAAATAGCATGTTTTCAAATGGCATTGATATTCTTTCATGCAAGTTAAACACCATCCAATCACCAGTTCACTTGCATCGTCTGGTAAAGTTTCTTTATCCTTTCTGATGTGCTGGTTATCCATTCCCTGTTCCCATGGTGCTGGCAGAGAGAATGGTTTTCTAATATGTATGATTTTTCAGCTTTCATTTTAGGGTTTGGAAGAGCTGATGCATAATAATAAACTGACATTTTCTTTGTGCTTGTTGTTTTTAAATATATATTCAATATGAGTAGAAATATTTTATGCATGCTGGGTGGCGTGTCTCAGGCGGCATTTGTGTATGGTATTGTCAATGCTATGCCAAAATGTATGTTTCCTAGTTTGATGGCTGTATGGCAGTATTTGTGTTTTTGTCCTATAATACTGAGTAAACTGTATTTGGGTATATTTATGCATCTTGTCTTAACATACAAATTAAAACTTTATCTCTTAAGGGTTGATTTTAAGCAGAATGTCAAAATTCTGAATGATTACAGTCTTTTATATATTTAGTATGTAATATTTTTCTTTTGAAAATAAGGTATGCCTTAGCATTTGAAGGGTTGCTTGGAGTGGAAAATTGGCACAAAAAAATTTATATGCAGGCAGGGTTGACCATCATTAGTTTGAATGTTTTGATTCATCTCATAAAACTATTGTGCGTGTGTTGTCTCCCTTATCTTGTCTCTTCCAAATCGTGAAAAGGTAGCTAATTGTAAACAGAGACCTTCCTAAATAAGTTTTGGAAAAGATCATCTATGAAGAGCTTGCAAAAATAATGTAAAAAGTTTTATTCATCTAATCGATTAACATTTTATATGTTGGACAGAGCTATTGAGCATGTTTCCTTTCTGTGCATTATTATTTCCATGTATGGTCAATGGGAATGTTTAATGGAGTCATGCATATGCATTATTTGAAGAAGAGCATGTAGCTTATGTACATGCCCTTAAAATGTTTGCAGCACTCTTAGAAGGGAATGAAATGTTGTTGGATTCTTCCATACCAACAATACCCACATGCACATCCACAACCATTGAGACTAGTTCTGCTGAAAAATCATCTTCACAGAGCATTAGAACCAATATACTCAATTTTCAGAATTAGAAACAAGAAAAGTGACATAACAAAATTTCTCTGCCCTTTATGCTTTGAGTAATTTTGTAAAACAGTTCATGTGCCTTTTTTATGCTTCCACATTTTGCATACATGTCTACCAGCGCAGTTGCAACTTTAACATCTGAAAACAATCCCCCTTCCGCCATCCTTTGATGGATGTCCATTCCCTGTTCTAAAGCTCCCATTTTGGCACAGGCAGGCTGGATGCTGGCAAAAATTGTAGAATTTGGCTTTACACTAGCCAGTTGCATTTGCTCGAAAGTTTGTAAAGCCTTCTGAAAAATCCATTTTGTGCATATCTTGCAATCATATCATTCCATGAGACCACATTTCTTTGAGGTATTTTGACAAACACAAAATGGATTTTTTTCAGCCAAAGAGATTTTAGTATGATTGGTCGTTACTGATGCAATGAATTTGACAATCTCAGGAACTCTTGAATCAAGCCACAATGCATGCTTTCTCAATATTGAAGAGCACTGATATTGTCAATATAGTGAGAAAACTGCTAAAGGAAAAGCTTATAAAATATATAATTTAAATCCCTTTGAAAAATTGAGTAACATTTGAGTTCAAATTACACTATTCGTATAATTTCACATGTCAAAAATTCCTCTGATAAAATTATATGGAGCAGACTAGCACTAGAATTGTTCTAATTGCATTTTGTGTGATACCTATTATTCAATTATCTGCATCCTGTTTATTTAATATGAATTACTATCGTGCAGACAACAATGTTTTTTGAATTTAATCATTGCGTAGATGGCCTATAAGGGTTCGTGGTTAGGGGTCTAGGTTGATTGTGTTTCTTAGTTTGCTGCATTTAAAATGTGTATAATGATCCATTTCTAAGCTGGGTGTTCGTGGTTAGGGGTCTAGGTTGATTGTGTTTCTTAGTTTGCTGCATTTAAAATGTGTATAATGATCCATTTCTAAGCTGGGTCGGCCCAGCTTCCTTTATAATGATGTTTTTAAACACCATTGAAATTAATTAATAAATATAATAAATAAATTTTAAATTTTGAATTTCCTAGCAGGCTGACATCATTTTCTCTTTGGAGGCCGACTTGTGATGAATCCTCGGAGTGATCAGGCATTTATGGAGCAGATTTTGTTTGCAAGTTATTATGAAGTTTTTTTATAAGAAAGGCATTCAGCGATGCATGGGTCTGAAGAGACGAAATTCCTTGAGGATCAATAGCAAGTAGGACAACACCCCTGCTCTGCTTCTCTTTCATATTTTTCTGCGCAGATAAATAGAGGGTGAAAACATTAATTATTTGCAGGATCATGGGTGAACAAAGGCAGAAGAAGCATATTTTCAAGATGAGTGACTGTCAATTTGAGCGGAAGTATATTCCTTCCTAGACACAATAACCAGGCAAGTAAACTGCTTATGCGATAAGGATATTATGCCAGAGGTAGGGAGTTTCGCACAGTGATTTAAGAACATTTTCCTGTAAGATCGAGCTTCTAGTGGGCCCTCTAGCAGCATACTCGAGCCTTGTGATCCGAAAGATAATTGACTGTCCCGAGTGCCTTTTCTACTTTGCTGTGTGTCTATCGACACTAGCAAAGTTGGTTGGTCAATAGGAGAATTCTGTTTGCTGGAGGAGTGCACAATCACAGAATCCCAATCTGGCATTTGTAAGGTCTTCTAAACAACATAACGGGCTGCATATTTGAATTGAGTCTTGAGATTTAGACAATTCTGCTGATTAAACTATTACTGGCAATCATCTGGTTTGTAATCCTTTATGCTGTAACCATTAATAAATTAGTATATTACTGAATTTTGATGATTTTTAACGAGCTGTGAATTATTTGTGTGATCTTTTTAGGTGGTGTTGTACTGCTGTTAAATGTGTGATTTGTTTGAGGGGAATCGGAAGGTAATTTTGTTAGATAGATATGTATTGTTACAGTGTTAACCTGTGCAAACTGAATATTATCCTTTTGCTGTTAGTTCTGCTATATGTGCAGATGATATTGACAAACAGCGTGTAGGTTATTACATTGTTATCAGAACCTGGTATCCTGCCAGCCTGTGTGTATGCAGATTCATCAGTGTTAGTGATAGAGGGTTGAGGTATTAGCAAAGGGAAAAGAGGAAAGAGGCTGCGATGGGTGACAGATGAATACAATTTAGGGAGAGCAAGGTGTTTCAGGCTAACATGAGGGACACCATGGTTGAGATGGTCCAGGTTCTAAGAGGACTGAACCAGCAGCTGATTGCTAGTAGACCTATTCGAAGTGGTATCGAAGGGAGCAACTCTAGTGATGATAGGGTCTCTCAGCTAATCCAAATCCAAGAACCTTCAGAGCCCCTTTTTTGGAAAAGGAAGACTCAACATGCATGGAAGAAGAGCAACCTAACCAAGGAGATGAAATGACAAGACTTAATGATGAATACAATGCCCTAAGCTCTACCATACAAAGAGACATGTCCTGTACCTAATACTGTGAGATGAAGACAAGGAATGGGCATAGGAGAAGGTATGATGAGCAGCCTTGAAAGGACATTCAACATTGCTTGGGGAAGATCACCGTTCCTTTCTTTGATGGATCCAATGGCTGTTCAGCAAGAGCTTGGTTGTAGAAATTGGACACACATTTCTATCTGAATTCAATATTTGAAGGAGAGACCATCAAGTTTGCCACATTACATCTTGAGGGAGTGGCTCATGAATGGTGGTATCATCGGATGATAACCCAAGGGCATGATTCAATCACTATCTTAGAAAACTTCAGCCAAAGATGACTGAGAGGTTTGATAGTAAGGATCTAGAGATTCATTTCAGATAGCTAGCATAACTGAAGCAAGAGGGCGCAATGGAAGACTATGTAGCAGACTTTCAGAGGCTTTGGTGATGGTTCAAGATGTGATAGGAAGGAGTCTCATAGTCCCTTTTGTAGAAGGCCTATTTGAACCCCTCAAAGGATTTGTAAGAGCGTTCGATTCAAATTCATTGCAAGAAGCTATTAAGAGAGCTCTAAACTTGGAGGATTTGGTGGTTAAGGACAAATTCTATTCCAAGAAGTTACCTCCTACTGTGCCAAAGAGGCCTCAAAAGAGCATGCCTCCACCCAAGGGATCACCCCCCAAACCAAATCAAATTGAGGTATCTAAGAATTAACTTTGAAGGAAAAAGCTATGTTTCACATGTAGAGAGCCATGGCAACTAAGATAGGTGTTTGGGAAAGGGACAAATACACTATATGGAGGTGGTCTCCGACGAGGATATGGGATGATGAGCTTGAGCTTGAGATAGATGTAGATGAGGACCAAGAAGGAGAATGACTAGAGGTACACTTGCAAGGACAAAGGGTGGGAATTCTTATTGATGATGGAGCCACCCACAATTTTATTGACAAAGGGCTAGTGTCTAAATGGGATTGAAGACAAAAGACTCGAAGGGTTTAATGTTACAATGGCAAACATGTGTACTTTACCTAGCAGCTGAAGGATTCAACAAAAGGAGTTGGCCTTGGTGATACAAGATGTGATATGGTTTTATCTGGTTGGCATTAGTGACCATGAGTTGCTCTTTGGCATGTAATGGTGAAATGGTGGAGTTGAAGTTCAAATCAAATGGGATGGAGGTAGTTCTTTGTGGCCTTTCTAATGGGGGACCAATGATGGTTTCAACCAAGAGGATGAAGAGAGCTTTTCGTAGAGACTAGGTGGTATGGGCAGTTGAGTGTTTGATTACAAACATGAGTCTCTCCAAGGATAGGAGATCCTACCATTTAGATATTTGGGCCATCTTCAACAAACATAGCAAGGTCTTCGATGACATTCCTCTTAGTCTAACACTAAATAGAGGTTTTGCAACTTGTGATTGAGTTTGAGGAGGGCAAAACTAGTAATCATGACTCTGTATCATCATCCTATGAGATACAAGGAGATTGAAAAGGCAATTGAGGAGCTACTAGATATGGGACATATGAGGCCTAGATAGAAGGACAATAAAAAAATTGTTATCCTATACCCATGATCGATGAGCTTCACAAAGTAGTGTATTTCTCCAGAATCAATCTATGATTGAAATGAGGTTGTGCACAAAACAACTTTTAGATGTCACTATGGGCATGAGTTCTTGGTCAAGCCATTTGAATTGACCAATGCACCTGCCACTTTCTAGTCATGCATGAATCAGGTATTCATTCTACAGTTGAGGAAACTTGTATTGTTTTTTCTTTGATGAGATTTTGATTTATAGTAAGACATGGGAGGATCATTTGAAGCATATAGATGAGGTGCTTGGCATACTTGAGTATCATTCTTTCTATGCCAAGGTATCCAAATTTGAGTTTGGGGTAACTGAAATTTTATATTTGAGGTTCAAGATTAGTGCCCAAGAGGTTACTGTGGAATAGGTAAAAATCAAGGCAATATAGTATGGGCTTAGACCAAGAAATTTGACACACTTGAGAGGATTTGTGGGACTTAGTAGCTACTAAAAGAGGTTTACAAAGGATTCTCACAACTTGCAGCTCCTTTGACCAATTGGACAAAGAAGGGAGCATTCTCTTGGAGTTTAGCAGCACAAGTTTTTGATAAATTTAAGGCCCTATACTAGCAATCCCAAATTCCTCACATCCTTTTGTTTTAGAATGTGATGCATCAAGAGGTTATTGGAGCAATCTTGATGCAAAATAGACTACGCATATTTGAAAGTAGGAAGCTCAAGGAGAGGAAAAGGAGCTTCTCTATTTATGACAAGGAGATGGTGGCCATCATGCACACACTAACCAAATACTAGCAATACTAGGTATGTGGAAAGTACGTGGTCAAAATGGATCATAACACTTTGAAGTTCTTTCTCAATCAAATGGATTTGAACTATAGACAACAAAAATGGGTAAGTAAACTTCAAGCCTACAATTTTGACATTGAGTATGTGAAGGGGAAGAACAATGTGGTGGTTGATGCACTTTCTAGGAAGCCTTATTTTTGCTCTATAACATTTATATATGCTGATTGGAAAGTTGCCATAATGGTTGAGTATGCTAAAATATTGTTGCTACGGACATTTTGGATGAGAAATTGCAAGATGACATTTTCAAGGTGCTTGATTCTCTCATCCTCTACAAAGATCAAGGGTAAGAATTTTGAAGGCATGTCATGATGCACCACTTGTTGGTCATCCAAGATTCTACAAGCCATACAAGCAAGAGAATGTCTTTCATGGAAAGGGCTTAAACGTGATGTGTTGTAGCATGCTAGAGAATGATTGGTATGGCAATAGAACAAATCAAAACATATATTTCCAATTGGTTTGTTGCAACACCTACCCATTTCAAATCATAAATGAGAGAACATCTCTAGGTATTTCATTATAGGGTTGTCAAAGGTGCAAAGTAACATCTCTAGGGATTTCATTATAGGGTTGCCAAAGGTGCAAAGTAAGTATTGTATCTATGTGGTTGTTGATAAGCTCACTAACTATGCTCTTTTTCATGCAATTTCTTCGGATTACAAGGCCCCACAAGTTGCTGATCTATTTTTAGAGAGATTTTTTAGACTACATGGACTGCCAAAGAACATTGTAAGTGACAGGGACAATGGGTTTAACATGTTCTGGCAAGAGCTCTTTCATTTGACAGGCACAAAGTTAACCCCAACACGATTTATCATCCACAAATTGATGGGCAAACTAAAATTGTAACAAATGGATAGAAGACTACTTGAGAAATTATGTACTAGGACAACAAACAACATACATTAAGTGGTTACACCTTGGGGAGTATTGCTACATCACCACACATCGCATGTCATTAGGTATAGGCCCTTTCAAAGCGCTTTATGGATATGATGCTATTTCATTCATGGAGTTTGATGCAGCCATAAACGGTAAAAGAGAACTGACCGGCTTATGTAGCAAGATTAACACAATGAAAGCAACAAGAAAACATAGCAAGATTACATAAACAGATCATATTATTGTCTTAGAATCTCCGACAACCAACCAGTTATCATCATACAATCATCTTAGAGCATCCGATAGTCAACCAGCTACATGCAGGCTACAAGCCAGATACAATCCATCCAGAACTCTTAGAGTCTATCGGATCACTAATCACGAATCTAAATCCTTATTTTGATTTCTACTTCATCTCTCTTACAAATGATTATATAATACCCTATATGATTACATTTACCAATGCAGGAAAATGAAACGTGTAACTAGGTTAGCCTTAAGAATGAAAGAAATTCAACCAAGAAGTGCAGATCAGTAGGAAGGTCGGCCACACGCCAAAGAACATCGAACAAGACCCCAAATAGATCCACACACCAAGAAATTGCTCCAGAAATGAAGGAAAACCAACCGGTAAGCTCAAGAACTGTCCCAGAACCCAGAAACAGTCAAACTGGGAGCAATAACTAGCTGGAAAAGAATCCAAATGAACTAAAATTTGGAATTAAGCACATGAACCAGCCTAGAAACCGAAAATAAGATCTGCAATGAAACACAAGCAATGGTCGGCACCTACCAGTAGGAACACAAAAAGCTGCACACTGAATTGAACAAGAACTAAACTGAAAGGAAATATTTTTGGTCGATGCAAGATTGCTCATAGATTGGGGATGCTTCTGCATCAGAGTTGATCTTTACAAATAGTAAAGTTCTTAAGGCAAGGGATGTGGTGCAATAGAGTATAAAAATTGTTGCAACCCATAACCAACAAAAGATGAATGTTGATTGGCACTAAATGAAGAGGGTTTTTGAGGTTGGAGGCATGGTATTTTTTAAGATTTCAGCCCTATAAGCAATCTTCCCTCAAAGGCAACAAAGTTGAGAAGTTGAAACCACAATTTTATGGGTCCTACAAGGTGTTGAGATGGATTGGCGAGGTCGCATTTGAGCCAGAGCTTCCTACCGACAACAGAACACATAATTTTTTCACGTCTCATGTCTCAAGAAAGCTCTTGGACAACATGTCACCCCTTCACTTGAGCTACCACCACTTGAATATGAAGGAAAGTTAATTCTTGAACTTGAAGCCAAGCCATTTTGGATGTGAAGGAGAAGAAGCTAAGAAGCAAAGTTAGTTTGGAGTAGTTGGTCAAGTGGTAGAATTTTCCTCTAGAGGATGCCATATGGGAAGGAGTGGAAATTTTTGAGCATCCAAGTATGAAATTGCTTAAGGGCAAGCAATTTCGAGACGAGAGGATTGTCATGATCCCCTTCTAAGTTGGGTTGGCCAAACTTCATTTATAGTTGTGTTTTAAACACCATCAAAATTAATAAATTAATATTAAATAAAATATTAAATAAACTCTAAAATTTAATTTTTCTAGCAGGTCAACATAATTTTCTCTTTGGAGGCCAATTTGTGATGAATCCTTGGAATGATCAGGTATTTATGGAGCAGATTTTGGTAACAAGTTCTTATGAAGATTTTGTAAGAAAGGCATTCAACGATGCACAGGTCTAAAGGGATGAAAACCCCTAATTATCAATAGTAGGTAGGACACCCCTGCTTTGCTTCTCTTTCGTATTTTTCTACACAAATAAATAGAGGGTAAAAACATTCATTATTTGTAGGATCGTGGTGAAAAAAGAGGGAAGAAGCATATTTTCAAGACAAGTGACAGTCAATTTGAGTGGAAGTATATTCCATCCTAGATGCAATAACCAGACAAGTAAATTGCTTTTGTGATGAGGATATCATGCCAATGGTAGGTACTTTCACACAAAAATTTAGCAAGAACAATTTCCTACAAGATCGAGCTTCCAATGGGCCATGTAGCAACATCCAATTTCTACTTTGTCGTGTGTCTATCAACACCAACAAAGCAAGTTGGTCGATGTTGTTGATGTGTTTTTTGTGCACTATGCAACACAAAATAAAATACTAAGTATTATATTCTCTTGAACAAAATCTTCTCAAGTGTTAAACTATGTGATCAAATGGGATGACTCCAAGTTCCGAATGTCAAGTTTTGACGTGCTCTTGGATAGACTCAATGTGTTTGATGTGATTTGTTAGAATCACAAGGCGAACTTACGTTGAATCTTGAATGCTTGAATGCTACTAGGATGTGGAAATTAACTTGATTAAAAAAAAGATAAAAAAGATAAAGGGTTTGTAAGGTCGATCTAATCATAGGAGTGCAAGAGCAATGAACAATCTTTGGTGAAACTCAACTAGATTTTGTTTTGCCATGCAAAGCAACAACTCCAAGTAGTAATTGAAGTTAAGCTTATAAAGAGTTCAATTGACCACACAAGATATCAATGAGCAAGTAGTAAATGAAGTTAAGCTTATAAAGAGTTCAATCGACCACACAAGATATTTCACAATCAATCAAATACTAGTAGTATTAACATAAGAATTCCACCATCAATCATCCATAAGATCTTTCATCCATCTAACCAACATAAAAATAAATGAGAACTAGAGACCTTGCAAATTGTTGAATCAACATATGAAGTTCACCATATCTCCAATGAAATTAACATGCTTCTTACAACAATGTCTTGGCAACAATCTCCTTTCCTCCTACTCTACTCTAACTATTTCTATTGAACTATTCTTGAACTATTAACTATTAACTATACACTATTTTTTATTTTACAATTGAAGAAGTGGAGCCTTATATAGTGCTCTCATTACAATGGGCGACTCAGATTAATTCACAATCAATGGCCAAGATCGAAAGATAGAAACCCTAATTAGGATTTGTTACACCCATTACAAAGCATCTAATGCTTGACCAATGATAAATTTACAATGAAATGGACGAGTCCTTTGAATTTTTTATCAATAGATGGTGAGAGTAGGTACATCGAGTTTTGTGCCCACATATGGTAGTTATCCTACTTGATGGATTAGTTAGGTGCATTGAACCTGGACGCCTTATCTTGGGATGATGTGATTAGATAAGTGATGACTGGGCACCACCTCAACTTGCTTATCTTTGTGACTCATCACAAAGGTAGGTGATTGAAGCATAACTCTTGATACTCGACATTTCTAAGCTCAATCATGAATGAGATCAAGGTAGGAAACATCTCCAATTGCCTCCTCTTCTAGCTTTGATTGACTCTTCTAAAACTATCTCCTTGATGTACTGGTAATGATTCTTGGATTTTCGAAGGAAATTCAGGATTGTGAAAATTTTCTTCTTTAGGCACGTGCACTCTCATACTGAATCACGTGCACTCTCATACTGAATCTTGTGCTTCTTGTAATCTCTCTTAGTTGTAATGTTTTCTCTCCTTCCACGCCCCGAAGTCTTGACTTTCTCACATTCCTTTCTGTGTTCATCCCACTTGCATTAAACCCAGAAACAAACATAATTGGAATCAAAACATTGTAGAAAGTACTACTATAAATTCACAAATCAAGTATCCCACTACCCTTCCTAAATTTGGAAATGAATTTCTAATCATGGAATCATCTCATTTAAGTTCGATTTCCCTTCTTTTGACTTAATTCTCATTAATTTGAGTATGATTTTGTAACATTTTCAAGCCTAATATATGTCTGATCTGGTTGCTCATAGGTTTGGCTTGGTTTTACATGTCTATTTTTTCACTTTTCTTGTTCTTAGCCATGGATTTAGAAGTAACCTCAAGCAGTTTGAGCTTTTGGAGCCTCATTGCCGATCAACATAGACATGCCATATATTTGATAGGGCACTGACAATGCCAATGAGCAAGTCAAAGATTTAGAGAGGTATTGACTGAGATAGTTCAGACTCTTCAAAAGGCATTGACTACCATCAAAAGTAGATCGGACATTTGGGTAGACATTGAAAGTGATAGTTCGGGAATTTAATGGGTCATTGACAGTAAGTGCAAGCTAATCAAGTTTCAGAGGTAGCACTGATGGTGGTACGTTGGACTTTTGAGACCTCGCTGACCGAAAATGGTTAGGCTTTTGATAGGTCATTGACAAGAAGTGGTTCAACCCTTGATAAAGATTCTAGCTTCCATTATGTTCATGCCTTCAAACTTCTTTAGTAATCCATCTTGATCTCTCTTTTTCATTGAATTCATCTCACTTAACACATTAAATTCATTTTTCCTTCATCTTTGACATAATCGCCTTAGACATTTTCATCTAACCTTGGGTAGAGTTCTTAGCATGCATTGACAGTGTCTTAAGGAGGTCATGGATTTGAGAGGGCACTAACTAAGCAAGGTCAGGGTTTTGACCCCTCACTGACTGTGAGAAAAGATGTTAGTTGTGCTTGCTCAATTGCCTCATTCATCAAATATCAAGCATTAATCCTAAAAAATGTTCATCTCTCTTAGTAAAGGCATCCTCATCATTGATTGGACTTTGGAGAGGTCACTGATTGAGCAAGGGAAAGATCAGACTTTTGAGGGGTCACTGACTGTTAGCTAAGGTGCGACGGGGTTTTTAGAGGGTCACTAACTATCAGCTAAGGCACGACAGGGGTTTCAGTGGGTCACTGACTATCAGCTAAGGCACGATGGGGGTTCTAGGGGATCACTGAATATGGCGTCACTTATGCAATTTCATTGATAGAGACACTTACTTCATCAATCTTAGGGCCTTTTGTCATCAGCACACCCTCATCTTGCTTGCCTATGTTGTGGCTATCCTCATCTTGATCATCCTTAAACTTCCTTTAACAGTCCTCCATGCTTAGACTCGATTTTGTCTTTGATTTTGGAGGCATATGATGTTGATGATCAATTGAAATGATCATCATGAATCGCCCATCTCCTAAGCCTCGAGAGCTAATTGACCTCACTCCAATTCAAAGAGAGAGACATGACTTAATCGACTCTTGACAACCTGGGAGCTACACTACCTCAAGTAAAAGGCTAATAGCAAAAGACACTACAACTAACTTAGAAAGCGGGAAAAAAGTGGGGGTCCCCCATTTGCAATGGGGCGATGTGTAAAAACCTCACAACGAATGGTAGAATTCTATTTCTTGGAGGATTGCACAATCATAGAGAGCCAATCTGACATTCCTAAGGTTTTCTAAACAACATAATGGGCTGCATATTTGAACCAAGTCTTGAGTTTAAGATAGTTATATTGATTAAACTATTACCAAAAATCATTTGGTTTGTAATCCTTTATGCTGGAACCATTAATAAAATTGCGTTATTACCAAATCTTGATGATTGGCAATGAACTGTGAATTATTTGTGTGACCTTTTTAAAGTGGTGCTATCTTGTTAATCGTGTGATTTGATTTAGGCAATTGGAAGATAATTTGGTTAGATGGATGTGTATTGTTACGATGCTTACCTTTGGAAACTAAGCATTATACAATTTGATGTTAGTTTTGCTATCTGTGCACATTACATTGACAAAAATCATTTAGGTTATTACAAAATGATCGAAAATTGGTTAAGGAAAAAATAATATGAATTAAACATTCATCCATGTTAGTGTGCTACTGTAGCCTACTACCTCAAAAGCCTAAGGCTAATACCTTAATCCTCTTGGTCAAAGTTGGGTTATGTGGATGGGTAGATTAAATCTTTTTCCACACATCCACCTTTTTTAATTATCTTTTGTAATGTTCTTATCATTATGCCAAAAAAGAGCTTAAATGAGCTCACTGATGTCTAGCTATTTGTGCAAATTATTATGATTTTTAAATATTACTCTTTTATAAGCTTATAACTAAAGCCTCCTCTTGCTAGAGGAGTTGCAATTGTCTCATATTGTGCTAACTCTATCAAGTAGGTTGATAAAAAAAAAAAAGTCACCCATTTTTCAACGTGTGAACCCCCTATAGCAACTATCTTTGGAGGACTCCTGTTGCATTGGGGCTCTTGTTTTATGGTTGTTGTAAGTTATATTTGTCTTGTGGGTGTTTACCTTCAGCTCAGATGTCATGATCGAGGGCTATCTTTACCATCAAATTTGTTTGTTGACAAATTTGCCCCTTCAAAAAGATAATTCAAAGACTCTCTTGTGCCTACTTGCTACAGACAAATCCACAACTAACAGTTGGAGAAATTGTCAATTAGATCATCAATTTTCCTCTGAATTTTAGAGTTACAACTCCCTCTTATGATACAACTGGCTTCTTCAAAGGGGGGATGCTTTTAACTAGAAAGCAGCAAAGGTAAGACAACGTGAAAGCAATAAAAAAAGATTAACATGATCGAAAATAGCACAAAACAGATGACTCAAAGTTCGTCTATTCGCCTTACATGAGAAACAGACATGGAAAATTAATAGACATTCTTCCTAGATAATGTAAATGTGCCAATACTCAAAGTTCTGAAAACACATACATTCATAATACAATAGGCAGCTGAATCCACAAAAAAGATTGCAAATCTCAAAGTAAATGCCAGTCTAAAGAAATATGCATGAATACAAAGCTTCGAACAATTTTCCCATTTCTAGAATCACATTCAAAAGCACAAAGTCTCCTTTTTTCTGTATATAAAATTATGTCTCCAGAAATAAAGTATACTGCCATTTTCCATAACTAATTGAAAATCACTACAAAAACATTTCCTGATCAAGTTTGACTCATGTATCAAAGTACAAGGGGGATCAGTCTTTCGTTTCTTTTCCCTCTTCAACAATATATATAGAAAGGAGAGTAACCTCCCAAAGATAAGGTTCCTTGAAAAGAACTGTTTCTATGAAAGAAAACTAAAAGCTACTTTAAAGCATGCGTGGCTTACATAGGTTCATGATCAAAAGCCAAAATTTAGAGAACTAACTTAACTATGCTAACCAACACTTAAATGACAAGAGGGACAAGATTCCTTCGCATGTTGAGCTCCATTTGAAAGAAAGCATCATGTATTTCAACTTTTTCCTCTTCTTCTTTAAACACCAAAATCACCCTCATGAATTCAACATAGCTCTATTTGCATTGCCAAGCTAAGTTTGTCAACCCAGAAAGGATGTCTTCCTGTGGGTTTTTTTGCAAATTTTGTATCTGGTTGCATTATTGGAGCAGGTCTGTCTCCTCGAAGCACCATCCTTGCATGCACAATCTACTGAGCTAATTGTCTGGATTTCTAACTACAATAGTTTCCTCATGTAATTGGTGGTCATGATTATGAACTTGCATTTCTATCTTCCCTAGCAATGCCACTGCTTCCCTATACCCTGCAAAACAAGTTTGTTGCTTCCACGCAAGCGTATACAATCCGGAGATAATGTCTCCTTGTTCTTTTTCTGGCCAATTCAAGTTGGGATTGGTTACAGGGAGTTGATCATTATGGGGTAGAATCATTATGGAAGGAATAATTCATATTGAATAATGTTGATACATTACTTTAGCCAACTTCCTAGATCATAATGAACAAGAGAAAATACATTAAATGCCTTCTATAAGAAATGACATCATTAAATTCTATAACTCGTGCCACCACCCTTGCATGTCTTTCCCCGTTTAATCAACCATTAAGGAGATGTACTTGCAAATCTCCATAAGATTAAGTATGGGGAAAAGCGCAGTACACGGTGATGGGCAAGCTAAAGATTTTAAGCATGATGCCACAAGTTCTTGGATTTTTTTATGCCCCAATGGTATGACCATTTTGTTACACGGTGATGGGCAAGCTAAAGATTTTAAGCATGATGCCACAAGTTCTTGGATTTTTTTATGCCCCAATGGTATGACCATTTTGTTACTTGGTATGCCCCAATGGTATGATCTAATACCTCCAAAGGAATATCACCCATTTGGGAAGGTCGAGCACTTGAACATTATTGGAAGCGGTGTTGGAGTTCTCATATTGACCGATTAACTGATAGGCATTACTAATCATAGGGATTGCAGGATCGAGATTACGTGAATCCAGGAACCACGAGGGTGGTTCCAAGTCACCCAGAATTTCCATCCAAACGCTTGAGTTGTCACAAGGATGAGGAGTTTTGGGAGATCGAGCTTCCTGGAAACTTCGAAAATGACAAAGCTCGATTCCAAAGGGAAGTAAAAGGTCGATAGTGCGACATAACATGCTTATAAGGTGAATTTGAAGATCGAAGATAGTGCATCAAAATTAATTGGTAGAAAGGAGAGGAAACAAAATTCACTTGGTCAGTTCCTCAACAACAAATGAGTGGTGGTTTGTCTAATTTAAATTTTTGCGGGGAACTAAACATAATCGTCCACATGAAAGCCTTGAGGATTTACAACTTTAGCCCATTCCATTTGACAAATTATTGTTAATAATATTTGTTAGCTTTGAGGAAGAGGGTATGTTTTATGGTACGTTTTAAGTTCAAATTCAAAGAAGATAAAGAAAACAAGTTTTAGGTTTGGTGCCATGAAACGTCATAGAAATTAAGTGGCAAAATTTGGTAATGGAATACAAGTTACACCTAGTTTTGATCAATTTCAATGTGCAAAATAAAGATGTCGAGAAAGGGAATATTTTTTTAAATACTAGTGGTAATCTTTTCTAAATGTCAATCAATTTATTAGAATTTAAATGTATAGTGTGGATTGAACAACAATATGATAGATTTAAAAATTGATAATAGAATTATTAGAAGGAAAATAAAAGTTTTTTTTAGAAATAATTTGGGGTGAATTGGTTAATTATAATAACTAAATTAAATCAAAGTTATGATTTGGATGGATTATGTAATAGAAATATGTTTACAAATAAGCATTAAAATCAATGAAGAGGGTTAGGGCATTTTGTTCTAAGGTTTGATGTGGAATATTTGATGAGAGAATATCTTGTGTTTAAAGATTGAGACATTTGTCAAGCCAAAAAGAACTTAGTTGTGCCTCACTCTAGGTCATTTCTTCACTATAGAAGTGATCATCATACTTGCAAATTTGACCTCTATCCATGAAAATGGTCTTCACACTTGATCATCTAGAGTCTACTTGTCTTAGGTGTTTACACTCATTTTGAAAAATGAATTGGGGTTATTCCTTTTATATAATATTTTAGTGTGCATGCTTAAACATTTCACTCAAGCCGGGAAATGACAACTAGTTGGAAGGGGGTTGGCTTGCACCAAGATAAAATTTTAATTTGGAGATCAAGGGAAATATGTTTAATTTACAAAATATTAGATAAAATGTAGATGAGACTAGTCTTTGAAAAGGTGTGAAGGCGGGTTTAAGTTAAGTTTTTAGGTTACTTTCAAAAAACATGCCACTTATGCACTAGTTATTGCATTTGAGAAAATTGACTGATTTGGCTTTATAGTGGAGGGGGAAAATGCAAGATGTGCACTTTTTCACCATTACATTTTGCATTAACTTTGGCTTAGATGCACAAATTATTATGAATATGTATATTGAAGTAAGTATTCAACATGAAAGTAAATAATAAGCACTCATATAAAGGATATGGGTATAATGACTCCATACATGCTCCTTACAATGTGTACTCTATTGTAAAACCTATAAGTGGAAATTTCCTTGAGCAACATTTGAAAAACATTTTAACTAGGCATTAACAACTATTACTTGAAAATACTAATGAACAAAACATTAAAAATGAGATGAAAGCTCCAAAGAGTGTCATTACATATGAACATTTAAAAAATAAATTATTTGTTAGGCATAATGGGAGCCTAAAAAAGAAATTGATATTCATTGGGTATGATGGAAGCCCACAAAAATAAATTGATATTTATTGTGCTTGATGGGAGACATTGTAACCATGAGATAATCATTGCAATAATTCTAATCAGAGAGCATCAGTGATATCATTAGCTCCTTCTAATTAGTTGCATGCAAGGGATGTGTGAATTCGAGGAGAGGAGAAAAATATGTTCATGTAAAATCAATAATCATGATATAAGTGTTAAAGAAATACTATGTGACAAGCAATCATTAAGATATTAGGATGTATTTATTCAGGAAAATGGAAAGAAGATGCCCCCAATTTGGTCCTATTAGTGAGGGTACAAAAACATGGCCAAAATAAAAGATAAATGATCATGTAAGTATAAAGAGATTGCATATCAGATGTAAGAATCAAATCACAAACATGAAGCATATCTTGTATGATATAAACATAAAAATACATGGAATATGTGAAGATAAGATCAACTAATCTCAAAGATATCACAATGATGACATGCAAGTGAGGGAAAAGAGAATAAAGGTAATTGGCCCTTAGATCATGCAAAATATTTTAATTTGCCCTATGTAGCAATGAAAGTATTTTTTTTTTGAAACAAAAGTCCTTTGAAATAGTAATTTGTTGAAACTTTAAACTATTTGGAGACTAAAATCCACTAAAACTATAAACCATTTGAAGATTGCATATATTTGAAATTCTAAATCATCTAAAAAATTGTAAATTTTAGGCATAGTAGCATCACAAATACACGATATTAATTGGATCTTTTAATGATTTTCCATCTATATTAGACAAGTTAAATACTCTTGCACCATTCCTAGAAGTAATGATGAAGGATCCCAACAAATTAGGCTATAATTTCTCTTAAATCTTCTTTTACATTTATTTATTTTTTAGGATTTTTTCAAAGAACCAATTGACCAATCTCAAAATCTCTTTCTATCATATGCTCATCATATGTTTTCTTCAATTTCTACCAATAAAATCTCAAATTACCTTATACATGTAAATGTTGCTTATCTAATGTTTTCAACTCTTGTATTCAACATTTCCCATAGATGTGTCATTATGGATAATGTCTTAGAGGGATACACATAATGATGGAATCTCTCATTCGAGAGAAATATTTGCCTTAGTAAGAGAAACCAAAGAATAAGAAGTGTTCTTAAAGGAATGTAGATATTGGTGTAAATTGTGTATAAGGTAGGTACATGTTGTGTCTGTTGATTGGTACCATGTTTGTCCTCTATTTTTCTCAGATTTTGCTCATTTATTTCAGTAAAAGCTTTTGCTTATCCATCACATCATGGGTAATATAGCAAAGAGAAGTTTTATATAGTATGGGTTCGACTTCCTAACCTCCCTCTACAATTTTGGGAGCATTCTTGTTATGAGGCCATTGGTAACTCTATTAGTCACTTCTTGAAAGTTGATGATTCTACATTCATAGTGCACTCCACATTTGCACATATTCCTATGGATATTGACATCTCTAAGCCCCTTCATGGATATGTTGTTTCGATGGTTGGGGACCTACCTTGGACTCAACCTCTTGATTATAAGGGTGTCTCCTTCAAATGTCATCATTGTTTCTCTATGATCACTTGGATATGGATTGTCCTCTCTTGCATCGCAAGGGCTCTACTAGATGGTTTAAAGATGATGCCCACATAACTATCCATGTTCTAGATTATTTTTTGGATGACGACTCCTAGGATGATGATGTGTCTCTTGCTTCTAGTGTGACTCTAATACCCTCAAACTCTATGTTGGAACCTCTTGCTCTCCCTTTGTAGACCGACTTGTCTTCAACTTCAAAACCACCTTGTTCTTCTCGTGCTAATGAACTTCCTTTGGTTGAAACCCCACTTGATTCATATCATGATATGCATGTCGATCCTCGTCTTTGGGGGTTCCTCTTCATGCTTCCCATTGTAACGAGTTTTGGATGACAATATCGTTTGGACCATTGTTCATAAGAGGATAAAAGGTCTTTATTCATCCCCCTCCCAATCTCATACTTGTCTTGTGGGTGATAGGTCAGCTTCCTCCTAAATTGGGATTGTCTAAGTAGGATTCAAGTAGTCCCTACTCTCTCTTTTGTCTGTTATCTTGTCTAGTAGATTGGTTTAAGTGTTCCTCCTTATTTTGTATTGTTTTTTCTACAACTTATGGCCTATTTAGGGTTGTTTCATCTATCCTTTCGACAACCTTTATAAAGGGTTTGGGATCATTTTCTCCAGCGTATGTTAATCAAAAAAGAAAGAGAAGTGCTATTAAATCTTCAACTTGTATATAAATCTATCCACGTTTCAAATTTTGAAAGATTTTCCATTATTAGTAATAAGAGATAAAGACAAATCAAACTTCAAAATAATGTTTTCTGTTAGAAAATACAAATGTTAACAATCATAGTAGATTTAAGAAGGATAACACTCTATCCATTTTATACAATATTATTATAATAAGGATGATAAATGTGTGACCATATGAAGAAATAGGAGTAATTTTGGTCACACTCTAGTCTCCATAAAACAATCGCCAAGGAAACGTGAATGATTGAATCTCATGAACATGAACATGTATCGCAGTACTATGTATTTGGTAAGTTGAATATTATTTTAACAAAATCATGTGCATCTTTTTCTATTTTAGACCAATAGTATCCCTTGGGTCATAATTTCTCCATATTTCAATGTTCTATTATTTTAGAGCTATTAAATAGGAGAGGGATATTAGATACTTTTAACATTGTCTAAATAAAAATGCTTTAAGTATTGTTACAAGAAATACTCTAAGTCTTCTTTGGGCTTAATAAATGGTTTTGTCCATAAAAAACACTTATTTAAAAAGAGTTGGATCAACAAGGAAGAGATTGATGTTATTCTTGTTCACCTTGCTTCTATTGTGAAATTTGATTATAGTACAATTACAAAATAATTCTATGCAATTTCTTGCTCATAATAAATCCTTTTGTTTATGATATTTTGAATAAAGAATCTCATTATGTGAAGAAGTATTTATTGGTTTATTTTATTTCTTATGCATTTAGTTTATTTTTCTTACATTAGCATACAATTTAGGATAAGGTTACTTAAGTAGATACCAACCTAATTAAGCTTATCCTTGAGAGCATACTAAATGCGCAAGAAATTTTGTGGCTAAGCTTGCTTAGGTTGGTATCTTTGTATGTTGATCTTGGATTTCAGCTTGTTTGGATCTTTTTATGGTAGGATTTCGCTTCCGGATTGTCTAGCAATTCTTAGTTTCCAAACCGACTTGAACCTTAACGGCTAGATGATGTTTCCTTATCTTGTGGAGAATTTCCTTCACTTGCGGAGACGATTGGCACTTCATGCGATGTTCCCATATGCTTGACCGACCTTCATTTTGGTTTGCATCTCATTTCAACACTTTTTTGGAGGATTTTGTTCATGCTTAGGGCCGACCTATTTGCATGTTACACTTTTTCGCCTTGGGGATTGTAATCTTTCTTTGACCGACCTGGATGTGTTCCAGATGCTATATATTGATGTATTAGATCTTAGATGAGAAGGGGGGAGGTAGTAGATGATGATCAGATAGATATAGATCAAATTTGAAGACCTCTTGGGTTCTAGATTGTAGGTTTTGTAACCAGGCCTACCAGCCTGCTTGTCACCCAGATGTTACCGACCAATTGTATTTGTATTTTATGATATAATTCAGTCCGATTTGATCTGACATTCTCTCTATTTGGTGTTGTTTTTTCCATTGTGTTAGTCTTGCTACACGGTCTGGATCGTTCTCTTTGAGGACCCTCATGTCGTGGCTGCATCAGTTGGTATACATTCTCTCTATTCAGTGTTGTTATTTTTGTTGTGTTAATCTTGTTGCACGGTCCAGATCGTTCTCTTTGAGGACCCTCCTGTCGTGGTTGCATTAGTTGGTATCAAAGCGAAGGTTCTTCAACCGAAAAGATTTGTGTCCTATTGAAACTTGTTGTAGGTTAGCGGATTGCGGATCTGACCTGTAGCTGTAGAGGACTTGTCTAAATGGCGCAAAGAGGAAATGTTAGAGGTGGATCACATAGATGAAAACTCAGTGATGATGGATATATTGAGACAGATTGTGGCACGATTAGAAGCCATTGAAATGAACCAGAGAAGAGGTCTACATATTGATGATGTGAGTGACGATGAACAAGAGAAAAATGTTGAATGGAAATATGGAGGTCAACTGGAACTCAAGCAAGGAGATGAAAGGTTGCTGAGAGCCCTAACTTGCGTGAATAAAAAACCACATTTTAATCCATTAGAATATAATGGTAAGTTGGACTCAGATCAATTAATAGATTGGATCACGAAGATGGAGAAATATATCGATTTTGAAAACATGAGTGAAGACAAGAAGGTGACGTGTGATTGCACAAAGTTGAAAGGACACGCATCATTGTGGTGGGAACATTTGCAGATAGATAGACATAGAAAAGGAAAGGAGAAGATTAAATCTTAGGATAGGATGGCGAATAAGTTGAAAGTGAAGTTCTTACCTGTAGATTATCAAGTGAATTTGTTCTAGAAGTTGCAAAACCTGAAGCAAGAGTCTAGCGTGAGGGAGTATACCAAAGAATTCTATAAGTTGAACATCAAATACAGACATACTGAGGATGAGGTTGAACAGATTCCAAATTATATAAATAGATTGTGAATGTCTATACAAGAGGAGATCAGTTTAATCAAGTTGCAGAGTGTGGAAGAGGCTTATCAATATGCCTTGAAAGTTGAGGAAAAATTGAACAAAATACATGAGTAGAGACAAAGAGGAAAAGGAGGAAGATTTTAAAGAGGCAGAACATTTACTGGAAGTAGAAGATCTTTTGCAGAGAAGAACAAAGGTAAGGAAGAAGACAGAGATGATAATTCACACGGGAAGAGTAATGGGAACTTTTATCGAAATGGTGGACAAAATGGCTATTGGAATGAGGGTTATAAGAGAGATGAAAAGAGGAAGTTTGAAGGAACTTGCTTTAAGTGCGGATAAAAAGGACACCGAGATTTTGAATGCAAATAAGGTAATTCAAATAGGAGGACAAAGATTAGTGGAAGAATTGCTTTTGCTGAGGAGGAATCTACCAGATCCTTGAATAAACCTGGAGATGGAGAAGCTTTGATGATAAGGATAACCCTATGTCAGAATGAAATAGACCATGAACTGTTGCAAAGGAAGAATTTGTTTTGGACAAGGTGTAAGGTTGAAGGTAAGTGTTGCAATGCCATAATTGATAGTGGTAGTTCAAATAATTTAACTTCAGAGGAGTTGGTGAACAAGTTGAAGTTGCAGAGATTAAAACACCCTAAACCCTTCTAGATAGCATGGATTCGAGATGATCATAAGTTACTGGTGAGTGAACAATGTTTGGTAAAATTGAAGATTGGATCCTACCATGATGAAGTTCTGTGTGATATTATGTCTATGGACATATGTCATATGCTATCAGGAAGACCATGGCAGTATGATAGACACGCATTGCATGATGGTAGAAAGAACATATATACTATTGTTGCAAATGGGATGAAACAAACTTTGTTGCCTTTGGAAGAGACTCATAAGAGTGAGAATTTGTTTGGTTGATGGACAAAAAATTATGGATGGTTTGAGCAGTGAAAATATGTGCTATGCCTTAATCCCTAAGAAGTCTGATTTGAAACTGAAAGAGAGACAAGCAGAGGAGATAAAAAAGTCGCTGATAGAATATGAAGACATAATTTCAGATAACGTACATGATGGATTGCCACCTATGAGGAGCATTAATCATTGTATGGATTTGATTCCCGAAACTAGTTTTCTTAACAAAGTTGCACACTGGATGACACTGACAGAGAATGAAGAACTGAATAGACAAGTACAGGAGTTGTTGAGGAAAGGTTTGAGCAGAGAAATCTTGAGCCCTTATGCGGTCCCTACTGTGTTAGCACCTAAGAAGGATGGAGAATGAAGAATGTGTATTGACTCTAGAGGCATAAACCATATCATAATGAAGTACATGTTTCCTTTTCCTAGTATGGATGACGTAATGGACTGTTTGAGTGGAGCCATATACTTTACAAAGATAGATTTGAGTATTGGATATCATTAGATCAGGATCGGGAAAGGAAACGAGTGGAAAATTGCATTCAAGACAAATGAAGGACTATATGAGTGGTTGGTGATTCCTTTTGGATTGACTAATGCATTGAGTAATTTCATGAGGTTGATGAATGAGGTATTGGATAATTTATTGGATAAGTTTGTGATCATGTATTTGGATGACATTTTGATTTTCAGTAAGACAAAAGAGGAGCATTTGTTGCATTTGAGACAAGTTTTGCACAAGTTGAGAGAAGAGAAATTGTTGATAAACCTTAAGAAGTTTAGTTTCATGAAGGAAGAACTAGTGTACCTGGGATTTGTGATATCTGCAGATGGATTGAAGATGGATCCTGAGAAAGTAAGAGCAATTGTTGAATAGCCTACACCAAAAAGCATTGGAGAAGTAAGATCATTTAATGGACTTAGTAGTTTCTATCGGAAGTTCATTAGGAATTTTAGTCCAGTTTGCAGCCCTATGACTGAGACAATGAGAGGAGTCCAGAAGGATTTTAGATGGAAATCTGGAGCAAACAAAAGTTTTGAGTTGTTGAAGTAGAAAGGTGACTGAACAACCGATGTTATCCCTACCGAGCTTTAGTAAAGTATTTCAAGTGAACTATGATGCAAGTGGGAATGCAATTGGAGCACTATTGATTCGGGAAGGAAGACTAGTAGCTTATTTCGGTGAAAAGTTGAATGATTCAAGGAGAAGATATTCAGTGTATGATCAAGAGTTCTATGTCATAATTCAAGCCTTGAAGAAGTGGAGACATTATTTGTTGCCTAAGGAGTTTGTGTTGTATACATATCATCAAGCATTGCAATATCTGAATAGTGAAGGTAAGTTGAATTAGAGACACATGAGATGGGTTGAGTTCCTGCAGAGTTATACTTTTGTTTTGAGATGTAGGAGTGAAAAATCAAATAGAGTTGTTGATGCTTTGAGTAGGAGAAGAAATTTGTTAACCAAAATAAGAATTGAAGTGCTAGGGTTTGATGAGTTGAAGACATTGTATGAGGAAGACCCTGATTCTGTTGAACCTTCAAAAGCTTGTAAAGGGGCCTATTGTAATAGACCAGAGAAAATGGTTGGATTATTTCATTCAATATGAGATGTTGTTTAGAGGAAATTTGTTGTGTGTACCCCAGAGTTCTATAAGAGACAATTTGATAAAGGAGAAGCATAGTGGAGGACTAGCAGGACATTTTGGCATTGACAAGACAATTGCTTTGGTAAGTGAGAATTACTTTTGGCCTCATATTCATAAGGATGTAATGAAATTCGTTCAGAGTTGTAGGATTTGTCAAGTTGCAAAAGGTGGAAGTCAGAACGTAGGATTGTATAAACCTTTGACAGTACCAGAGAAACCTTGGGAAGACATAAGCATGGATTTCATTCTTGGATTGCCTAAGATATAAAGAGGGAATGATTCTATATTTGTGGTGGTTGATAGATTCTCAAAGATGGCACATTTCATACCCTGTAAGAAGACAACATATGTAGTGCACGTAGAAAACTTATTTTTCAAGGAAGTTGTGAGGTTGCATGGATTACCGAGAAGTATTGTTTCAAACCGGGATACTAAGTTTGTTGGTTACTTTTGGAGGACACTTTGGAAGAAGATGAAGACTGAATTGAAGCTCAACTCTACATTTCACCCATAGATAGATGGATAGACAGAGGTAGTGAACATGATTTTAGGAAATTTGTTGAGATGTTTGGTTGGAGATAAACCCGGAGGTTGGGATCTGATTCTTGCACAAGTAGAATTTGCATACAACAATTTAGTGAACAAGAGTACTATAAAAACACCATTTGAGATTGTTACCAGAATGAATCCTAAAGGTATATCAGAGATGAGAGCCATGAGGATAAAAGAAGTGCTCAAGCAGAGGCGTTTGCAGACCACGTGAAATCCTTGCATAATCAAGTGAAGCAACATTTGGAAGATATGAACCAGAAGTATAAGGAGAAGACAGATGAGAAAAGGAGACATCAAGAATTTGTAGTTGGAGATGTGGTAATGGTGTATCTGAGAAAGGGAAGATTTCTAGTTGGAACATACAATAAGTTGAAGATGAGAAAATTTGGACCTTGCAAGATCTTGAAGAAGTTTGATTTAGGTAATGCATATGAAGTTGAGTTACCATATACCTTGGGTATATCACCTATATTCAACATTGCAAACCTCTATCAGTATCATGAGGCAAAATTCAATGATGACAGTGGACCAAATTTAGAGAGTCAGTTTCCTGAGAAGAAACTGGATGAGATTGAGGAGATTTTGGATAACAAATTTGGTAAGAGCACGTGAAGAAGACAAGACAAAGAATATCTTGTGAAGTGGAAGGACACACTAGTGGAAGATTCTTCTTGGATTTCTCAGGCAGAGGTATACCATTTTGGTTTTTCTCTAGCCCCATCAAAGTGACCGACTCACTTTTCAAACAAACCTGAATGTCTAATGCAGGAGCATGCTTGGTTCATTAGCAATCTTGCATCAACCAAAAATATTTTCTTTCTATTTTCTTTCTTGTTCCATTCAGTTTTTGTGTTCTCCTCGGACCCCTTCGAGTTGCTCATTTTTTGTGTGGAGTTGGCGTTGGCTTGTAGACATGATCTTGTACGTTGATCTTGGATTTTAGCTCATTTGGATCTTTTTTTGGTAGGATTTCACTTCCAGATTGTCTGGCAGTTCTCAGTTTCCAGACCGACTTGAACCTTAACGGCTAGATGATGTTTCCTTATCTTGCGGAGCATTTTCTTGACTTGTGGAGCCAATTGACACTTCATGTGATGTTCCCATACGCTTGGTCGACCTTCATTTTGGTCCGCATCTCATTTCAGCTCTATATTGAAGGATTTTCTTCATGCTTAGGGCCAACCTATTTGCACATTACACTTTTCTACCTTGGGGATTGTAATATTTATTTGGCCAACCCAGATGTGTTCCAGATGCTATATATCAATGTATTAGATCTTAGATGAGAAAGGGGGAGGCTATAGATGATGATCAGATAGATATAGTACAAATTTGAACACCTCTTGGGTTTCGAATTGTATGTTTTGTAACCAGGCCTGCCAGCCTGCTTGTAGCCCAGATGTTGTCGACCAGTTGTACTTGAATTTCATGATATAATTCAGTCTGATCTAGCATTCTCTCTATTCGGTGTTGTTGTTTCTATTGTGTTAATCTTGTTACACGGTCCAAACTTCTCTTTGAGGACCCTCATGTCGTGGTTGTGTCAATTGGTATACATTCTCTCTATTCGGTGTTGTTGTTTCCATTGTGTTAGTCTTGTTGTACGGTCCAGACCATTCTCTTTGAGGACCCTCCTATCGTGGCTACGTCATCCCTATTGTATGCTATGGACATCTTTTCACATTTGAAGCTTGTACTGTAGGCACATCTTTTTTATGCATAATAGGAGCTTATCTCACGAAGTATTGGGAGATATTGGATCTCAAAGGAATATCTTTGCTTTATTTGCATCCTCATTATAGTGGCATAGCCCTTTTGTGTTGTATCTCCAATCTTAAATTGTCTTGAACAATTTGGTTATTATGACTTATAAAGGTCTTTGGTGATTAAATAGGCATTCGATAGGGATTGATTTATAGGTTTAACAATATTTGACCTAGTTTGCATAGCATGCATTATTGGGTTTCTAGGAAGTGGTAGCTTTTTCTATTGAATTATGTTAATATTCATTCACGCTAGGTTTTTGGTTATTTTTGTGAACCGATAAGAGATAGGTTGAAGATTGAGAAGGGGTCATGGTTTTGAAGGGTTGTGTTATGCCCGACATAACACACCCCAACTTTTTGCTTCCCGAGGAGGGCCCCCCCTTTCTGCTTCGCTTTGTCTTCGTCTTGTTTTCTTTTCTTTCGCACTTCAGAACCTCGGATTCCCGGGATCCCGAAGTGCGTTTTGTTTCTTTTGTTTCTTTTGCTTTGTTTGACTTGAGAATTTCGGACTCCCGAAACTTCGAAGTCTTCGTTGTTTTCCGTTTTGACACTTCGGAACTCTAGAATCCCAAAGTGTTGCTTCTTTGTTTGATTTTGGAACTCTGGAACCCTGGAGTCCCAAAGTCTCATGCTTGCTTCTTGGAGTCCCAAGATCCTGGAATCTCGAGTTCTCTCTTCGTTTTTTTTGTTCCTTCTTCAAAGTTTCAGAACTCCGAAGTTCCAAGGTTGTTCTCCTTTTGACCTCTGGAACCTCGGGATCCCGGAACCCCAAGCTATTTTCGTGTCGTTGTGTTGTCATCTGTGTGTTTTCTTGTTGGTCGTTGTTTCGTCTTCGTCATGCATTCATCTTCTTGTTCTTCATTGTTGTTGTTGTCGTTGTCTGAAGCCTCTGTCTTCGCTAGGTTTAAGTTAGCATTGGTTGAAAAGAAAGGTTGAAAAGAGATCCGCAAAAATCAAAAAGGCCAAAAACCCTAAACAATTGTAAAATCCAAAAAATCCAAAAAAAAAATTGAAAATTTTGAAAAATAAATAAAAATTGAAAAACCCTTTGAAAACAACAAAAAAATCAAATAATTCCCCGCACCAAAAAAAATGAATTTTAAAATTTGTTTCAATTAAAATTAACTATTAAAATTCATAAACTTTACATTAATATTTTGGTTACTTTAAAATTGAAAATTGAATTAGATTTTAACTATGTTAAAGTTTCGATCAATTTAAATTTTAAACATATTAAAAATATTAATGTAAGTTTTCATTTGCATTTTAATATTTAAAGTTAATTTCTATAAATTTTAAATAAGCTCCAATAAATCTTAAGTTAATTATAAAGTTAAAGTTTAAATTTAGTTTATTTAATTCATAGTCATCTTGAAATTTCTTATAAATTAGATAAGATTGAATTTAAAAGTTAAAATTATGATTAACTTTAGAAATCAAATAAAATTAATTTTTTTATAAAGTTTAATAGATAAATTTTAAAACTTTTAAAGTTTTAAAGTCTAAAATAGCCCTAACCCTCTTTTGGAAGTAAGGAAAATCAAATGAAACATCTAGGAGTTTCAGACATCCTGACATAAAGAAAATAAAGCAAAACATGGAAGTTCAAAATTCCAGACCTCCAGAGAGTGAGAAGACACAATGTATCCAAAAATTCAACATTTCAGATGTTTGAAACCCCGGACTCTCAGATAATGCAAATAAAATAATGAAAGCCTCTCCGGAACTCCGGACCCTGAGACCTTGGAGGACTAAAACAATTTAAGACCCCGAATCTTGCACTTCTGAAATCCCCAAATTTCAAGCAAATGAATTCGGATAGTAGTAAAATTCCAAGAAAAGAATTGCAGAAGACTCATCTGTAATCTAACTGGTGATAGCGCCAAGACAGTGAGCCCTAACTAAAGCAAATAAAGATAAATAGCGCAAGAGCTTGATCCAAAATAAATCCCTTTCAAACCTGGAATAGATCAAAAACTTAAAAGAAATGGCAAAAGTGGTGGTGATTCTCCTTCCGAACCAATGACAAGAAAAAACCCTAGTGTCGATTCACTTCCTTTCCCATTCCAGGAACAAGTGAAAAAAGAGAAAAACGCAACACGATGTCCACAGTAAAAAGAAAGTTCAAATTTTATAAATTTTTCATACGTTTAGGGTATTTCTCTTTGAATTTCTTTAAATACTTTGTCATGTAATGCTTTGGGAACAAATTTGAATTCTTTTTAATGGGCTTGAATGTTTTTAGAAATGTGATTAATTTATAAATTTGTTTGTAAACTAATTATTCCTCTTTGGCTTTTCAGGAAAGTCTATATGTGGTGGGGCATGAAAAAAAATTCTGGTGGGCCATGGAGATTAATGAAATATCTATGAAAGGGGAGTATTATTAGATTTTAATTTATTTTGAGATTTAATAATATTTGAGAGTTTTATTTTACAAAGAAATTAATATTTTGTTTTTATTTAAAACATTGAAATTTGAAAGCTCTTGTTTTTACAAATAAGTTTGCATGGATGATTGAAGCTGACTTTAAGCAGCATAAGGAGACTTTGTGTTTGCATGCACAAATTGGGGAATTGAACTATTGTTTCAAGAAGGTGGATTTTTTGAGAAATTGTTATAAATTGGAGTTTGAAGCTCATTATAAGGGGTTAGCAATTCTGAATTTAGAGCTTTCAGGATTGGGAATTTAGATTTAGAAATAGCTTAGGAACTAGAAATTTTTTGGAAATTGGTTGAAGGTTGTTCCTGATTCTCTTCCATTGCATCTTTCATGTTAGTGTAGCTAAGAACAATCTGATGGAAGATGAAAAATTAGACATTCGGTGTGACAAATCTATTGAATAATTGTCCTGATTCGAAGGCGAATATATGAATCTTAATTCGATGTCTTGTTTCTTTCAAATGTTTTCCTTTCATATGATGAATGTTTGATATATTTTATCTGATTTAACTTCCTGAATCTGGAGAGAGCTATGTTTGCATGGCTTCAATCTGCGCATGTTTATGGTGATTGATGTTAATGCTAATATGGTTTAATATTTCCTTCCATCGAATTTAGCTTTGTTAATATGTTAAATTGATAATTTGCATGTTAATGTATGAATGTTCCACTGTCCTCCAGATTTAGTTGATATTGTTGGATTGAATGCATGTTGAATGTTTGACATCCCCTTGCATCCCCTTTATCTTTTGTTATTTTTTTCTCGTCGGTTAGTTTAGTTTTCTAACTTATGCAGATAAATTAGAGAGTTACGAATCATCGGGCTCCTTAATAGGTACAACTACGTCAACCACCAAGTTACCTAACACCGTCCTGACCCAACTACAGAGACCTTGGAGTTGTCAATCTTTCGAGATTGATTTCTTTTCGGGAGAGGTGGTATGTGCATTCATGTTTTACTTGCTTGTTGGTGAGTGCATCAAAATACCCATCAACAGGTTGTTTAGTTAGTAAAGTCTCGGTATCTTGCCTTTAATACTCTTAACTAAATCTTTCGCATTGCTTTTAGTTTGGGTCAAAGTACCTTATCGTTCATAATTATTTTTGGTAGATTCTTTCTTAGAGGCCATTAGCAATACTCTCTCTCTCTCTCTCACATCCTATTTATACTCAAATCCATTTAGAATTGATATTTTGAAAGGTTTATCTATTGAAAATGTCTACAAGTGGAGGACCAAATTTGGAATCAAGAATTATATTGTGAGAAATTGGTGTTTTGTTATTATAAGTATTATGAATTGAGCCATATAAATTATCAATGCAAAAAGATTAAGTGAAAATTCTCTAGGAAAATCTCTTGGTGGATAGATGTTCAACCCACCATTTATCAATTTGTAGAGTTGTTATTGGGTTTAGAAAGCCTATCTATCTCCTTCATTTATTTCTTCTTTGGAGGTTGGTACCCCTTCCTTTGACCTTGTTATCACTGTTGGCAAATGCACACTCCAATGAGAAATTGTAGGTGATTGAAGGTATTGTCATTGATGGCAACCTTACAATCATGTGATATCGATAGGCAAGCACAGGCACCGGCTCCGACAAACTTTACATCGGCATACAGATCACTGACACCGAAAAGGAAGATTATTGGCACCCTAGCCAACAAGAATTTTGTGTATATATATTTTGTAATTAATTGTAAAATCTTTTGTAAAGCCGGCTTGGCGGATTGTAATATGACTCATACATGTATGAGATCATTGTAGATCATTTAATAGGTGATTGATGAAAAGATGATAGCAGACCTAATATGCGAATTATTGGATAAGGGTTTATGTATGTAGCAGAGCTTAAACCGATACTGAATCTGGCATAGTAGATGCTAATCTGAAGCAGTACAAGACATTGGACTTGTATAATCCATTTTTGTAAGTCAGTGTGACTTGTTTTGTAATTGAGTAGTGAGCTCTAGGCACTTGGCCTTCCTGCATGTGCAGGCCCCTATTGTAAGCAGTAATATTCTCTTATTGGCCAGTAAGTGAATATTGTGGGTCACAAATCCCACCAAGGTTTTTCCCACACCGGGTTTCCTTGTTAAAATATTGTGTTATGGTGTGTTTCTTATGTTGTGGTTGTTATTCTTCTTTGCTGCATTGTTTTTGGTTTACCGATACATAGTTTTGATATGTTTTTCATGTTATAAGTTAAGAAAATTATTATATCGGTCAGATATTGATTCACTCCCCCCTTTTAGTATCTTTGGGAATCCTAAAAATTGGTATTAGAGCCTGGTCCTCTATTTTCAAAAGCCTAACAACTTGAGCAAGATCTTGACATTGGTAGAGATGGAAAATTTGAGAAAGCAATTGGAAATAGCTCTTTCAGACTATGATGCAGAAAAAGTAAAGAACATCAAACTTGAAGATGATCTGAAGGCTGCACAGGATATTATTCGAGGACTTCAAGAGAATTTCACTATTGCAAGGAACAAGAGAAGAGAACTTTGTGAAAAGATGCAGAAAGATGAAGATGAAAAGGAAACTCTTAATGATCTGGTAAATAAGTTGAGACAAGATAACTGTACAATGAAGAATGAGATGCAGGATATGACTATGAGGTTTTGTAAAGAAATTGAAGATAGAAAGAAGAATGAAGAAGACTTGGTTAGAAGACTGAATGATGCTGGAAATGAAAACACAAGACTCAGTCATGAAAATGATATGTTGAAAATAGATTTGATGCATACACAAAATGACACAAATGAACTTATGAGACAAAAAGGAATCTTGGAAAGTGAATTGGCTGCTGCAAATCAACACAAGGAGATATTCAAGAAAAGTTCAGAAGAACTTGTTGACATGCTGAAGAATCAGAAACCTAATGGTGATACAAATGGCCTTGGCTTTGAAATTGGTGAAAGCTCTGGTACTGCAAACAATCATGATCATAGTAAACCGGTAAGAAAACCTAATGCTTACAAATTCAATGGGAAATTCTTTAACAGTGTAGATCTAGAAATTATCAGAACACTAATACACCCACCGATCAATGTTCTAAATGCAACAAAATTGGTCATAATTCAGAAAACTGCAAAATGAATGTAAGATGTTATGTTTGTGGAAGATTTGGACACCTATCTAATCAATGCAGAACACATACCGACATAGGATATGGGAAAGCTATTCAGAAAAACAATGTGACTTGTTATGCTTGTAACAAAATTGGACATATTGCAAAATTTCGTAGAAGCAAGATTTCACCGGCAAATAACAAAGGTCCTAGTTTGAAAGGTAAAGAAAAGGTTGAAGAGGTAAAGCAAGAATTTTCAAAACAATGGATTAGAAAGTCAAATCAGAATGTTGATGGGAATACTCCTCCACTAGCAGAACAGAGTATCACTCCACCGGTAGGAGACTCTTCATCTAACTGAAGGAAAATGCTTTGGGGGTTTAGCAACAAAATGAAAAACATGCTATTATTCCCTCGGTTGATGGTGAGAAGTTGAAATTACTTCTATACCGGCAGATGAGTCAAGTTGTGACTTAATCGACAAGCATTAAATGTGGTAGTTGGAGAAAATAACATTATAAAGCAAGTGTTTTGGCTCCTTTTTCATTCACCGAACATTCAAATCTTCGAGAGCGCGAAAATTCCCGAGCGAAGGCATCTTTAGCGAAGAAGTGAAGTAGTTCATCCAAGCACTCATCCCTAAGGCAGATTGAGGTATTTATATTCATGGCATCCTCCTCTACTCCTGAATTTATAGCAAACCCTACTGTGATTGAGGTTATTAAGTGCCCTAGACCCGTATTGAAACTGGTTCTCAAAATAGCAAAGAAAGATGATACCCTAGGTGCATTTTCTCAAATTCCTAAGGGAGTAGTCTATGCTGAAGACCCTAGAATATACATACATTGTCATATAGAGGAATTAGGTGATGATGAGATCAAAAACATGTATAGGACCATGATTTGTGATGAATCTGGAAATGTCAAGCCGGAACACAAGGTAGAAGAAACCCTAGGTTTTGTGGATATTCTTAGCATTCCTGATTTTCCTGAGGATATTATAAGAATTGTGCTAAGCAGAGTCCATGGCGAATTCTTTTGGTTGGATTCAATCCATAAGATCACCAAAGAAGCAGTAAAAGCAGTAATAGGGTTACCTTCCACCGGTAGCAGACTTGACAGAACTAAATGGGTCTCAAATGACACAATGATAGATCTAAATGGTGCAACATTTGACAAAAGGTCTCTAAGGGTAAATGATGTGAAGGGCATCAATGCCAGATTTGTTAATATGATTTTAGGCTACAAAGCTACACATGCAAATATGTTGAACTCAGCATCTAGCCTATGTATTAAAAGTGCATATGATATGGTTAACACTAATGCTAGAATAGATGTGTGTGAATGGCTCAAAGATGAATTGATAGACAATCTGAAGAAGATAAAGGGAGATAAGAAAGGAACCTTTAGATTTGGAAATTTACTTGTATGTTTAATGTTGTATATTACTAAGCAAGTACTCGGTATTGGTAAGAAAGATTTTGGCTTTGATATACTGGTAGGAAAGCAACTATTGGATCTATTAAACAACATGGGAGATAACAGGGAGAAAAACTTAAATGAACATTTTCAAGCACTGAAAGCTCGAATGAAGACAAGAATAAGACTGTCACAGACAATTGTAGATAAATATTAGAAGGAAATATGTTTTGTAATTAAAAAGGATGAAATCTGGATGGAGGCAGTTGTCCCTAGGACTATCTGGGTAACTAAAATGGGCTATGAAATAGATGATAACATCATAGAAACTTATGCAAAAGCCCTCCTTGAAGCATCGGAGGAACCCACTGAGAAAGTCTTTGGAAATGCAGAAACAATTTAAAGTGGAATTCAGTCAAGAAAAAGGGTTAAGAAAGTTGAAAAAACAGTAAGGAAAGGAACCCGTCAAGCAAAGGTAATTAAGGAAAATGTTTTGAAACAAATTGGCATCAAAGAAAGTGAGTTGGAAGGACTTCAACTGGAAACTCATCTTTCACCGGTTGCAACTTCCTCTGAGAGTGATATTCCGACGGTATTCAAAAGGGTAGAAAGGAAAAGAAAACCCTCACCGGCACCCTCACCCAGGAAAACAAGACAAAAGCAACAGGCAGCTAGGCCTCCTGTTAAGAAAATGACTCTAAAGAAGAAGAAGAAGGTACAACAAGATATGGCTCCATTGGATAAACTCCTCAGTGAAATAACAGAAGATGGAAAGTTGAAAAACATTAGCAAACTGTACAACACACTTTTCGCTGATGACAAAGAAAGCATTGAAAATAGTGTAATTTTACACTTAGATATTTACAAGAAATTTTTGATGGAAATTGTTGATGAAATACCAGCTGATTTGTATAGAAGACTAGAAGCTAGAAGGGTAGCTATTGTTGAGCTGGACAAGAAGATAAAAATTGAAAAATTACTAGAAGTGCATCTAGTTAACTCACCTGATGAAATAGACCAATTAATCAGTGAGGCTAACCGGACAGTGTTTTGAACCGCTCATAGGCATGTAGCATTGATGGTAGGTAGAGTGAATGAAGTCTCTAAATAAACAACAGATGCATGGGACATATTCTTTGTTGAAAAAGAGAAACAAGAAGAGTTACTAAGACCTAAGAGCATCAGGGTATATCAAAAGGACAGGGATAAGGGGAAAGGTAAGGTAGGTGGACCTCCAAGCCTAAAAATAACTGATAACTTAACCCCCACCTCCTTCAGATACTCCACCGGTAGAAAATACAGACAATCAACTGGCCACTGAGAGTATGGAGACTCCTCTAGAGGATACAAATCCTGAGTCTGAAATTTTGTACACTATGAATATAGACACACAAGAAGTAAATGTTGTGGTTGACAGAGAAACCACTAAGGATAAAAAGAAAGATGTGGCTACTGAGTCATCGACTGCAGATGTTGAGGTTGAGATTAATGATACTGTAATCATAAGCACAGAAAAACCTACTCAAACAGAGAAACTGACAGAAGACACCATTGGTAAAACATTAGAAGAACCAGTAGATAAAACTGAAAAACAATTAGGAGAACCGACAAAGGACAGTGCAGAGGTACAAACTAAGAAACCGAAAGTGCATACAAAGACTACATCTGAGAAACCAGTTGTTGAGTGCTCAGAAAAACCTTCTGAGACATAGATGGAGAAACCAGAACAGAAATAGGTTGAGACACAGGTTCAGACCGAGACAGTGCCACCGATAAAAACTGAAAAGACTAAACCTTTGCTAACAGAAATGGAAACACAGACTGACCTACCAGAGGTCAAAACAAGCAAGGTTATTACTACAACGGATAGCATGGATATTGTGAAAACAGTTGGGCAGACATATGGTACCTCTATAGCAGAATTCTGACGTACAAATGTAACAAAGGTCTTACTAGACTCAATAAAGAAAATCACAGTGTAATACACAAGCCTATAAGGCTATCGATGACACTATTCCTATTCTCAAATTTGTAGCACCCAAGTGCATTGTAGACAATAAAGATTCTTTAGGACAACTAGGCACATTGTCTAAATTCATCACTGGCAACATTTTGACAGTTGATCAAATAAATGAGGACACATTCAAAAAGAGAATGATTAAGGAGAAGGAGAAATTCTTTGAGGAAATAGTGAAGAAGAACAAGGAGAAAATGGATACCTTATTACTGGAAATAGGAGAGACAATTTTGGATTTCAAGACACTGTATAGAGATAGATACTTGTAAAACAAATATTCTGATAGAAGACCTAGACAAGGAAATTAGCAAAGCACAAGATGAGATTAACAATATTGCTGACAATCTGATAGGCACATCAGATTCATTTTTGGAGATAGAAAAGAAAATTGCAGATCTTGAAGAGAAAATAGAGAAGTTAGAAAAGGATAAAGAGAGAATAAAGGATAAGGCAAAGAGCTTAAAATGTAAACTTGGTCCTAAACTAGATTACCTCATTTCTTTGAGAAAAGAAATTTCTGAGGCTCTGGTTCCCAGACTCAAGACACTAGAAGAGCAAATGCACATACTCACCAGTATAGTTCAAAGAACACAAGAGGCATTACAAGATAGCAAAAGATTCACCAGCAGTTTAAATTTGGTTTTGGCAAATATTTTCCAGATTGCAACCCACCGGTTACAAAAATCTAGGCAGGAATCACACTCCACTGACAACGGATGACAACCTTTGTCATTGATGTCAAAGGGGAAGTAGTGCGATGACTCATATATGTATGAGATCATTGTAGATCATTTAATAGGTGATTGATAAAAAGATGATAACAGACCTAATATGTGAATTATTGGATAAGGGTTTATGTATGTAGCAGAGCTTAAACCGGTATTGAATCTGGCATAGTAGATGCTAACCTAAAGCAGTACAAGGCATTGGATTTGTATAATACATTTTTGTAAGTCAGTGTGACTTCTTTTGTAACTGAGTAGTGAGCTCTAGGCACTTGGCCTTCTTGCATGTGTAGGCCCCTATTGTAAGCAGTAATATTCTCTTATTGGCCAATAAGTGAATATTGTGGGTCACAAATCCCACTGAGGTTTTTCCCACACCGGGTTTCCTCGTTAAAATATTGTGTTATGGTGTGTTTCTTATGTTGTGGTTGTTATTCTTCTTTGCTGCAATGTTTTTGGTTTACCGGTACATAGTTTTGATATGCTTTTCATGTTATAAGTTAAGAAATTTATTATACCGGTCAGATACTAATCCACCCCCCCTCTCAGTATCTTTGGGAATCCTAACAATCACACCATTTGCCAATTTTTTTATTTTTTAATATTTCCATTGCGAATAACTTATTGCTTGGTCTAATTAATTTCCAATCTTGTGATTTCTCTATTGTGTGGTCTTAATTTCCAATTGTCAGATTTTATTTGAAAAATAAAAAAGAAATTGATAAAATTGAGATATTTTTTTAGGAAAGAAGGAGATTCCTTATTTTTACAAGAGTTGTGGAGGTCTTGTGGTAGGAAAGAAATTTCCTAATTTTCCCAATTGCTTGGTGTTTCTTACATTCTCTTAAATCCTTTGTTATTTGTGTAAAAGTGGAATAATGAGACAAGGAAGGAAAAGTGAAAATATAATGGCTTCTTACCCTTTATTTCTCATGCACAACAAAACCCAATAAGTTCTTTTATTTAAAAGAAATATGAAAATATTTTTTCATGCAAAGAAATGAGTACATTGAGGCATGCTTTCTCTTGTCCATTTTAACCTATTATGAGATTGCGGAACTTATGAAGATGTGTATCCAACTTACATTTCCCTCATACTCTTTGGTTCTTGCATTTCTATAGGAAAGTATTTTGTGAGATTGTGGAACTCATGGGAAATCATGAAAAACTCCTTAAGTTGTTCCTCCTTTCACACAATTCTTTCCCAAATATCCAACTTACATTTCCCTCATACTCTTTGGTTCTTGCATTTCTATAGGAAAGTATTTTGTGAGATTGTGGAACTCATGGGAAATCATGAAAAACTCCTTAAGTTGTTCCTCCTTTCACACAATTCTTTCCCAAATATCTTGAGGATATAAGATGCTTACATTCATGAACCTGGTTCTATAAAGCATGTATGTTTTGCTTATTTTCACACTTGCAATTGGATTCTATCTCTTCAAAACATTCTCTCTTCATTTAGTCACCAAATTGATTGCATTCTATATATTTTCCCTTATTATTTACTAATCTTGCAAGCCTTGTCAAAGAATCTTACACATTTAGCTAGATCATTCATTAGTCATCTAGGGCATCTAATTGAAAACCTTTCAATTGTGCTTAAAAATTATGTATTCTATTATAATCCTTTGGTTTAAATTTGAAATTACTAAAATCTAAACCTATATTAAGATTTTTGCTTTAATAAATATATGTATATTTTATTTAGGTTTTTAATAGCATATCATGAATATGTCTCTTGTTTGAAAAACTCATCCCTAAACCTTAGATCTTGTCATTGAAAATGCAAAATTTTCTTATCTTTTGTCCTAAAAGTTTTCCTTGCACACACATGAATAGGTTCCAGCTGATTGTATTCATTTCCTTGCAAACCATGTATTCCCAATCATTAGTTTGCAAAATATTGACATATGTTTAACTAGAAATCCCTCCTTTCCTTCTCATTCTGTTTTTTGAATTCTTTAGAACAATAAAGGAAATGATGATTTAAAAGCATTGCTAAAACAATTGAATTAACCCTTTTCTACTCCCCCCATCTAGAAGCTTCATAGGATCACCAAAATCAAAAGGGTCGAAGTATGAGTTAAAAGGGATGACACAATCCCTAAGATGGCTTCTACACACAATGAGGTGTTTGACACTAATTTGGGCACATGAATTTGATTAATTATTGGAGAGAGTGTATAAAGAGGACATGAAAACTCAAGCAAGGTGCATTGTCTATATTGAATTGGTGCGATCCATTAGTTTCCCTACTTTTATCCAATCACTAGAACTTGTCATAGCATGTACTTTATTGTACAATCCCAATAGCAAGAAGATTATAGGGATTTCCAATGAAGCTTTTCTAGAACTTAGACATAAAATTATTTCAAAGACATTCTAGACCCTTGAGATCCCTAATTTCAAGGAGGTTATAAGGCTAACTATTGTAGTGCTAGAATATTATAATTTTGATCCATGTTTATGCTTGAAATCCTTGAACAAGAATTGGTTGGTCAAAACAAGGATTGCCATTTCCAATGTGCCCATGATACTCTTGAGAAGTGATTTCTATATGGATATTAGTGATTTGATAACTCTTTTCAATAGGTTGATGGGTTTTCCCATCATGAGTTTTAACCATGGAAATTTTGGTTTATTAAAATTTTGTTAGAAGACAAGTATAAGATTTGGGCCACTATCCTCAATGCTAACATTCATAAAATACTTGTGGCACTCTAGGGGACTAGGAAATTTTATTTGACTTAATATTGTGTATTTATGTCTATGAGAGTCATCTTTCATGGGATAACTAGAGTTAGAGTATTTGGTTTGAAAAGGCCAAAAAAAAATCCATGAGTTATAACCTCAATTGGAACTCAAATAAATTCAAGGATATTTCAAGTCTTTCCTTGCAAGCCATTTGACAATCGTAGACCAAGGGAATAATTTTAATTTTTTTTGGCTCATATTATAAGAATAAGTTTAGTTTAGATGACTTTAAGGAAATTTTTACAGATGTGTGTGAAGTTAGAGTAAAAATATGTTTTGGGTCATCATCCTCTCAAATTAGAGCATGTGGACTTTCTAGTGTACCCATAGAAATTTTAGACAATGGGAATGTGTTTAGTGAGACTTGCAATAAGAGAGATTTTTAATTGGCCTATTCCACTTATCAATTAGTTTCAATGAGACAAAAACTCCTTAAGAACTAAAAGCAATTGGATGATTGAGAATAGTTTAGGCCCCCCAAAAGAAAAATTATACAATTGAAAATAAGAAATATACAATGAAATATCCTCTTTCTAATTTAATTTTATGGGTGTAGATACAAAGAAACGAATTGGAGGACTTGAGAGGAAAAAGAATACAAAATATAAATTTAAATTTGAAAAGTCTTTTGGAGAAATGTGTGAGAAGAAATTAATTGTGGAAAACCCTATCTCCTTGCAAAAACCAATCCTAATTCAAACTTTCTATTCAACCCCCTTCACAAATGTTATGTAAACTTATTTTCACCTTTCATCCCCTACTTGTGCATCATTTTCAAGTTGTTTTATTACATTCTCCCCCCTCTAATGCAATATTTTTTGCAAAATAAGTGATTGAGAAGATTACCTCACCAATTAAAGGTCATGGTCTTGATGATCCAAATAACAGTGATATTTTACCTATCCCTTCCTCAAAAAGGGGTCACTTTCCATCTATATTTATTTCTTCATCTATGCAAAATGAATACCCTATGAGGAAAGATGAAGAGTAGGGAGAATTCAATAAAGAAGAAACAAGATAAAGTATAGAGGAATGGGCAAGCCAAGATGAGGTATTATTGCCACAAAGTGTAGAAAATGATAACCAAGAATACGAGATGATAAGAAATGCAAAAATAGTCATGGAGAACATGGAACAAAGTTCAAATAAGTTCAAGTCAAAGGAGAAATTACCAAAAAAATTATTGCACTCTAGCTCTGATTTCAACATAGCTATATATTACCATCAAATAGAGAAAAAGAGTAGAGTTTTAAAATTATTGTTGATAGTTTTTCTTTAATTCTATCAATGATTGATAGACCTACCCTTAGCAAGAAGCCTAGGGTTATTTCTTCCATTATCATTGATTTGCAAGTATATAATTGTCAATTTTGCAACCCTTACGGTTGATAAGAATAGAAGGGAACTATCACCCCCTTATTATCCAATTTCTATTGTCAACCTAGGGAAACAAACCAAATAAATTGAGATTCACTATATGCAAGTTATTATCACCACTATTCTTTTAAGGATATGGGCAAAGGAAAAAATAACAATAATTTAAATAATAGGTTAAATATTTGGTGTCATTATCAAATATTTGGTTAAGCATTTGATATCCTCTAGTGGTTCGATAACAATCTAAGTTGCAGTCCTCGAGAGGATGCTTTTTCTATGAAAGAAATGAAAAACGTCTTGAATGCTACTAAGCAGTGGATGAATTGTTTCATTAGATGAAGCTATGGTTCTACATAATGGGTCAAAATAAGATTATGATCTCATTAAGGGTTTAGTGGAAAATATTAATGAAGATATTACAAATTTGTTGAGAGGTCCTTCCATAAGTTAGAGAAATGGTGAAAGTGAATTTTGATGTATTATTAGTGAAGGACTTTCAGAGTTGATACCTTTTTGCTAGAAGAAAAGATTAAAAAATTGAAGTTGAGAATTGAATCACTTGAGAAGTTCATAATCTTGGAGTTACACAAGAGAATTGATAGACATAAGAATGGATATATTAGTTCATTGAAAAGACCGTCTAACACTATTACCACAAATATCAAACTATTAATGACAATAGTCCAAACAAATTGAAGGTCTAAAACATGGAGGTAGTTTTGAAATGTTAATGGATTTTGGAGATTGGTTGAGGAATGAGAAAAATATACACAATATAGTTATCATTAAAAATCTAAACACATATGGAGAATTCATTAGCCAAATCTCATTAGCTTTAGGGTTCTAACAATCATTTGAGTGTCAAGTTTAAGTTTGAACATAATGATAAAATATTTCCTCATGCTTGATAGTTAAACTTTAAATTTGAAAGACTTTAGTATTCACTTATATTAGGGATTTTATATTAATATCTCCCATAAATAATCATTAGTTACAAAGGATGAGCTATAAATATGCAATTTTTATTATTATTTGGGGTTCAAACTTAGAACAAACTTATTTTGCAAGTTATATTTTTCAATTTGAACTTTGAATCTTGTAATTTTTTGGGAAACAAGAATATTATATTTGAATTCTTAATCTCTTATGGTTTTGTGATTGCAGATTTCTCATGTTAGATGTGATTTTGGATGTACTGTTTCTTATGATGAGAGAAAAATTATTTCCCAGTTCTTCCCTTGCATTTTTGAGAATTTGTTGAAGATTCATCCATTTGAATTCTAGCATATTCATGTTTTTATTTCATCAAAGGCTTTATTCTAGGAAAATATATGTTTTTATTACAAGCTTGTATACACATACCTTCTTTAAATTTTGGTTCCTATTTGACATATTGATGCTCCCCTTTTCCTTCAAAATTTGTATTTTAATTTAATATCCATAAAATTTCCTTCAAGATCTCTTGTATCCTAGGGTGTTATATAAAAATACAAACCATGATTCATTTTAACACATCAATATCTCTTGTTTATCATCTATATGATCATGTAAGGAGAACATTTGAGCATTCATTATGCAAAAACTTGCTCCTAATGAGTCTATCGTTGATGTTGTTTCACAACATCAATTTTCTCCAGTTGCAGATAGAAACACTGAGGGGATCTCCCTGCTTGATCCTTCTTATGATGTTCCTAATAATAGTATTGCCTAGACTGTTGTTTGTCATAGGCGAAAAGGTAAGTCTCCCCCCCCCCCCAAACTCCTCTATGATGAGTTTTGGGTGTTTCTCCTCACTCTTGAGTCGAGTCCTTTTGGGATATTGCTAGTTTGGTGGGCCTTTAACAATGATCTTCTGAGTTGTCACTAAAGGCTTGTCCAACCTAAGCTTGTTTAGGATCAACACCCTTGTGCTATTGCCTTTCTTTTATGTCACCTATAGGCTATTTGTATATAGGTCCAACACTCTTTTTATGCTTCTTATTTTAATCAAAACCAAATGTATACTTAGTAATAATTAGTATATTGGCATGGTTTCTTTTCATCTCCAATCATTGTTCAAAATTAAACAAATCAATTTCTCGAGGGGTTTAACCAAGGAGAAAATGACCCTTTCTTAGAAAGTTCCTCAAACATGTTATCAATACCATTATCCTCTATATTTAGGCTTGGACATCAAGGAAAAGGTGTTAGCAGCAATCAAGAAGGAAGACTAAGAGGGTGGGGGGGGGGGGGGGGGTTGTGAATCAATCTTCACCGGATCTCAAAATTAAACTTTAAGACATAAACCAATAAACTATAGCAACACTGCCCAGTTAAGGGAAAAACCACAGTGGGAACCTACCCACAGTAAGATGATCCTCTGCAGTAGTATGTGAAAATATTACAATGGGGAATGCACATGCATTCAGACACACTCCCTAGAGCTCACTGCTCAAAATATATTTGCCCAAAAGGCTACAACCCTTAGGGAAGTCTCACTGACTTACAATATGATTTAGACTACAATCTGAAAGAAATGAACTGCAATGATAGTATCTACAAATGCCTGATGATAGTTCTGGTTAAGCACAATTGTCTACTCTGCAACACCAATCTCACCTCTACACTTCACTAAATGATAAATCTCTTGTTCACACATTCACCTCTCTCTGAAAATGCAGACACAATACCAACACCTAAACTAAGTGAATAATTTACCTATATAAATAATTCATCAATCTTGATAACAAGGTTGGCTAAACCCTCAACCCTCAACTCACAATTACAAAAATTACATTACACGATACAAAGATCGATCACCAGACCAATATAATGATTTACATTACATATCATGGATCTAATTCAAATTCCCAAATGATCTCATCCACCAAAAATCACACCAAAATCAACCGCAACACGCTACACCATCAGAAATACCGCATAACACAAAAATCAATATTGATTGACAAAAACCACCAAAAACTCGCACAACGATCAATGCAGATCACCAAAGAAAATACGACATGACTAGGAAACACCAGCAAGCACGTTAGAATCATCACCAACAACTGCACCAACACCACTTATCAAATCTTCATCGATCAAGATTAGAAAGCTCAAGAACACAACCAATCAGTAACTATCACAAAGAAAGATAACTTGCGGGACACCAAATCACGAACCATATGAAATGAAGATACAAAAGATCATTCCAAAACCTCAGCACAAGATCTGATCACACCGGAATATACTGAAGGAAATACCAGATTCTGCAAAGCAGTGATCAGCATAACCAAACTACAAAACCAGATCAGAAGATCTCCCCAAACTCACCAGAATAAACCAGAGGAATATGTTGACATCAATGACAACAACATATCCTAGAAGTAGCAATGACCAACCATATCCAACAACTCCAACAATCTCCCCCTTTGGCATTGATGGCAACATATGTATGTGAAAAAAAGTCAATGCAAAGAAAGAAGATATCACTAGCGAACTCCCCCTAAGATAAAGATAGATAATGAAGTTTTTCACATGATCTCTCTCCCCCTTTGACAGAAATGCCAAAGATCTCCAAAACAGTAATCATGAATCTCTCTTCCCCTGGGACACAACCAAATCAACAGACTAATCCAGTAGAGGAGTAGCACCAACACACCAATCCAGATAAAAGAATAAGGCTCTGAAATTCACAGGATTGATGCAACTCAATGCATCTAGTTCTCATCAGCAGGGGTGGATACCCCTAACTTATCTCTCAAGTAAATAAATGTATCTACAGGCAAAGGCTTAGTGAAAATATCAATAATTTGTTCATTTGTAGATACATATTCCAGCTTCACCTTCTTTTCACTGACTTGCCCTATCAAGTAATTATATTTGATTGATATATGCTTAGTCTTTGAATGTTTCACCAAATTCTTTGACATGTTTATAGCACTGGAATTATCATAGTAAATGATAGTAGGCTCATCATGAATAACTCTTGTATCTTTCAACATTTGCTTCATCCAAACTATCTGAGTGTAGTTACTAGCAGCAACAATGTACTCAACTTCAATAGTAGATAAGGATATTGAATCTTGTTTCATAATTGCCCAAGAAACCAACTTCTTACCCAAAAAGAATGCTCCATCGGTAGTACTCTTCCTGTCATCAAAATCATCGGCTCAATCTGCATCGGTGTAAGTACACAACATGAAATCATCCACTAATACATTTGGACTAGATTTTTGACTGAGGTTTCCGACGGAGAAGGTATATTGTGACCAAATTTGATTTTTTTTTTTGAAAAAATGCCCGAATTCGTTGTAATTCTGACGGCAATTTGCCATTTGGTTTCGATGAAGAAGGCATTAGCAATGAAAATTTTCTTTTTTTCAAAAAAGTGCTCGAGTTCATTGTAATTCTGACGACAATGACCATTACTTAAAAAAGAAGAAGAGGGCAATTCATTTGTGCATTGCAATCCCACGTAGGCATCCATGGCGACTTCAACCCCCAAAAAGATCAAACCCGCATCGAAGGCATTTGTGCATTGCTTGCAATCCCACGCAGGAGGTAGATTCTTCACCTTAATTTCATGTTGCAAAAAATATACCATTCAAGTGATTCTACAACTTTTGCTTGCTTTTATACATGCTAGCTATGCCTGCATTCTTGTGGGATATTGACCGATTGTGGAAGCAACTCTTGGAGTATGAGAGATTCCTTTTTTATGAAAAAGATGTTAGAAAATGAGACATGTGGTGGTTAATTGCCCTAGTTTTTAATGCAAATTGGTCAATCTCGTATTCATATTGATTATCCAATCTCAGGTCGGATGGCTCCTAGTCAAAGGTGTGATTCCCTGAATGCGTAATACCCTGTAGGAATCCACTCCTCATAAAACTATAGAACTGTGATTGAGGAGTGAGTGTTCAATTTTGTCACAGCAATCCCTTCCTCCCGTATACGTGTTGATTGATCACTATTGTATGAGCTAATATATAGGGCAGTGTCTGCCTCTGGCTACTGAATCGATGGAGATCAAACCAATGCACAAGAAAACAATAGGAATGAATATTATTCAAGTGATTTGCAACCTTCATTCAGTGTTGTTCGGGCAAGCCTTTCTTTCTCTTGCCAGCCAGCCTAACACACCCGACCTGGAAGCCCTAGGGAGATACAATTGTGTTCGGTTCAACACAATCCTAACCTAGAATCAGTGGACTGAAAATATCCAACCACACAACTTATCACTTCGTAATTAACATACAGTATAAAGCTAGTCTATATGACCCCCGAACCATTTTCTTACTGTCTCGGGTTACCCTAGTTTAGGGTATTGGCAGTTTTTACTAAATCTTCTCTATTTTAGGGTATTGGCAACTATCTCTCCTTTTGCATAGTTTTAGGTGGCATACAAAGTCATTGCCTTCTTTGGCTTCCTTGCGGCCTCAACCTCAACGATCATCTTTTGCAAACTTACTTTCTTCAATACTCTCTTCTTTATCCTTTCAAAGTTGAATTGTAACCACTTAGGAACATCTAGATTCTCATCACTTTGGATGGATAGGTTCATGGTAGTTACAACCTACTTTGGCCTTTGTTCTTCATCTTGTTGCTTGTGCATCTAAGTTTAAAATTTTGGAGGAGTCATCTTGGGGGTGGGGGCCTAGATAGATCCTCTTTTTCTTGTTCTCCATGCTTCTTTGACTCCATATTCTAAGTTCCTTCTGACTTATATTTCATTTTCATGAGTCAACTTATAGTTCTTAATTCAGTTATAGGCTAGTATCTTGTGTGTTGATTGTACCTCTTAGTTTGATAAGGTTTTGGGTGGAATTTAATCTCTAATTTTGAGGAAAAAGTTTCCCTATAAATGTAATTTCAAAATTCATTTTGAGGGTCTAATAATTAATTATTTAAGGTCCAAGTCTAGTAACACTCATTAGTGTGTTTTCTTTCAAAAGACATTTAGCAATAGGTTGTAGATTGAATACTTGTGCTTTGCTAGTATATTTTGAAGAATTAATGGAAATGAAGTTCATAGTTTGCAATGGTATTGGTAGTCTTTTTTGATTGCTTGGTATTCTTTTATTTCTTTCATTTTCCTTAGTCCTGAATTAATATTTACATTTATGAAACATCTTCTTTGTTATAATCAATTTGTGCATCTTTCGTGGTGATTGAGGTTAATAAGGAACATGTGAATGAATAGTAGTTGTTGTTCTAGAGCTTTCCTTGGTCTCATTTTCATGTTAGAATTGGCAATTTTGGCATGATAAATTATTTACATACAAGGTTATTTCTAGATTTTGTTGACAATGTGGATTTAGGTAATACTGATGATTCATTTTCTCGTAGCCTTGTTCTATCTTTTGCAATTTATTTTAACCTTTGACCTTAGGCAGATTGAGAAATTGATATTTCAACTTGATTAGTGATATTTTCCCTAATAAATTCTAAAGGTAAGCTAACTTAACTCAAGGGACTGAGATGGTATCCTACCATGAAAGATGATAGTTCTAAGCAAAATACTACCTAGTGATATGAAAGTTGATGCAAGATAGTAAAGACAACAAGGAAATTTATTTTGAACTTTGACTAGATTGAATCTTTGGGTGGAAGTTTAAATGGATTGATAGCCAAAAGGCACGCTGATGCAAATAATCCAATAAAATCAACCAACAAGGGAGATATTTCTCCCAACTCACCTATTCAATTAGGTGTCAACCCTTCACTTACTCACAAGGCCACAAGTTACTCAAAAGGATTCAATACCCCAAAACACACCCTTACTCACCAACCCTCACCCAACCATTGAATCACACTCAAATAGGACAAATAAAAATGTCTAAGTCACAATCCAACTCTCCAACATTCAATCACCACCAACACCCTCAACCCTTATTCACACAAATCCTCCTTCAACTAGGTCTTCTAATCCCCCCTGGTACTCAACTCACAAAATGTACTAGATATCCAAAAACCAATGTACTTTCGGATACTCTTACAAGAACCACTAAACATATACCACCATGGGTCTTTACCCTCCCAACCACCCAAAGGTCAAAGGAAGATTCACTGTTGCAACACTTAGTTTTTGTGACAGTATCAAGCACTTAGGATAGTCACTCCTTTTATGACAGTATCAAGATCAGATCGATACTGGATTTGGTAATAATGAAACCACCAACAATGTATTTCTCATCTCGAATAATAAAGAGAATATAGGGCTGCATATATGAAGAAAAAAAATGTTGGAAAAGACTATTTCCACCTACTTGGCCACCGGAGTGGTTTCTGAGGTGTATTCAAAGCTTTTACTCCTTTTGTTGCATTTTCACTTGAAATATGGTTGAATTGGCTTTGTAAGCTCCTAGATACTTGGTACATGTTCTAATCGAGTTAAAAGAGTCTCAAGACTACCCTATAGTCATGCTCTACCTTATCTAGCTGCTCAATTAGCTTTCCAAACTTAGAGGACATATGGTTTTATTCCTTACTTTGAGTTGAAATTGTCTTGGGTTAGATATAACTAAAATAAGTCATTCCTTCAAGTACTTCAAAAATCATCAAAAAGACTTCATACTACTATCTACATGTGTTTCTATCCTTAAGAAGTCTAATTTATGCAAGTGAAAAAACACCTAAGAGGTCATAGCTACTCCTTTTGACTTGGTAATATTCATGGTTTTTCTTTTTCTATTTAACTTCATTCCTTGCATCTTACCCACTATCTTGTAGCATACTTTGTTTTCTTTTTTAGTGAATTGCATTTAGTGGACTGTTGTGCATCTTTAAAATCATTTGACAACTTCAGGAAATGGTTTTCCTTCTTTATTACTTGACTATATCATTTAATATGCATGGATGGTATTATCATTTAATTTTCAAGATGGAGCTTATATTGATGGTCCTTGCACCTTTTCAAATTGAACTTTTGCAAAAGTCCAAATTTGGAGAGGAAATTCCTACTATTTGTGAATCCACCATTCATCTTTCAAATTTTAGGTCCAATTTCCATGAATAAGAGTTCCCAAGACCCTAGTCCTATAAAAATGAGCCACGAGGAACATCATGAATAAGGGAATGGATCAAATTTATGGAAACATTGTCAAACCTAAGTACAATTAGGCATAAATAAGGCACAACCACTTAAATTGAGTCCAAACTTAGTGTATATTTTTAAAGAGATACAACTTATGATGCAATATTTAGCCCCCTCTTAGTAAGAGTATGAAATTATGCTCATTTACTCTTTGGAAAATATGGAGAAACCAAATATTCTTTCACCAAGATATTGAAGAGTCAAGATGTCTACAAGTTTGGAAAGGTGGTAGCTCCCAAGACTTATGATATTGTCAATCTACAATATTGAGATAAAAGGGAAGTACAAAGTGAGTAATGTGAGTAACATTGGTAACACACATGGAGCATGCAAAACACAAAGTTATGACATTTAGAACTAGTAAGATTCATATATTCTCACTAAGAACCATATCAAAAAGACAAGGCATAGATCTAGGACTAGTAAGATCCTTATATAGTTACTAGGAGTCATGTCAGAGACACATAAAAGCATGATACCCTAGTTAGTAAGATCCTCTAATACTTAGTCATGGGTTGCATTCTAACAACAAATAGAGACCTAATTGTTAAAGTTTGAGGTCCATTGGGAAAAAAGTTGTCATATTGCCATGACAACTTTTGCATTTCTTGTAGAAACTTCTTTAAAATATGGTTGGAAAGTTAGTTTATGGTGGTTTGAGGTTGTAACACACTTGGATGGGAATAAATAGGCCTTTGGCATGCCATCCAAGAGTTTTGCTTAATGAAATTGGGGTTTTATGTGCATTTTTTCATGCTATGTATCATATCATGCTTGATGATAGACCTTTTTTCATGCTATGTATCATATCATGCTTGATGATAGACCTTTTTTCATGCTATGTATCATATCAGGGAAGAATTTGGTGGGAAGACCAAGCGATTGGTATTTTGAAGTGGTTGATGATAGGGAGAGGGGTGAGGGGACCCTATGCAACCTTCGGAAGGGTTTGTCGATCAAAACCAAATGAAATAGATTAAATTTCTATGACTATCCTAAGGGTATTGATTGTCACAGTCATAGTTTTACTACTGATATTGTTTTGACAGAGTTGTGTTTGTAAACCCAAGTGTGGACATGTAATGGAGTCATGAGATGTATTAAGACTACATCAATACTTAACAACAACATAGTGTGTAGGCACCTAAAATATGAAAGGACTACATATTGGAAGGCGCGTGTGATGATGCCATGAAAGGTCTGATATCCCTATGTATCGGACTGAGAAAACCAGTGAAAGACAAAAAAAATGCATTGAGAAGGCAAAAGGTTGAATTCCCTAATGTTTGTTGTTGAAGTGATGTGTGGGGACCCTGCCAAGTCAAATACCTTGTTGTAGTTTCAAAGGGTGGAAAAAGAATAAGCATTTTACTTACCGTCCTAATAGACCATCCATCATAACAATTATTACCAATATTGATGTGTGTTGCAAACAAAGTTCTAGAGGAAAGCTCTTTCTATTGTAATACCAAGTGAGTGTTCATAGACCTTCTGTAGGGTCCTCCTAGCCTAGATTTAGGAGTTCGAAGCCTACATACATTGATTTGGCCTTGTGGCCATCAATGAGTGCTCACCCAATAGGACAAGTCTTGAGACTGACAATTTTGGAAGTGTGGCATTGTTGAGAGGCAACACTTATGTGTGAACCCCATCTTCACGTATTATGATTAGTTGCCATGATACTTGACCCTATCCTCATGGTGTTGGCTCAATTCATATTAGTGTATTTTGTTGAAGAAACATGATGTGAGAAGTTTGATGCAGAGGCAAGAGTAGAACTCAATATTTCATATTAGGACAACAACCACATTGATTAGGCAAGTCAGATAAGGTCTCTCCAATGTTTAGGATATTGAATTCACATTAGACACTCATGGATTACCCCAATTAGACATTAGTCAACTTAATATATTATACAAGGATTGCATACCACAGAGCCATTAGATTGTTTTGAGATGAAAAAGAAGAGTTAAATGGTTTTGGTTCAATGATGATAATTTCTATTTTCAAGTAATTTAATTTGGTATATTATACTGAAATGTGATTTCATAACTAACATTTCAACTTCTATATAACTAGTTCTATAGCCCAATTTTCTTGCCTATGAAGAAAGACCATGTCAGACAATATCAATGAACAACAAAATAAGGAGACAATTGCTAGATTGTGGTCTAACTTGAAAAGAAAAGGTGATGGAAAATGTTATTGTCTGTGCAAAATTTGTAAGGGGTTAAAGACTAGAAGACTTCTAATCAAAACAATGAAGAAAAATTGTAGGCTGCATGGTCACATTGAAGGTGGACATGATTATCATCCATTGGTAAGTTTTTCATTATATCGTTTTAACACTTTATATACATTATAAATCACGTGATGATGAGATCATGATCATGGTTTATTTATGTTTATCAATTTTATATAGGTCGAGCACATGGTATGGATCAACACAACCCGGAGAATATGGTTTTCGAAGTAGACGAACATGGAGGTGTGAATATCGAAGCTGAAGATAATGATCCCATGGAAGATGATGATCATGAGCCATAAAACACAATTGAAGATGATGGTATAAATACATTGATCCATGACACATTTAGTACTTGTGCAACTAATCATGATGATGAAGATGACCTTGATGTTGTTCATGATGTCCTTCTACTTGAGAAGGCATCTGAGGCCCTTTACAAAGGCTTGTAGACAACTCTTCTCTCTGCTGTATTGTTGTTGGTGAACTTGAAGGTTATGAATGGTTTATCCAACATAACAATGTCATGTATGTTAAGGTATGTCATATATGTCATAATAAACTGTGAATCATGTTGTACCATTAATATTCTTTATATTAACAAATTATATTTTTTTGTTGTAGATTGATAAGTGAGTTTTTGTTACCACCATCAAATATTCTACCTCGCTCATACCGAGAATTATCTGTCGTTAAGAAGGATATTGGAATGGAGTATCAAGCAATAGATGCTTGTCCCAATGATCATATTATATATCACAAACAACATGAATTTCGAATTGAATGCCCTGAATGTCATATCAGTAGATATCGAACAGATCAAATAACAAAAAGGGTTCCTCGCAAGGTTCTTCGCTATATTCTCATTATTCCACGTATGCAATGATTATTCAAGTGCACTAGCTTGGTACAATTTATGGATTACCATGCACGCAATAGAAGTCGAGATGACATTATTCGAATGCTTGCAGATGGTTCAACATTTATGGACATAGAGGAAAAGTGGCCACACTTTAAAGAAGAACCTCGTAATCTCAGGCTTTCATTGGCAGCGGATGGTGTCAATCCATTTGGAGAGATGAGATCTGTTTACTCAGTGTGGCCTATTTTTATTATCAACAATAACATTCCTCCATGGATGTCAATAAAGAGGGAGCACATAATGTTGGCAATGATTGTTCCAAGTATTTTATCATTTAAATACATACGTCTAAATTTAATTATAAATATTGCAGTAAAATGGTCATAATAATTATGTAATGTTTTTGTTCATTCGATTAGGTAAGTACCAAGTTAAAGATATGAATGTATATATCAAGCCTCTTATCAACGAGTTGTTGGAGTTATGGAATGGTGTCACTATGTATGACGTCTCTAGACCAATAGGACAAAGACAATTTCAATTCCATGCGATGCTTCTATGGACAATACACGATGCCCCAGGGCTAACACTTTTTTGTGGTATGTTATAGTGTTTAAGTTGTGCATGAACATTATAATTCAAAAAAATATCATATTTAATCCAATTATACATTATCTTGTAGGTCTTCAAACAAAGGGAAAATTTGCATGTCTTGTTTGTGGTCCAAAGATGAAATCTCGTCATTCAAAAAGTTTAGGAAAGCAGGTGTTTGATGAGTATAGGAACTTTCTCCACAAAAATCATAAGTATCGAAATACTGAAAAACATCTTTTCAATGGGAAAGAAGAGAATACATCAAAGCCACGAAGAATGACACCTCACCTGTGGAAGTTGGAATATAATAGAATTTATCGTCAAGGTAATGCCATTCCATCTATTGGTTTGTCATAAAACATCTTTTCTATTTTGTTTTGTTTACTGATGATGTGATTGATGATCATGAAGGTCATGAAGGCATAAATGACCACCTTCATTATCCCCGACAATTTAGTAGGTTGCCCTACTACGAGCAGTTACAAATTGTTCATTTGTTTGATAGTATGCATATTCGAAAGAATATAACAGAGACAGTATGGAAAGTATTGGATGGAAGGCATGACAAAGAAAAAATTGTCAAAATATGTAGTGACATTCAGGATTCCAATCATGCAATGATAAATGTCATTCAATCAAATAGCCATGGAGACCAGATTAATATAAGTGAGCTTCCTTGGTTATTAATGGACTAGCAAAACAATGCTATAAAATAAGTCATACAAAAAATTTGATTTCCCATAGGATTTGTTGCGAACATAAACAATCTCATATCAAAGAATTCTAAATAGTCACACTTCAGAGAGGGCACCAGTGATGAAAACGCATGATTGGCATACCTTCATTAAGGTAATTCATGTTCTTGTGTTTTTAATATGTATTTAAGTATTGCACGTACATGTACTTTTCATTGTATTATGTTACAAAAAAATGAAAAGATAATTTTATAATTGTTGTAGTACGTTCTACCTCTATCTCTCCTAGACGACTTCGACAATAATATCAAGCAAGTCATATATGATCTTGGAAAATACATGAGGTAAGTAGTGATATTTGTTCAGTTCATTGTATAGATATTATATTTGCTATTTGTTTTACTTGTTATGTAATATATTTTTTTGCGTCTTGAATATCTTGTAGGTGGTTGTCATGTAAAGAAATCCATAAAGATGATATAAAATATTGGAAGAGAAAAATTCCTCATTTAATGTGTGAAATGCAAAAGTGTATACCTCCAGCTTTTTTCAATGCACAAGAACACTACCTCATACACCAAGTTGAGGAGATTGAATTGTGTGGACCTATACACACTAGGTCAATGTGGATGGTTGAGAGGCACTTGAAATTTTTGAAGGCTTTGGTTCGACAAAGAGCACATCGTGATGGTTCTATGGTGGAGGGATATATGGTATACTAGACTATGGTGTACATTTCTGAATATCTTCCTATGTTTGCAGCAAAGATCCACATGGATTGCATTTGGGATCCCAACCCCATTAACAAATTCGAAGGGGAGTACTTGACGAGGAAAGGTAGATTGAGGAAAGTGAGAGGTAATTATAAGATGTTATTGTAGTTAATTAATTCTTAATCTTCAAAATAAATCGATTGTAAGACATCTATTTATTTTTTGTACAGTTGGTCGAGAGTGGGATGCACTACATTTGTATATTGCAAACAATCTTGATTGGATGATGATATGGATTGAACGTTGTCAACATTCTGGACGCACGTTAACATGGGAAGGTGTGGCTTCATTGGTTAAAGAAGCTCATCGTAATGGAGATTCCAATGTTACACAAAGAGAAATTGATTTAGCATATGGTTTAAGAGGTAAACAGGTACGTATAAATTTATTAATCACCCATATGTTTATCAACTCACATTGCAATAAATTTTACATGTTTGACATATCGCAGGTCAAACACCACAATGCTATGTGTTGCAATGGTCATAAATTTCACATAAAAAAGTTGGATGACACAAAAAAAACTTGTGATTGTGGCATCACTGCAGTCTTTGAGGTGACAAATATTTCATCGAGAAATGACATACATCCTCAACAGTCTCAAAATCGATACTGTGGCATTTTGGATGATATAATTGAGTGTGACTTTAATTCCTTCAAATTAGTTTTGTTCATCGTCAAATGGTACAGGCTACGATTGAATAAAAATGATCCTGATAGAACTATTATTGAACATGATAATGGTTTTATAATGCTAAATACAAGGTCATTTGAACCAGTTGGGGATGAGCCCTATGTTCTTCCAAGCCAATGTGAGCAAGTATTTTACTCAGAGGTTCCACATAAACTGGTTTCGTTATTTGTTGTTAGACATGATCCAAGAGGAAGGCCGATAAAGTATAATGTGATGGAAGAAGAAGATATTGAAGAAGAAGATACCGAAGAAGTAGAAGATGAAGTGGATGATGATCACGATCGACAGTTTCTCAATGATGATGAAGAAGAAGAAGAAGAAGAAGAAGAAGAAGATGATGATGATGGTGATGGTGATGGTGATGGTGATGGTGATGGTGATGATGATAATGGTGAAGACGTTGATGATGATGATGATGATGATGATGATGATGATGATGATGATGATGATGATGATGGCGATGATGACCTTGATGTTCATGATGATGAAGAATGAAATGTATGAGGTATGCGATTAGTATATTATCTATTTAATATTGAATTCTTGATAGAATTTTTTTTACATAATTAATTCATTATGTTTTGAATTCTAATGCCATTACATAATTAATTCATGATGCACCTTTTAATATGGAGATGGGGATAGGGAGAGTGACTATTTATGTGATTTTTTTTAAACTGTGTTTATTTATGGAAATTGGATTGTTTATTAGCTATGTAATGGATGTTGATTTAAAATACATATGTGATGGATCACATGTTTATGATGATGTATGTGACATTTTTTGAACTTTGTGTTTATTTATAGAATGTGGATTGTTTATTACCTATGTGATGGATGGTGATTTATGATACATATGTGATGGATTACATGTTTATGATTACACATATGTGATGCTAATTGTGATGCTCAATTACATATATGATGACACATCATGTGATGCTTATGATGCTTATGATACATATGTATTTATTGTTTATCAACTTACAAATGTAGTAATGCTTATGATGCTCAATTGATGGTGTTGATTTTAGGTATAGTCCATGTGTGATGTTGTCACCCTTGGTGGGAACAGGTCATTGACTATAGACATCGTCAACCATTTAGTTGAGGATCCTGCATAGTCTACATAAAGTAAAGGTAAGGAATTAAAAAATTTACAATGATTTTGATGACAACATCTTTTTATTATTTAATACTCTTTTTGTCTACAAAGTTCATATTGTTCATGTTGTGTACTATGTAATTTTTAGGTAACATAAGATAATTGAATTAAATTGTACAGGACCCTAAACCCCTTTGACAAGGATCCTGCACAGTCTCATGGATGGATAGGTATAACTAGTCAATACACCCTATAGAAACAACTTATTTTTTTTAAATTACTTGGAAAACAAACTTCCTCAGTTTTTCAAACCTCGACATTAGCAGCAAATCTAATATAGTTATCAACACTTGAGGCCCTAGTTGGACTTATTCCAATTTTAATCCCAAAATCAACTTTAGGGTTGACTTCTTCATCAACATTACCCTCATTTGCAAAATTTCTCTCTCATTACCAATTAACTCTCTCATTTCATGGAGTGCATGTACCCCCAAATAGGTATTTGTCAGATCTGTCTTCGTTGAGTGAGGAAAATGCAAGAATAGAAAATGAAAGTGACACATGTAGTAGGTCTACAATAGGGAGATCAACAAGAAATCAAAAGATTAGAAGAAAATTCAATAAAGGCATGAAAATTTTCCTTGCTCAAGGGGGGTCATGTTCTTATGATGATGAGACCAAAGGCGACATTGAGGTGTCACTAAGGTACAGACATCTACAGAAACAATGGGTGCCCAAGGAACTTCCTCCAATAAACACCAATTTTTGTGTTAACGATATGATATATCACATAACACCTTCGTCGTTACATGGTTTAGGCTTATTTTCCATGGATGACATAAAGGTCTATTACAATAGAGTTGCTGAATTGATGGAGTTTGTTGGACCTTGTTACAATTACAATAATTGGATGCAAATTGTTAAATATAAAAAAAGTATGCGTAGGTATGCACTATCAACAAATTATATACAACATAAAGATAACGATCAAAGTAAATGAGTGGTTGTATACATTGATGGTCGACCAAAAGCAACAGGGAATATTGCAGGTTTAATAAATAGTATGCGACTTGGGTCAACTAATAAACAACCCAATTGCATATTTGAGGTGCGCGAGGGAAATCTTGTATTTGTACGTGTGATAAAATTAATAAGTGCAGGTGAAGAGCTTCTAATTGATTATAGTTTGAATCATATAGATACAAACAAAGTTAATATCATGGGGGTGGTATGTACTATATACCATCTAAATTAACCAACCTCCAATTAATGAATCCAACATATCATTTTATTATGAAGTTTTTTTGCTAAGTCTATTGGTTTAATTTCGCTAACATTTTTTATATTTTTTCTTTGTCACAGGGCGACATGGATCCATCACATATCGCAGACAGGGATGTAGCTTGTGACACTTCTACCAAGCAGGTAAACCTCATTGTAATTGTACAAATTAGATAGAAGCAAACGATTATATTATTATGTTCTTTTTTTAGTGATTTATGCTAATTTTGTAATTGTTAATGATATTCTTGATACAGACGGATGTTTGGGGAAAGGGAAAGGGAGTTGCAGTACCTGAGCACCTTTCTAGGGATGTGGAATCATTAGGGTTAAGTGATGATGACCCTGAAGATTCCACACACCTTATAAAATTCTTTAAAATGCCTCTTAGAAAAATTAGAAAAGAGATTGTTTCTTTGGCAGTTGTGCATCCTATTACTGATGAGATATGAGAGAGGGTGGAATTATTGCTTCGGACAACAGAAAAATTGCAAGTAAGCAGTAATGAAAGCTTTAATTATAACAAAAGTTCAATAATGGTTTATATTTTATTCTCTTTTATGTCATTAACTAAAATATGTACGTATTGTTTTTACAACAATTTATCCACCCTCATGAAAGTCGTTCCACGATTAGGGTGTTGCAAGATCTTCAGGTGATGACGATTTTCTTGTATTATTGCTTGCTTGGCTTATCACTCTGAGTACCCAAAACACATCATACTTGATACTGTCAATTTTCAAAATAAAGGTTCATCCTTGTTCACAATTCTTGCACTTTTCATATATTTAATGTTTGATATATTTAATGCATTATTCTTTAGGTGTTGTCAATGTTCCTGTGCAAATGTCGCCGCCGCCTCATCAGAGGTTACCCTCACCTGTATTGCCGACTGCAATGTTGGCAACACGTAGCATGCAAACATCCTCTACTGCACGTCATATTGGCCTGCCCACTATTGGTAGATCCCTCTTTTTCTCTATCTTTTGTCATGTGTTTATTTCCCTTCAAGTGTTCTTTCTTGAATTCTAATACCATTTCATAGTGGATTCATTTTTTGCAGGAGGAGATACACATGCGGATGTGCCAGAGGCGACTACTGCTGATAACATACCATCATTTCCTAGATCTTCTCATATTGCTAGTACGGGACCGTTGCAGGCCACATTGGTGGTGAGCGACGAAGAAATGATTCCCTTAAAGATACAAAAGGTTCCAGGTACTTTAAAATTATTATTATATATACTCTAATTGTAATTTACTTTATGATCACTCATTTTGAACTAATGATCCTATGAATTTTTTGCAGGCAATGATATTTTCTATAAACATCTTAGTGACATCGCATTGCATATATTTGGGCCCACCATACGTAAAAGGTGGTACATCATATGTGAACTAACCCTAATCTACTATTTTGATTTCATATCATTACTAGAATAGTTTTCCTTTGATCCATTTCTTGAAGTGTAATAAATGTAGCTTCAGTTCATTTCTGAATCTAACAGGTTTGTTTTTGTTTTAAAAGGTGGAATGACCAAGAAAAAAGGTTAAAATATGAATTGACAAACCAAATGGTTGAGTGGCTTGGAAATGACACCTTTGACAAAACCAAGCTCCTTGAAAAAGCTAGCACATATCTAAAGTATGTGAGGGAACAATACAGGACCCATTTAGAGAGGAACCTAAAGTACGAGTGTCTCCCCATGATTCCAGAGAGGGAGTGGAAGGACCTGATTTTGGATGCCAAGGAGAGAATTAAAAAAAAAAAGGAAATACAACACCAGATGCCAGAAGAAGGTACAAGATACTATTAAGAATGTAATTATGTACTAATTAACTACTCTTTATATTTATATAATCTAACATATTTAAAAAAATTTATATACTGAGTGACACATCAAAGGCAACCAAGGCAAGACAAGAAAAGCACGGACAACACAAACTCGGCTCTGGTGGTTACAAGAAACTTGCTGCACGAATTGTAAGTATCTCATGTGAACGAAATATTGCATCAAAATATTAATAAATTGCAAATGTTTTTTTTTTATCAAACAATGCAAGCAAAATTCATTGTACCAAGCAAAAATGTAGGGCTCTGAATTCAATAGAGCACCCATAGAAGATGACAAGAGAATTGCCTACCAGCAAGGCTATTTAATCGTGGTTGATCAGCTTTGAGAATTGAGTGAGCATACACAACATTCGAGTGCATCCGTCACACAGGTAAATATGCTAAATGGAAATTGTTTCAAATTGAATACTTTACCAATAATCTAATTGATGCCCTCCTAAATGGCACAAGGTTAGCAACTGATAAACAACACCAAAGACACAAAAACCGTTAGTGTTAGTCAATCAAAAACTAATCTAAAAAGGCATACCAAAAGAGACACTAAAAGCATGCTAATATATCTAATAAACAAAGCAAAGATTATGAGGCATCTCCAACTGCCTCTTAGCATGGTCTTAGCTTCTTCTCCCTTGTTCCTCTCCTCTCCAAGTTCCAAAATAGTGTAGCTCTCAGCAGCTTTTTGCACTATGGATGCTTATGGAGGATTGAGATTGTAGTATAGCTCTAAATGTGAAATGAAAAGCTAATACTAATCTATTGATGCTAAAATGATATATTTTAACCAAAATGATAAGATGTTAGATTGCTTATGCTAAATGCTCTCTAAAAATGTCTATAGCCTAAATGCATACAAGTTTTCAAGATCTGGATTATGAAGGAATGGGCTCTATTTATAGGAAAAATGGAGCAATGGATGGCCAGGATTGAACGGTTTAATCAAGGGTCAAGCTTGAAAGTTGGGGATCCATGTGCACAATTTGCACCAATAAAATGGTGACAAGTGTCAACATAGGGTTGGGTTGAAAGAAAGGGGTTGGAGGCATTGAATGCCTGAGAAGACCTCATGGTTATCTAGAAGGTAAGGGTCAAGCCTAAATTAAGATTACCCATTGGATTAAGAGTTAATCCATGGATAAACCTTTGTGCAAATGATTAAGAGATAATCGTGGTCAAAGCATTAAAGGCCTGATGAGACCCTTGGGTTGGGTAAAGGTTGAGTCAAAACAAATGTTTTAACCATGTAGGAGGGTTTGGGTTAACCATTAATGGTTTTTGAAGACTTTGTGGATTAAGTGGTTGAAGGTTGGAAGCTTTCAAAGGTTATCCAAGACTTTGAGACATTTAATGGTTAATTTTCTCCAATCAAACAAACATGTAATCACTCCATAAACTAGGTACATTAAGCACACATCGAATTATAAAATAACTAACTGTGATACATCAATATGTGAAAGTTTAATGACCTAGCTATTAGGACTGTAAATTACTATATCGTATCCTAATTCCTAAAATAACCCTTTTTGTGTGATGTGTGAAGTACAATACACAACTAGGAATTATGTTGAGTCAAATGCAAAATCGGTACTAACCATGGAAGCTGAGGATAAATCATGAACAACATATCTAAAGCAACACAAGAATGACTCAAGTGCAGATGAATGCTAGGAAATAAAGTAGAAAACAATGCAAAATTAGGTAAGAAACTAGGTGACAATAAACCATGAACAACTTGAAATAATCTATAATTAATGATCTATGTGATCCATCAACCTGTGACTATGAAACGTAATCTGCAAACAGTAAACTTGTGGACCATTAAGAAAAAGAAGAAACTTTTTAGTAGATCTACCATTTCTTTTCAATCAATCATCAAAGAACTTGTGATCTGCCATGCACCATGTATGTCGTATACCATATCTATATACAAACATTTTGTATCGAGTAAACTACATTTATTGATTCATTGAACTTGTTTTGCTTGGATCCAAACACTATGGAAACATAACCATTAATCCTAATAACCTGTGAACCATGGAGTGCAAACTAAATGGAATCATGTCCAAAATTTTGGTTAAAACAATCTAGGGAAAATAGTGGGATTCCAATTATCCATCTCAAAACACCATCATTGAAACTTCCATGTTCAATATACAAAAAAAACTCTGTTTTTTTAACCATTTTACTTATCAATATATTTTTTTGCTAAATAAAAGTTGGATTTATATTAAAAGAGCTAAATATTACAAAACCATTTCAGCACAGTTTATATCCCTATCATTTATCACTATTTCTTTTTGACAGATTGCTGCCTTTTTCTAGTGGCAGTGTTGTAGTATTGACTAATGTGCTACATCATAATGTGATCAACTTAAAAGAAGTACTAAATTTTACCTGATATTTCTTTTAAATTAAGGGGTGAATTAGCTATATCCTCTAAACCAAGCATTATTTTATCATATTTATTGTCAGCATTCCTTCAATACCTGTTTGTGAATATTTAGGGTGACATGATTAGCATCCTCCCCTTTGTACAAAATTATTGATTACATGAAATGGATTTTTTATGTCATTTTGCAATATACCATGGTTGTATATGTTTATACGTAAAGTTATGAATCCAAAATTATCAAATAGATGTTACATAAATAATAGTCTTTCCTTCTTGCTATCTATTATAGACAATGGAAAAGTCTCCATTGTCCGTTAATTCTCGTATACATTACTTGAACCTAGTCTATGTGTCTTTATGGTCAAAGTCATGGAATTTCAGCAATTTAATTCTTAGTATATAGCAATAGCCTATTAGCAAGCTGACTCTAGCGAAGACAAATTTGAAAGAATTCATAAAACAAGAGTTGTCAATGACATATACTGATGCTTGAGTTTTATGTTTCTTTTGTTATAGGCTCCTTTGATGTAAGGGATAAAGAGGATTGATGGATACAAAGATGGGTTAAGAAGGGGGATATGATTATCCTCCCAGGAGGAATCTATCATCGATTTACCCTCAACACAAACAACTATATTAATGTAAATGCTCTTTTATCTCAAGGACACTCACTATAAATCATTTCTTATATGAACTAGAGGATAATTTTTTTGTTTCTTTGAATTTTATCGCAAATCCTGAGGCTTTTCTAGGGAGAGCCAGTCTGGACAACATACAATCGTCCTTGTGAGGAGCATCCTGCTAGGTAAGAACCCTAATAATTGTAAGACCAAGATGAGAATTTCAATTTGATTGTTTTCAAGAAAAGCTGAACATTCTAGTTTTACATATAAAAATGACATATTTTTGTGATGGCATGTTCCAATATGTATTTTCTTTTGATAGATTTGTTGTAGGTTCTAGAGAGGACCCACTTCCAAACAGATAAAATTGTTATAAATAGGCTATTGGTGAAGAATAATTGAAGAAAATCAATGAAAAACCACATCAATAATAAGCAACATAGTCAAAAATATTAATCTAAAGATTCTTTTTACCCCTCACCTTTCTTGACAACTTATTTATCTTTTGACAACACCAAACTGCTTGAGAAGGATCTTCTTACTCAAAGAAAAAATGTGATAAAAAACAATTGTCCAATCACTCGCATCAACATCAACCATGCCAGAATTTGATGTTGCAAGATCCAAGATGGATATTGCATAACATAGAGAAGCCATCATTTGAAGGAAATAGGAACCCAGTGAAGACATTAAGAGGGGATGAAGGCACAACCAAGGGCCATTGAGTAGAAGGTAAACGAAAAATATTGGAAACAAGAGGAGGAGCACTTGGAGAAGAAGGTAGGGAAATAGCAGTTCGACCAATAGGGAAGCTGAGTTCTGAGGGAAAACTACTAGAGATAGCAAGAAACTCTCCAGCCAAAGGATCATATTAGCTTGAAACCATGCACCTCATATTAGCCTCAAACCTATGCCCCCTACTGGTAGGTGGTGGGGATAGAATATCATTCGTTGTACATATCAATGACTGGATAATAATAAATTTTTTTTATAAAAATATTATCATCGTCAGAATTACGATGAATACCAAGCTTTCCACCGACGATGAAATCGATGGACATACAACGTTCTCATCGGTGAAAATGTTCTCGAGTCATCGCACTTCCAGCTCAAACTACACAAACATCTGATGAGGATGTTGTACGTGTGAAGGCACTTCGTAGTCAGATAGTCGTCGATGACTCTGAATGGACCGATGACACAAGCGTCAGACAAACAACATCCCCATTGGTGCGAAGTTCCAAATTGTCGTCGGCTTTGCGACGAAATCTATTGAAGCATCCGACGGGGATGTTGCATGTCAGATGACTTTTTTGATCGGAAGAGCGATCATTCCCACCATGGAAAAATTCCATGGGATTTTCATATTTCCGATGTCAAAGCATCATCGACAAATCCGACGATGAGTTTTTGACAGCTACTTTTGTCGGCACTCCGACAAAAATTAGTCGCAATTTTGACAATTGGACGTCGAAAATTAGCTTCGAATGTACTAGTGATCATTCTTTGGATACCATAAACCATAATTCATAGTTCCCTTTAGATATCTTAATATCCTCTTAATAACAGTGATATGACTCTCCTTCAAATCAACTTGATATCTAGCAGCCATACACACAACATGCATAATGGCAAGCCTAGTCTAAGTAAGATATAGCAGTCCACTAACCATAGATCAATACAAACTTTGATTATCTTTCGAAGATTCATCATTTTTGGATAATTTACAACCAGTCACCATAGGAGCTCCAACCGGTTTGGAGTTGTCTAGTCCAAACTTCTTCAACAGTTCCTTCACATACTTAGTTTGAGATATAAAGATACCTTTTCCTGTCTGTGCAATCTGCAAACCTAATAAAAACTTCATCTCACCAATCATAGACATCTCAAATTATTTTTGTACATCACCGAAAAACTTCATACTCATATCATCATCACCACCAAATATAATGTCATCAACAAAGACTTCAACAATCAAAATGTTATCATTTTCAATCTTAAAGTATAGATTATTGCCAGCAACACCTTTAATAAATCCCAATTTCAACAAGTATTTGTCTAATATAGCATACCAGCCTCTAGGAGCTTGTTTCAATCCATAAAGTGCTTTCTTCAACTTACATACCATGTCTCCATCATCCGAGAGTGAAAATCCATCAAGTTTCTCAATGTAAACCTCTTCCTCTAGATCACCATTCAAAAATGCAGATTTGACATCCATATGATATACCTTGAAATCTTTATAAGCAACATAAGCAAGTAACAATCTAACAGATTCAATTCTGGCAACCGGAGCAAAAGTCTCCTCATAATCTATTCCTTCTTTTTGTGAATATCCTTTGCAAACCAGTCTAGCTTTATTTCTAACTACTTCACCGACTTCATTCAATTTGTTCCTAAAAACCCATTTAGTACCAATAACTTTTTTATCCTTAGGTTTAGGCACACGTTCCCAACTGTTATTCTTTTCAATCTAATCTAACTCTTATTCCATGGCTCTTATCCAATTATCATGTTTACAAGCTTGAGCAAAATCTTTAGGTTCAATTTTAGAAATCAAATATACTTCTTTTGTAGCTAACCTTCTTCTAGTCATCACACCCTTATTATTATCACCAATAATTTGATTCTCAGAATGATTCAATTTAACATACCTTGGAGTCTTCTATGTGTTTTGATCCTCAAGTTCCTGCACATCATCATCAGCAGCAGCAACATTCGGGTTAATAGTCTCTACTGGATTATTTTGCTTAGGCTCTTCAGGCTAAATAGGAGCTAAAACAACATGTTGACCATCATCATACACTCTGATCTCCTTCCCAAGGTTCTCATCCACCTTCACATTTTCACTCTCATCTATATTTCTCAATCTCTTATTATAGCACCGGTAGGCTTTGCTCTTTGTAGAATATCCCAAAAAGATACCTTCATCACTTCTAGCATGAAACTTTCCAATATCCTCATCTCTCTTGATATAGAATTTGCTACCAAAAACTTTGAAATATTTCACAGTAGGAACATGACCAAACCAAAGCTCATAAGGGGTCTTATCGGTATCACCTTTGATATGAACTTTGTTGAATGTATAGAATGCAATGCTAATAGCTTCTCTCTAGTAGACCTTCAAAACATTTCCTTCAATCAACATAGTTCTTGTAGCATCCAAAATAGTATGGTTCTTTCTCTCAACAACTTCATTCTACTGTGGGGTTCTACGAGAAGATAGTTGTCTTCTGATTCCATGCATCTCATAGAATGAATTGAACTCACTAGAACAACATTCTCCACCTCTATCAGATCTCAGACACTTCAGCTTCAATCTAGACTCAGTTTCAACTTTAACTTTGAATATCTTGAATTTCTCAAATGCTTCTGATTTTTCCTTCAAAAAGACAACCCACATCATCTTGGAATAATCATCAATTAGCATCATAAAGTATATATCACCCTACACACTTCTAACATTTGTAGGTCCACATAGGTCAATATGCACAATATCCAGCATTCAATCAGATGTATACCATTTATTCTTGAAAGAAATCCTTGTTTGCTTACCCAACTGACATTCCTTACATACTGGATTAACAGGTTTAACAATCTTAGGCGGATCTCTAACAACATGTGTAGAACTGATCTTAATCAATGAATCAAAGTTTACATGACACATTCTTCTATGCCATAGCCAACTCTCATCTATCTTAGCAATCAAACAACTTTTCTCACCAGCATTCAAATGAAAAATGTTACCTTCGATCTTAGTTCCGGATGCAATATCCATACCAGAGGCATTCAAGATCCTGCATTTACCATCCTTGAATTATAGATCATAACCCTTATAAACCATCTATCCAACACTCAAAATATTATGCTTCAAACCTTCAACATGCAAGACATTATCAGTGTTATGCTTATCATCAAAAGAAACAGAACCGCTCCCACAGATTACACGGGCTTTGTCATCTCCAAATCTAACTATTCTAGCATCATACCTTTCCATGCTTACAAAATTTCTTTTATCACTGGTCATATGATGTGAACAACCACTGTCAATCACTCATTCACCCTTTTCTTCTACCTTAGCGGCCAAAGCTTTCTCCTCAACATAACAACTAGTGGAATCAATAGGTACAGGTCTATCTTCTTTAATGGCAATAAACACAACTTCATCTCCTTCTGACTCATTATTCGTAACACCTTCATCTGTAACATAATAACAGTTATTCTGGTTCCTAAACTTCTGGTTAGACTTATAAGGCTTATCATGCTTCTCATATATATCATTCCTATCATTCTTATCAAACTTATCATGCCTATCATACTTAGCCATTCTCTCCAGACATCTAGAAGCAAAATGTCCTATCTTATTACAAGAAAAACATTTTCAAGGGAAACTTTCCATTATACTTATCGACACCTTTAGGCAATCTCTGGGCAATCAATGCTTCAAGCTCATCAATCTCTCTTTCTTTCTCTGTTATTTCTCTTCTTTCTCTTTCATATCTGTATATTCTGCACTCATCAGGATCATATTTCTTCTTACTGGATACAGATGTTGATGCTCTAAATGTTGTCTTAGACTTTCTATGTGATTCTCCAAATTCACTTAGCTCAAATGCAACAAGTTTTCCAACCAACATATCTCTTGTTACTGTAGTCACACTTTGGATCTCATCAATAGAAACAACCTTATGTTTATAAGCAGGAGGCAAAGATCTTAGCACCTTAGCAACAATCTCATCTTCCTCAAACTTTCCACCAACACACCTAATACCAAGGATAAGTTGATTCACCTTAGCCATGTATGAATGTATGTTCTCATCATCTCCCATCTTCAATGTCTCATACTTTCCTTTCAAACTCTGCAACTTAGCAACTTTCACTTGACTATCACCTTCATATAGGACCTCAAGCTTCTCCCAGTTCTCATGTGCGGTCTGAAGTCCCATAACATTTGTCATTTCAGAATTAGTCAGGGCACTAAGCAATGCTTATATATGCTTCTTTAACCTCATCAAGAGTGGATGGTCCACTCTGAGGAACAAAATAGACATTCTTAGTGATCTTCCAATAATCCTCTCCAAGATATTTCAAGTGCACCTCCATCTAGCTCTTCCATATAGTAGTTATTTCCATCAAACCTCAGACTGTCCTTCTTGAAAAGAATACCTTGAGTTGCCATCTCAGATGTCCTCAAGCAATTAAGCTTCTACCAGAGGATCTATCTTTGATACCAATTGTTAGCAGCAATCAAGAAGGAAGACTAAGAGGGGGGGGGGGGGGTTCATCAATCTTCACCAGATCTCAAAATTAAACTTCAAGACATAAACTGATAAACTATAGCAATAAACAAATAAGAAAATTAATAACACAACACACAACACCAAGATTTTTGACATGGAAAACCCAGTTAAGGGAAAAACCATGGTAGGAACATACCCATAGTAAGGTGATACTCTGCAGTGGTATGTGAAAATATTACAATGGGGAATGCACATACATTTAGGCACACTACCTAGAGCTCACTGCTCAAAAGATATTTGCCCAGAAGGCTACAACCCTCAGGGAAGTCTCACTAACTTACAATATGATCCGGACTATAATCTGGAAGAAATGAATTGCAATGATAGCATCTACAAATGCCAGATGACAATTCCGATTAAGCACAATTGTCTGCTCTGCAACACCAATCTCACCTCTACACTTCACTAAATGATAAATCTCATGTTCACATGTTCACATCTCTCTAATAATGTAGACACAAAATCGACACCTAAACTAAGTGAATAATTCACCTATATATACAATTCATCAACCTTGGTAACAAGGTCGGCTAAACCCTAAACCCTCAACTCACAATTATAAAAATTAAATTACACGATACAAAGATCGATCATCGGACCAATATAATGATTTACATTACATAGCATGGACCGAATTCAAATTCCCAAACAATCTCATCCACCGAAAATCACGCCAAAATCAACCGCAACACGCTACACCATCAGAAATACAACATAACATGAAAATCAATACCAGTTGACAAAAACCACCAAAAACTCGCACAACAATCAATGTAGATCGCCAAAGAAAATAGGACATGACTAGGAAACACCATAAAGAACGTTAGAATCATCACCAATAGCTACACCAACACCACTTATCAAATCTTCATTGATCAACATCAGAAAGCTCAAGAACACAAAATCAAAACCTGTCACGAAGAAACATAACTTGCGAGGCACAAAATCAAGAACCATCTGAAATGAAAATACACAAGATCATCCCAAATAATATCCCAAAACCTCAACACAAGATCTGATCACACCGAAATATATCGGAGGAAATATCGGATTCTAGAAAGCAGTGATCAAAATAACCAAACTACAAAACCGGATCAGAAGATCTCCCCAAAATCACCGGAACAAACCACAGGAATATGTTGACATAAATGAAAACAACATATCCTAGCAGCAGCAATGAACAACCATATCCAACAACTCCAGCAAAAGGTACTTTTAGTAAGTACAAAATTCCATAAACTACTTGATTTTTTGATGCCTTCAAAATCAATTTCACAAAATAAAGGTCAATTATACAACCAATTTTAAATCTAGATGCAATATTGACCCTAACTAAACAAAAACCTAATTTATATTTTGTTGTTTTATGCATCCAAAAATATGTGATTTAGATTTTAGTTCAAAACTTATAATTAAAATAGCAAAAAAATATGTATTAATGATTAAAATCATCATTTCTATTTATTTACAATTTTCCAAATTTTATGACATTCAATACAAATGTAAATTAAATTAATTGAATTATATTAAGGAAGTCGTTATATTTCATATCTTGTTAATCCTCGATTTAAAATGTAGTCATTCAATCTATCCTTTGGACTAATCGATGAGAAAGATGTTTTTTATCTAAAAAAACAATATAGAAAAATAGAACCATAAATTGTCATAAGTTTGCCACACTAAGTTGTCACCAACCTTGGATCAAAATTTGACCAATAGATTTCATGTGTTTCCAAATGTTAAGCTAACATTACATAATATATTTCACAAGTCCTAAAATTGTCTTAATTGATAGAGAAAAATTTGATTCAATCCATAATCCTCCAAATATGGCATCTTGGTTTGTCACATGACTATCCAATATGAATCTTAATTGATGACTTGCATTGAACCTTGATCCAATCAAACTCTCATTTCATACGGGAGAGGACCCAATAGTTGAGCATGTTCTAATAGTTGTTATAACAATTGTTGATTTAATGTCCAATATTTTTAATATTATAGCATTAATAGTTGTGACTTTAAAGTTGTTAGTGTTGATAACAAGTATTGATAATCGAATGGAAAGCATTCCTTAGATATAAAAAGAAACAAAACATGTGATGCCACATCAACACACGAAAATAATGTGAGTGCACAACTATTGGTCTAACATTCATTTTGGTCCATTTTGGACACCTAATAAAAAAACATGTTGAATCGCACCATATTTGATGATGTGGACCTGAAACGTTAGTTATAAGCAAAAGACTTGTCAAGTAAGTTTCTATAATAAAAATGGAGTGATTTGAAATTTCCATGTAGTATTTTGAGAGGCATGAAGTTAGGGTGCTCAATCACTAGGTCCTCTCCCCTATACCTTTTCAATCTACTCATTCTAAGAGATTAGTTAATTCAAAATAATACCAAGTATTAAAATTAATGAGCATTATTAATGAAACAATTGAAATCCCCACCAACTTGTGCCATTAATTGATCAAAATGTGTGGAACTATAATAGACATGTCTAATGACAATACACTTACAAGATACAAATATTTAAACCACTCCTCTTATGCAATTACCAATTTAAGATTTCCAAAATATGTTGCATTTTATTATCAAAGCTTTGTACATTATCTTTGTTACTTGTCAAATGGAAGTTTTGTGCATGATCTTCCTCCAATAAATTCAATCATATGTTTTATTAAAATAAGAAGTAAAACAAGGGTGTTGACCCTATACAAAGACAATCCAAAAAGGCTTCTTACAACTTGTCAAGAACATACCACTAACAACATAGGCCATAATAGACCACTTACAACACATTAGCAGAACATCTAGCAACCCACATCAAGGGTGGGTAGAGATTTCACCCACAACTTGAGGAAGAGTTTGGAAAGAGCAAGTAGAACAATTTTTCCTTTGACGACGAACAATAGTCCATGCAATACTATCGTTTGGAACACCATCACAAAGGGAAGAAAGAGGGGATATACCCTTAGTGAGATTGTCAGCACAAGGAACAAAATGTTGACCAGTCAAAACATCATCCACCAAAGGTTGGAACAAAATAGGAGCCATATGTGAAGTAGGGTCCACGAGGCCAGAAGGAGCCACACCTACAGCAAGAGGCAAAGTAGTATCCATATGACTTGAAGAGGCCACACAAAGAGAAAAAGGGAAAACATCATTCTGGGAGGAGTCATCATCAACCTATGAAGAGTCATCAAAGGAAGAATTAAAAGCCAAGACAATCAAGTTATTTCCATTATCATTCTTCCACCAAGTGGAAACACCTTTATGATGTGAGAGAGAACAATATGTGACCAAGTGACCAGTAGAGAAGCAGTGACGACATCGAAAGGGGAGACCCTCATAATCTAGCTACTAACTCCATGGCCTATCCCCGACCATGAGAACCATATCCTCGAGAAAAGGTATGGAGATGTCAATATCAATCAAAATGTGTGCAAAGGTAGAAATACCCATGGAGGAAGTGGTATCATCAACCTTCAATAAGTGATTAATAAAGTTACCAATGGCCTCAAAATAGAAATTCTTCCAAAAATCAAGGGGCAGATTAGGATGACAAGACCACATTGGATGCACACTGAGTGGTTTAGTATGAGAGCTAAAGGAGGTTGTCCAAGTTTAACTGAGAGGGAGTGAACACCCCAAGCCCACAACTTGCTCAATACCAAATCATGATCAAAGAAGAAACAAAACCTTAACACAAGGGAAAATCTCAATGTTACTAGCAACTAAAGGCTTCCAAGAATCTATCACCCATCGATACAAATCAGGGAGAGAAAGCCAAAGACCAGTAAATCTACACACCAACCCACAACACTGGTATAAATCCATATTTTTTGCTACATCTTGGCCACAAACCACAACAAGGGAGGTCGTGGGAAAAGCAAGAGGATGAGATTTCCAAGTCGAAGAGTGAAGAGTAGTAGAACTAGCAACACAAGAAAATATCCACCCACCACCAATAGGCCTTAGAGAGGGAGGCCCAACACCCACAACACTAACCAAAGACCCAAAAGGTTGGTCAATAACAGGAGGCTTCATAGAGGGAAAATCCTAGTAGCTCATGTGAAAGCATCGCCCATCACCAAAATTACAGGATTTGTAGAGGGATCAGACCTAGACCCAACCAAAAAGTACACCCTAGGTGCACAAGGAGTTGTAGTTGGCCCAAAACCAAAGCGCATCACAAGCAGTAGGCCAGTGACAAGAGCGAAAGAAAGAGGCAATAATTGTTGGGAGAGCAGGAATTGTTATCAAAACATATGTTGTGGGAGCCATTTATTTTTACTCCTATTTGTAAATTCAATCGTAATATTTTTTTTCAATCTTTAATTGCATTAGTTTGTAAGGTGTTTTAATATTTTAAAATAGAGAAATTATTGTTTTATTATTATTGATAAAGGTGGGTCCAAATTCTTTTACAAAATAAGAAAGATAAAATGATGAAACTCATCAAAATAATAAAGAGCAACAATATGGAATTATTAGCATTAAGGTTGCATTACATTAGCAAACTATCAGAGAATGTGCTTGTAGCAGTGAAAATTAGGGTTTCACCAATTAAGGTAATAAAACCTCTAATTTTGCTTAATCCCTTTGGGGAAAAGTCTGAAATTATGATTAGGTTCACTTGATTAGGGTTTGGCCCTCTTTCTAAGTTGAATTGTGAAAATGTTGTAATTAGGGTAAAATAGGTGATTATTGAAGGAATCGGGCATAAACAGTGACCTACAATCATCGTGCGAAGATACCAACCTGGATCTAAGCAAAAGAAGATGTTTCGGATCTATTCCCTTTGGGGAAAAGTTTGAAATTATGATTAGGTTCACTTGATTAGGGTTTGGCCCTCTTTCTAAGTTGAATTGTGAAAATGTTGAAATTAGGGTAAAATAGGTGATTATTGAAGGAATCGGGCATAAGCAGTGAGCTACAATCATCATGTGAAGATACCAACCTGGATCTGAGCAAAAGAAGATGTTTTGGGTCTATTCCCAGAAGTTCAGCCTGATTTTTTTAGGACTAGGTAGTATCTATTCACCATGGTCCTCTGAATTTCTTGTCGCCAAAAGGAATCCTGTTGGTCCTCCCGAATGCAGCTATGTACTTGTTTCTTGCACATAAAATGAAAAAGGAAATTGTTGGGAATAGGGGTTTGCCTAAGTCAAACCTTGATTTAGGAATTAAACTTGAATAGATAAATGCAAATACTGAAATAAACGCTAGAAAGATATACCTCATATCTGCAATTACTAATGATGATGATTTTCTCTTTGAATGTAATCACATATGTTGTAGGAAATAGAATTAACATGACAAAACCCTAATCACACACACATGCTTGCATAGGAATGATGTAATTTTTTCTCCATAATGGTTGAATGATGAATATGCAGCCTTAAAGATCTTTGAAAATGCTTGATTATGAATGCTTCACAGATACAAGAATGCTTTAGGTCAAATATAGATAGATACTTAGATTGGATAGATGAAAATAGGTTGATAAAATGTCTCTATATAGGAGCCTCTAGGTAAATTACCGATCAGGCCAAACTCTAATGGTCATGCGGAGCCCCGAAGATCAAAACTTACCGCTGAGATAAATCCTCGACCCCTTTTAAAATTGGGGTCTAATTAAGTGGGACCATGGCGTTTCGGGGTGCCATGGTCTATACCAAGGCATTCTATGCCATGGTCATCCCTCAATCAGGACCAAAACAAAGCTAAAATAGGGTGGGTATCCCATGGTAGGACCCACAAAAGGTTGTTCATGGCCTTAAAGCTTGAGAATATGCACAAAAAGGACCCATAAAGGTGATGAGGATAGGACACGCTAAAGTAGGGGCACAAACATGAGGTTTAAATTGACCCGGTGACAACTTATGATGCTACATTTATCCCCTACTTTAACGGGAGTATGAGCATATGAAAATACTCACGTTAAAGTAGATGAAAGATGAAAGAGAATAGGAATTAGGAGCACAATCACAAGGAGTATAAGACATCACTAATTTTGAGGAACAAAGCCCCCAATCTTAGGATCTTAACTCACTCAATCACATGCAAGGGCACACAAAACAAGACAAAAAAAACAAAGAAAAAAGGCAAAAGACACACAACACAAAAGCTAAAAACCAAAAGTAAGACCTCAATTTAACTAGCCGAAGAGAACTCGATATCAAAATGTCTCAACCACTAATATCATTCTTGAAAATGTCATATTGCTTTTTGAATATAATTCTTATTAATCATATTGCTTGTTGCCTTTGTTTGGCTTTGTTTGAAAATGCCATCTCAAGAACACAAGTGATCACATAAAAAGAGCAAGAGCACGCATCCATGTTGATCCATGTTGGGGAGGATAGTAGGAATAGTCTAGCTATGTTTTGCTACTTCCACTCATCCTATTCTATGTGCAAATGTCTAGTTTCAAGCATTAAGCATCCTTTATAAGAGTTTGTTTTCTCTGGTTTCGAGCATGCAACAACCTGTGTAAAACATGAAATGAAAATACAAATGTGTGTCCAGTATCGGGAACGTCTTGTGTAAGAGTTTGTTTTCTCTAGTTTCGAGAATATGTAACCCCATGTAAGACAAATATATGCCTAGTTTCAAGGACATCTCGTGTAAGATTTTGTTTTCTCTAGTTTCGATAATGTGAACCCCATATAAGACATATAAATGTTGTGTTTGGTTTCGGGCATGAAGCATCTCGTTTAAGAGTATGTTTTATTTAGTTTTGAGAGTGAACATCCCATTTCAAATTCAGACAAGGAATGACATTAAATCATAAGAAAACACCACTCAACAAAGGAAAGTGGATCCTTATAAAGGATAGGGATGATCAATGCCCCCAAGCATAGGGACAATGAGAGGAATTACACAACCTCTAAGGAGAGATTATACGTAAGAAAATAGACAAATCCAAGCAATGAAAGGTCCTAACAAGGAACACACATGTACTCTCGTGAAGGAATATTCAATGCAAGAAAGACATCAATATATGAAAAATGCTACTCTAAAGAAGAGGTAATCATCAAAGAGAAAGAGAGAATTAGATGAAGGATCACATATTTACCTAAGGAAAGATTATCCATAAGAGACGTATCGTTTCATGCAAGAAAGGACATCAAAGTATGACAAATCCACCCCCTAAAGGGAATAGTGAAACCTTAGATAGACTGAAGAGATAGGATAATATTCTTGCCCCCCAATAATAGAGGCAAAAATGAGTTAGGTTGTTGCCCCAAGATAATTGTAATTGAAATAGCATCACCAATCATGACAAAGAGCCCCTGGCTATGTTAACTACTAGTGTCATGGGGTGAGGAGCAACATGAAGGGTGAATAAAGTGCTAAGGCACTACCTCTTCACCAAGGAAAAGTGTAAGATCGGTTGTAAGAGCTATGAAAGCCCTATCATATAGGTCTTGAACAAACATTTTAAATGATTTAAAATTTCTAAGAGAATGAGAATAACTATGATGAAAAAGACAATGTCCATCACCTTCCTTATGTTTATGATTTTGATTAATTTTAATGAAAGGAAAGACAATATATTTATCATACTTCAATGTCCAAAAGATCTAGTAGCTAGTTTATCTTGGTCACTAATGGGAGTAGGTCTTATCTCTTGAGATATAGAACAAGGGTTGTTAGAATAAAATGGATTGTTTTCTATGATTTTGACTATGCCACTATCAATGAGTCCTTGCATTCCATTTTGAAATTTTGGACAATCGTTAGTTTGATGATGTGAGCAAAAAGGAGTGATTGAGGAAGAAGCACCTTTAGATGGATGATAATTTCTCTGTCTTGCAAAATACTCCTTAAGTTTTTGAATCCTAAGGAGATCATCCATATGTGAATGATTAGGATGTCCTAGACCTTCAGTAATAGTTTATGTAGGACAGTTTATAGGGACCTTAATTCCTTGTTCAAATTTTCCAAGTCCTTGTCCTTTATAACCTTGTTTTGATATTATGTTATAGCCACTCCTATAAGAATGTTAGAAGGAGTATTGTTATGAATTTTTTAAAAAAATTTAGTGTAAGTATATCTAGAAGGAACAAAGGGATAATTAGATGAACGACAAATATCCTTTGTAGGGAGATTCTCCTTTCTATCATCATGCATATCCTCTTTGTTAGGTTGGGAAGAAATATCATTATCATCTAAGGCCTCATCTATACTTAATGTTATGTGGGGAGATAGATCATGAATGAAATACATAGCATCATCTTCTTTACAAATCTTTTGATGGTTAAGATAAGCTCTAGGAGAATAAGGGGGATCTAGAGAGCTTGAAAAACCAATATTTTGACCTTTCCTCCCTTGTGCTAGGGTATGTGTATGAGAAGAAGATGGTGTCATGTTTCTCTTCAATTCTTGCTCTCCATTAGAGAGATCATTGATATGAGTATTAGCTCTTTCTTTATTCACATGAGATACCCTAGGAGAGGTACAAGTGTTAGGTTTTTCACTAGCATCTCTACAATTATGATCTACAAAAGCTTTTATATGATCTACATATGTAATGCATTTTCCTAAAAATAGCACCATAAAACAACATGCATCATGGATAAAAGATTTGAGATTTAAGTGATTAATAGGGAGCATTTTAGAAATTCTAAATATGCAATATGTCAAAGTGCTATGAATGAAAAGAAGCAATGTAAAGTGAAAGAAACCATTATCCAACACATGATTATGATAAATATAAGTGAAAAGAAATTTAAACATATGTGAAGTGGTAAATAAATCAGATCTGTTAAGTGCCATTATGAATGACTAAGATCATATCTAAAAATAAAAGTTACAAATTGTAGTCACACAAATCTGTCCATTTTAATTAAATAAATATTTCGTATTTATTTGGTTAAAAATCCACTAGCCATCAGTTAATTAAATTAATATTTAATTAATTCATCCCCAAACATTCTCCTATTAATTAAATAAATTATCCAATTTATTTTAATTAATTCATTAAAATCAAATTCCAATTCAATTAAATAAATAAAATTTATTTATTTAATAAAATCCCCCTTTTCCTCTTTTAAATAAATTAAATAAAACATTTATTTAAATCATTATCCCCACCCCACTTGCATTTTCCTACAAATGCAACTTGCACACATTTATTGAAATAAATGAATTTTTATTTTAAATAAAATCCTATTTTCCCTCACCCACCAAATCCACTTGCAAAAATCTAATCCCCTTCTAGATTCTTCTAACCCCTTCCTAATTAGCCTAATCCATCCCCTAAATATTGTCACATTCCTAAGCAAAATGGAGTCACTTCTCAAAGTCTAAAAGTCTTTGATAACCATTAAAGGCTTTCAACCTTCAACCACTTAATTCCTCAAAGTCTTTGATAACCATTGAAGGCTTCCAACTTTCAACCACTTAATCCCCAAAGTCTCCAAAAACCATTAATGGTTAACCCAAACCCTCCTACATGGTTAAAACATTTGTTTTGACTCAACCTCTACCCAACCCAAGGGTCTCATCAAGCCTTTAATGCTTTGACCATGATTATCTCTTAATCATTTCCACAAAGGTTTATCCTTGGATTAACTCCTAATCCAGTGGGTAATCCTAATTTAGGCTTGACCCTTAGCCTTTAGATAACCATGAGGTCTTCTCAGGCCTTTAATGCCTCCAACCTCTTCTTTCAACCCAACCCTATGTGGACATTTGTCATCATTTCATTGGTGCCAATTATGCACATGGATCCCCAACTTTCAAGATTGACCCTTGATTAAACCTTTCAATCCTGGCCATCCATTGCTCCATTTTTCCTATAAATAGAGCCCATTCCTTCATAATCCAGATCCTGAAAACTTGTAAGCATTTAGACTATAGACATTTTAGAGAGCATTTAGCATAACATAACTAAATCTTGTCTTTTTGGTTAAAATACATCATTTTAGCATAAAATTAGCTTTTCATTTCATATTTGGAGCTATACTACAAATCTCAATCCTCCATAAGCATCCATAGTGCAAAAAGTTGCTGAGAGCTACACTATTTTGGAACTTGGAGAGGAGAGGAACAAGGGAGAAGGAACTAGGAGTATGTTAGGAGGTATTTGGAGATGCCTCATCATGTTTGCTTTGATAGTTAAATATGTTTGCATGCTTGTAGTCTCTCTTTTGGTATGCCTTTTTAGATTAGTTTTCGATTGACTAACACTAATGTTTTGTGTGTTTTTGTGTTCTTTGATCTTAAACTAACCTTGTGCCATTTAGGAGGGAATCATTTGGTGAACCCGACGTGAATCGAACACGCAACCTTTTGATCTTTTTTTGGACAACTAACATTTTTGCTTGTTGAAACTGCTACACAGGTCGCGCTTCGGCGCTAATGAACGCGTTCTAGCGCTATCGAAACATTTTCTTTTAGTGCTATTGTCCCTAAAATAGCGCTATTGAAAAATATTCAGCGCTATTGACAACCTTCTGGCGCTTTTGTCACAGTTCTGGCGCTATTGAAACTATTCTGGCGCTTTTGACCTCTCGGATTTTCCTATTATTTCAGCGCTACTGTGTAAATTAGCGCTTCTGAGAGCGCAGACTAGCGCTATTGTATAAATTAGCGCTTCTGTCTAAAAAGCAGAATAGCGCTATTGCGACAGAGTGTTGTCCAAGTCGCTTTGTAACCAAAATCAGAACTTAGGCTTGTGTAAGCCCACGCTAACATTTGATCATTGACTGTGTGCAGGTTCTAATCTTTTTTTTTGTGCAAGGGAAGGAGTTAGTTTAGATACTTAAAAGTTTCTTTTTTACTTTCTTTCAAACAAAAGTTGGTTAAAAAGAATCCATTTTTCCTTCTTGTACAAGATAAAATAAACCTCACATCTCATTTTGGAGTGCATAAAATGAACCTCAAACTTGTTTTTGGTGCTTAAAACAAAATTCATCTTTCTTTATTGCAAGGTAAAAAGAACAACAACTTCAAACATTTGTTTTCTTGCAAGTTAGAAAACACACTTTATTTGGGGCTTAAAATCAACAATTCCATTTTCTTGCATCAAACTAGAGAATTTACAATCCACACTTCAAATTTTGGGCAAGTAAAAAGAACAAATCACTTGTTTTTGATTTTTTTGCAAACAAATTTTCCTTCAAGCAAAACGTGTTTTTCATTAAGTTGACAAGGATTTCCAAATTTTTAGATTACAACACATTTTGCCGTTGAAGTTAAAACAAACACCATGACTGTTGGAGCAACATCTCCAAATAGTTAAATCATCTTTGCAAATGCTGGATTAAAAAGAACAAGTGTTTTACGTATTTGGCACGCTTGTGCAAAAAGTCAGTCGAGTGGACCTACTTCTAACACACACTATCCTCTCCCTTGGCTCTCGTGGTCCTAGGTGCAAGAGAAAAGTGTTAGTAACACTCAAAATTTTATTTTTTTAAGAGAGGCCTGCCAAGGGATCGATACTCTTGGGAACGACCTCCAGCGGTAAATCCTTCGAGCCGCTATAGAAATCAGGTGAGAGCGAAAGCTGTAGCCTTGGGTATAGCTGTTCCTACAGTGTAACTGGCCGAAAGGACAAATGGGTCCCACCACCAGTTACAAGGCTCTTAAGTGAGTCACTGCAGAATGAACTTATGTCCAAAGCCATCGAACATGACTAAACACCTTTAAGTAGTAGCCCACCCGTTCTATTGATTGAGGATATTTGAGATATAATTTAGTGCAAGAGCATAGAAGGTTTTGCTCCCAAGATACTCACCATACATATTTCCTTGAGTAGAAACATAGCTTTTTGAAAAGTCACTTGTGGCTTGATAAAAGTGGTGACTCCCCCATCATAGGGATCATCTATTTGTTATGCTCGTGCAAGACTTAGTATATCACATCCTTACCTGCCACGGTGGGATTCATAAGGTATGTAGTACCAAAGTCGAAGAAATATCAAGATGTGGGCTAAATTTATCACAACTGGCCATTTGACCTTAGGGATAAAAAAAGTGTTTGAAGTGTGTTCGTTTTAAAGACCAAGTGCAAATTGAGCCGACTTCAAGCTTTGGAAATACACCTTAAAATACATCTAAAGGAAGGGTCAAAAACAAGTCCAAGGATTGGGTTGATCTAGACCCATACTCATTTGTGCCTTTTAGGCAACATTCTTGTGTTTGTGTGCTTGCTTTGTTTTCTTGTCAAAGAAAAATCAGAAAATCAATCCCAAAAACAAAGTATTCATCCAACATTTCTCAAAAACAAACAAAAATATCAAAAACAAAGTGCAAACAAACAAAGAGTCAAAATTTATGACCATTCTTCACATCTTGCGAAAGAAGAAGCGTCATCAGAATATTACCTTGAAAAGAAGACCATTAAGCTCCAAGGCTTTGATCAAAAGGAGGAAATTCTTCTATCTCAATAGACAAATCTTTGTCTCACATAGAGTCTTTCTACATCGCATGCGTCTATACCTTCAAGGAAAAACAAACGAGTTTGATTCAGAATCATTGAACCACAGAGCTTTTATGCAATATAGAGATCTAAGTTATCACAAAAATCAAGGAGGAAAGATTAATCCCAACTTCTTCCCAAACGTCTGTATCACCTACAACATAGCTCGAGAAGTGCCACCAACACCTGAAAGAGAAGAGGTAGAGTTTGTTCCATTTGTAACACAAAGTTTTTATTGAAGTTGAAAACAAAAGCATCCATCATCTCATTCATACATCATCACTTCATCATCAATCCATCCCAAAACTCTCAGAACATTAAGAGGTTCTTGTCCCAAATTCTCTTTTAGATATTGCTTGAAATCAAACACATCACATCACTTTTAGATTGTTTCTACATCTAGGATAAGCTCATCCTAAGAGACACATCTACGCAGGTTAAAACTAGTTCATGAGTGAATCCTCTCATTGCTAGGTAGTCAAAATCTGTAACACATCTTAGATTTCTCTACACCTTATCACATCCAAAAATCATCAAAACAAACAAGCAATTCAAAGAAGGAATTCTGGTTACATCTACCTTTAGAGTGCTAGAGATCTACATACCATACAATCCACTAATCATCAATCTTTCATCAAAAACTCATCGTCATCTTCAATCAACTTCAACACAAACTTGCAAACAAAATGGCTCAAACTCGATCGCGATCAAGGCAACGAGAAATAGAAATTGAGGAAGAAGAGGACAACCTCAATGAATTTCAAGAAGCACTTGGAGGAACTGTAACTGATGAAAACCCAAGTACTCCCACTCCTTCAACAATTGAAAGGGCACAGCATAACCCTCACTTCAACAGATTATTTGATGAAATACTAAGGAGCAATGCGGATGCTCACTTCTTAAAACTCGCTCAAGAAGGAGCCAAACTCCCCTCTGACTTTGATCTTGCCCAATTAAGACAAGCATCAGAAAGACAAAGTCGCCATGAGGAGGAAAGAGGTAGAAATCACATCAGATATAACATTCCTCGAGGTAACCCACCACCTCCTCCAAATGAAATGGAGATGTTGCGGAAACAAGTCGAGAATCTCACCCAACAACTTCATAGTGGTGTTAAGACCAATCAATTCTCACTTAATGACATCTGTCCCTATCCTTTTGATAGGAATCTTTATATGCCACCCTTTCCACGCGGGTTCGAAACACCAAAATTCGAAAAATATAGAGGAAAGGGAGATCTCCGTGATCATGTCAGAGAATTTCATTCCTCTTGTCTCGAAGTGGCTTATGAGGACACATACCTAATGTGCCTCTTTCCCCAAAGCTTGGGAGGAACAACCACATCATGGTTTTCCCGACTTCCAGGTGGCATTAGAATATTTGAGGAACTCATCCAGAAGTTTCTATCTCATTACTCTTATAACATTGAACGCGACATCACCATGGCTGATCTGTGCAATACCAAACAAAAACCAGGTGAATTATTCTCAGTATTCCTGCAACAATGGCGCCAAATGTCTAGCAGACGTTCTCTTCAGTTACCTGAATGAGAACTAGTGGAAATTTTCATTTCCAACTTAAACGAAGAAATGGAATTTCACCTGGATGTCAAAGACACAGACTCTTTTAACGATATGATCACCAAGGGTATAAAATGTGAAAGGGCACTCATCAAAAAAAGACTCATCAAAATCTTTAATGAACCAAAAGATGGTCCTCGCCCGCGCTTCAATAGTGATAAACCAAACTTCTGGAACAAGAATAAGAATATCGTCAACGATGGGGTTGTGGATGCTCGAACTATCCAAAATGCACAACCTGTGGTTCGATTTGCAGGACAAAATCCTCCACCACAGAATAACACAAATGTTCCTTCCAATCAAGGTCGCATCACATCTCATGATGAACCAAGACCTCGTCCACAAAAACAAAAACGCACATACACTCCCTTAGGGGAACCCATTGAAACAGTGATGCGACAACTCATTTCTCAGAATTTGATCAGTCTACCTCAGCTATCGAACTATGAGCCTCAAGTCAAACCAGCATGGTGGAGAGATACTGAACACTGTGAGTTCCATCAAGGAAGAGGACACAAGACAAGTAATTGTCACCAATTGAAAGATCTCATTCAAGATCTTATTGATCGAGGAGAAATTGAGATTGAAGGACATGATCCAAAAATGACAAATAATGATCATCAGATGTTCAAGAATCCACTTCCATCACAAGATCAAAGGGGTCCTTCCACTTCTCGGTGAGGCACTGATACCACTGACTATAGGCAGGCTACGTATAACTACACTGTAAATCACCTATATGATGCCAGTGAACAAATTGCAACGATAACCTTCAAAAATCCCACCTCAAATTGCAATGTTGTTACACGTCGTGGCAAGGTCACCATCAAGGCAGCTCCACAGGGCACCACCTCCGTCCCAAAGCAATACAATCTTGTGGAACAATTAGATAAAACGCCTGCGCTCATATCCATTTTAGAGCTATTACGCCTATCACCATCTCATAAAACAATCTTGGATCAAGCACTCCAAGAGGCGTCAGTCCCTGCAAACCTTAATACAGACCAGTTTCAAGCCATGGTTGGAAATGTAAAGTCATCACCTTGTCTCACTTTTTTCGAAAGTGACAACTCTTCCTTCCAACAACCTCATAATGCTTCGCTACACATTGAAGGCTTTATCAACCAACACAGGATCAAGCGAGTCTTGATAGATAATGGAGCAGGCCTAAACATTTGTACACTACAGTTGGTCACAGCATTGGGATATGCAATAGAATCAGTGGATCCTCGCAAGAAGATCACCATCAAAGCCTATGATGATGCAGAGCGTTCATCCAAAGGAGCTATGGTACTACCAATCCAGGTTGGCCCTGTGGTAAAGCACATAATTTGTCAGGTTCTGGACCTTCCTCTGCCATATAATCTATTATTAGGGAGACCTTGGATACATGCCATGCAAGCCGTTCCATCTACCTACCATCAATGTATCAAGTTCCCACATAACGGTACAGAGATCACAATCCTGAGCGATGCAAATCCCTTTGCATTTTGCCATAATATCAGCCATCAACCAGAGATTACTGTTCCTAATAATAGGGAAGCCATTTCCTCCACATCATATGTAAGTCCCGCCTCTCTTGCCAGTTCGAACACCCCTATACCCAAGCAAGAAAAGCTTAAGATGAAAGTCGCAGAGGAAGGTCCCAGGGAATATAACTTGAGTCAGCTCTTTTGTGTGGGACAAATGCCCACTTCTCCTAGAACGCATGGTAAACCATAGCAGTTACTCCAAAAACCCATAGTCACGCCCGCATGTGCTTTGACGCCTTTCGTCCTTGGAAAGAGTCAAGAGGAAGAAACACAAGATGAGGACCTAGCGGACTGGATCTATAAAGATCCCATCACCACTGACAAACCGCAAGTTACACTTCCTACGGAACAGTATGGTAAAGGCCTCCTCATTATGCAGAGAATGGGGTATGATGGTCAGAATGCTTTGGGATCCTGCCAACAAGGACGACATGAACCGCTGCTGCCAGAGTTCAAACCCAAAGGTAATACAGGCCTAGGCTTTGAAAAAGAGATCCTTCCTAAACTCAGATTCAAAGGAAAACCCAACAAACCATTTTGCCCACCTACTACAAAGAAGACACCTTTCATAATCAAAGCACCATCAAGTTTATCCCCACTGCCCCATCGAGGCTCACGACTCCACCGCAACCATCACCAGTGCCAAACATCCCACCAATCGAACCAATAATCCCATCCACAGCAGTCATCACATCAATAAAACCATTCATAGCAGCAACTATATTGGAACCCGCAGCAGCATCTATGGCACCAGCCGTTCCAACAGAAGCCACTAAATCAACACTGTCGATACTTCCAGTGACAAATCCTTTAAATCCTATCACGGTTCCTGCAACACCAATCACCACAAAGGTACATAAACCAATCACGCCTGCAGTATTCAACTCCAGCGACATCTCAGTATGGTATAGCAATCGGATGCTGGAAAGTGATTCAGAGACCGACTCACATGAGTGGGAATTTGATTCTGTGCAACTCAACACTTCAGATGAGGAAGACACATCACCACCTCCACCACGCAAAGACATCCCTGTTTACGAAGAAGCACAGATAAAGACCACTTGGGTACCTGAGCTGGAAACATCTTCCACAGACCCTACGTCTCATCCTACGCCTGATTCTGACAGGGAGAGTACCATCAACGACCTTCACCACACTGTCTTAACCCTCACTGATGTTGGGAAAAATGGTGTCTCAACCTTGCATTTATGTGAGGTTACTATTTATAGTAAGTTTTCATTTGAGCACGAAATGGTGCGAAACTCTCCCTGAAGCTTCTGGTTGGTTAGATAAGCATTCCGGTAAAGTTGCGTCGCAAGGTCACAGCTAGTTTTGAAGATATTAAAGTTTTCGTCTTGGAGGGGTGCAATAAAATGTTTAAACTTAATTTTGGGGACTTTAGAGGCTCCGAAACGCCCTGAAAAGTTGCCATAACCGGCAAAGCGGGTTACGAGGTGATAGAGCACTTCGCGAGCTTTCCGGCGCTTCAAACGGTTCGTCAATCGGACACCCGGTTCTCAAGTTATGGCCTCCGGAAGTTTGTACTCCTGAAATAGGAAAAATAATTTGTATCGGATACATAAATGAGCTGTAAAAGAGAGCAACACGTGTTGATGTGTGCTTTAACATGTCATAGGGCATCTAGAAGGGAGATAAGGTCGGCTACACCTTATTGGGTGGTTTTAGCCCATGGTTTTGTAATACCGTTTGACGGTTTCCTGTATTGTATCTCCTATTTATGAGGTGTGTGAGATAGAGGTTGTGTGTAAGAGTCTTATGGCTATTGAGTTGCCTCTGAATCTCTGATTAGTGGTACTCCTACGAAGAGCTTGCTCTGCAAGTATTTTGTAATCTGTTTTTGATTGCTGAATAAAATATTGAGTTGCTTTTGGAGGGTGGGGTTTTTCTCCCGAAAGGGTTTTCCCCACGTAAATCACTGTGTTGTGGTATGAATGCTATTATATCTATTTCTATTTTCTGTAACTGTTGTAATGATCTGAAAAAGTTTTGCATTACCCTCCTCTCAAGGTTAGTGTAGGAAGTTGTTTCCGCTACTTAACTTCCTTACAAGTGGTATCAGAGCCTGATCACCTTTGGTTTCAATTGTGGGCAGTTGGGTTTTTTGAACTAATCCAGATTTGAGTGGGAGCTTGTGCAGAAGACACTTTTTGATCTTGTTGCAGGAATATTCAGATGGCGAGTTCGTCAGGGAGAATAGAGGTGGAGAAATTTAATGGAAGTAATTTTGAGATGTGGAAGCTGAAGATGGAAGATCTGCTAATACATCGAGATCTTTGGGATGCTGTTGATGCGAATGTCCAAAGGCCCTCAGATCCTACTGCGGCAGCTCAGTATGATGTTATGGACCGAAAAACCAAGGGTCTAATCAGACTGTGCCTGGCAGACTCTGTTCTAATCAATGTCCATGAAGAGAACTCTGCAAAGAAGCTATGGACTAAGCTTGGTGAGATATATCAAGTGAAATCTTTATTAAATCAAATTTTCTTAAGAAAGAAATTGTATTCCTTGAAGATGGAAGAGGGTGGACGAATTGCAGACCGCCTAGAAGCATTCAATATGATTGTGGCTCAATTAGTATCCGTCGGTGTTAAGATGGATGAGGAGGAGAAATGTCAGATCTTGCTTTGTTCTTTGCCTGATTCGTGGGATTCTCTTGTTATGGCTATCGGTAGTACTTCTGTTGTTTTGAAATCTGAAGACGTGGTGGGTGCCCTACTCGGTGAAGAGATGCGAAGAAAGGTATCCATCAATTCAAAGGAAGCCCTAACCGTTCGTGGAAGACCTAAGGAGAAAGGCAAGAAGAATGAGAAGCGTGGCAAGTCCAAATCCAAAGGGAGATCGAAATCTCCTGGAAAGTCCAAAGTCATTTGGTGGAATTGCGGTAAACCGGGTCACATCCGTAAGGACTGCAAAGAAGAAAAGAAGAAGAAAAAGAAAAAGTTCGATTCTGATTCTGAGTCCGACAAGGAAGATGGCGATGCATTTATTGCGGCTTTGGCGACTCATGCAGGTAATGATGCCTGGCTAATTGACTCAGGTGCATCTTTTCATATGACTTCCAATAGAGATTGGTTTTCTGAATATGAAGGATTTAATGGAGGTAAGGTGTACTTGGGTGATGATTCACATCTAGACATTGTTGGTCGAGGTAAAGTTAGAATCAGGTTTTCTGATGGTAGAATAAAAAGGATTAATGGTGTGTTGCATATCCCTGGATTAAAACGAAACCTGTTATCTGTGAGCAAACTGATAGATGCAGGTGTGCAGGTAGTCTTTTCTGAAGCAGGATGTAAGATGATTAAGGGTGCTATGGTAGTTGCTAGAGGTGTCAGGTTTGGCACTTTGTATAAGCTTGAAGCATACACTATTGAGTGTAATAGCACTTCTGTAAAAAGTAAATCTGTGGATACTTCACTGGAAGATTTGAAGGTTTCACCTTCAGCAGATGGAAATGGTTTTTGGGTACCTAAGGGTGCTCTTTCGTCTGAAGCAAAGTTACCTGCAGAGAAGACTATGTTATGGCACCAGAGACTTGGCCACATTGGAGAAAAGGGTCTAAGGACCTTGAAAAATAAAAACCTTGTTGAAGGTTTGAATGACTGTAACCTTGACTTTGATTTCTGTGAGCATTGCATTTATGGAAAACAAAACCGCGTTCAGTTTTACTCGAGTTCTCATAAAACTTGTGGTGTTTTGGATCTTATCCATTCTGATGTGTTTGGTCCAGTAGATGTCTCTTCGATTGGAAAATCCACATATTATGTTTCATTTATTGATGATTTTAGTAGAAGGACATGGGTTTATTTTCTAAAGAGTAAATCTGAAGTTTTTAGTCGTTTTAAAGAATTTAAAGCAATGGTTGAGTTGCAGATTGGAAAGAAAATAAAATGTTTGAGAACTGATAATGGCAGTGAGTTTTGCTCTAATGATTTTGATAGATTATGTAAAGACTGTGGAATTAACAGGCAGAAGACAACTCTGTATTCTCCACAGCAGAATGGAGTTGCAGAAAGAATGAACAGGACACTGATGGAAAAGGCTAGGAGTATGTTGAGTGGTGCTGGTCTTGAACAAAAGTTTTGGGCTGAAGCTGTTGCCACTGCTTGCTACCTGATTAACAGGTCTCCTACATCAGCTCTTGTTGATAAAATGCCTATGGAAGCATGGTCAGGTCACAAGCCTTCATTGAGAAATCTTAGAGTTTTTGGTTGCGAGGCATATGCACATGTGCCAAAGGAGAAGCGAACAAAGTTGGAGAACAAGGCTGTGAAATGTATCTTCATCGGGTATAGTTATGGTGTGAAAGGATACAAGCTTTGGGACCCTGTTGCACAAAAGGTAATTCACAGTAGAAGTGTTATTTTTAGAGAAATTAAGTCTCCTTCTGTTACATTGCAGCCAGAACAGACTAAAAAAGAAGATGTGATTCAACTTCCTTCTACACCTGAAAGAGTTGAATCGAGACCCCTAGATAGGCAAGAATTTGAGGAGAGCTCGTCTAGCTCTGAATCTTCAGAAGAGGAGGAAGAACCTCCAACTCAGCTTGTTCGAAGGTCTACAAGACATAGACAACCACCTGAAAGGTATTCACCTGATGATTGGAGATGTATTTTTGCTCTGAATACTAGTGTGGATGAACCAAAATCAGTAGAAGAGGCATTAGGTATGAATGATGCAGAATCCTGGAAGATTGCTATGGAGGAAGAAATGGCAGCTTTGAAAAAGAATGATACATGAGATCTTGTACCATTGCCTGAAGGACGAAAACCTGTTGGTTGTAAATGGGTGTTCAAGAAAAAGATTGGTTCAGATGGAAGCATTGAAAAGTATAAAGCAAGGTTAGTTGCAAAAGGCTACTCTCAGGTTGAGGGTGTTGATTACGGTGAGATATTTTCTCCTGTTGCAAAAATGACGTCAATTAGATTTTTGCTTTCTATTGCTACTGCTTATGATTTAGAGGTTGAGCAAATGGATGTGAAAACTGCTTTCCTTCATGGTGATTTGGAGGAAGATATTTATATGACACAGCCAGAGCACTATGTGGTGAAAGGCAAAAGTAATTTGGTCTGTAAATTGAAGAAATCTTTGTATGGCCTCAAACAAAGTCCTAGGATGTGGTACCAGAAATTTGATACATATGTGCTGAGTTTGGGATTTGAACGTTCTAAATCAGATCACTGTGTTTATTATAAATCTGATGGTGATCTTTTCTTATTCATTGCATTGTATGTTGATGATATGTTATTCATTGGTAAAGGGAAAGGTATGATTTCAGAACTGAAGTCTCAGCTCGCTGCTAAATTTGAAATGAAAGATCTTGGTGCAGCAAAGCACATTCTTGGGATGGAAATTAGAAGAGATAGGGCAAACAGAAAGCTATGGCTAGGCCAGAGTAAGTATGTGAATTCAGTGTTACAGAGGTTCAACATGCAAAATTGTAGACCATTGAGTGTTCCTTTTACAGTTGGAACGAAACTATCTGTTTCAGATTGTCCTACATCCCCATTGGAGATGGAAGACATGAGCAGAGTGCCTTACCAGAGTGCAGTTGGAAGCTTGATGTATGCTATGGTCTGTACTAGACCAGATATTGCCCAAACAGTGGGAGTACTTTCTAGATATATGTCTAATCCTGGTAGAGTTCATTGGGATGCAGTCAAAAGAGTCTTCAGATATTTGAAGGGTACTTTAGAGTATTCTTTGTGTTATCATGGTAATTCAGTTGGAGACATGACTTCCCTTGATATCCATGGTTATGTGGATTCAGATTGGGCAGGTGATATTGATAGCAGAAGATCCACCAGTGCTTATGTGTTTACTTTGTTTGGTGGTGCAATTAGTTGGATGAGTAAGCGACAGGCTGTGGTTGCTTTATCCACTACTGAAGCAGAGTATATGGCAGCTACTCATGCTTGTAAAGAGGCCATTTGGCTTAAGAGACTGTGTTCGGATATTGGAATAAAACAAGGTACAGTGATAGTTTACTGTGACAGTCAGAGTGCAATTAGCCTAGCTAAGAACCCGACATTTCATGCCCGGACCAAACATATTGATATTCAGTATCATTTTGTTAGAGATATGGTCGAAGATGGTAGGGTGAAGCTGGTTAAGGTGGAAACTTTGATGAATGTTGCAGATGCTTTAACTAAGGCTGTGAGCACAGAAAAGTTCAGATGGTGTTCAGATTCTATGGGCCTTATGGCCCCTAGCAATTGATTCATTGTGTTGACATTCCCTTCCGCTCATGCAAGGTGTTCGACAAGTGGGAGATTTGTTGGGAAAAATGGTGTCTCAACCTTGCATTTATGTGAGGTTACTATTTATAGTAAGTTTTCATTTGAGCATGAAATGGTGCGAAACTCTCCCTGAAGCTTCTGGTTGGTTAGATAAGCATTCCGGTAAAGTTGCGTCGCAAGGTCACAGCTAGTTTTGAAGATATTAAAGTTTTCGTCTTGGAGGGGTGCAATAAAATGTTTAAACTTAATTTTGGGGACTTTAGAGGCTCTGAAACGCCCTGAAAAGTTGCCGTAACCGGCGAAGCGGGTTACGAGGTGATAGAGCACTTCGCGAGCTTTCCGGCGCTTCAAACGGTTCGTCAATCGGACACCCGGTTCTCAAGTTATGGCCTCCGGAAGTTTGTACTCCTAAAATAGGAAAAATAATTTGTATCGGATACATAAATGAGCTGTAAAAGGGAGCAACACGTGTTGATGTGTGCTTTAACATGTCATAGGGCATCTAGAAGGGAGATAAGGTCGGCTACACCTTATTGGGTGGTTTTAGCCCATGGTTTTGTAATACCGTTTGACGGTTTCCTGTATTGTATCTCCTATTTATGAGGTGTGTGAGATAGAGGTTGTGTGTAAGAGTCTTATGGCTATTGAGTTGCCTCTGAATCTCTGATTAGTGGTACTCCTGTGAAGAGCTTGCTCTGCAAGTATTTTGTAATCTGTTTTTGATTGCTGAATAAAATATTGAGCTGCTTTTGGAGGGTGGGGTTTTTCTCCCGAAAGGGTTTTCCCCACGTAAATCACTGTGTTGTGGTATGAATGCTATTATATCTATTTCTATTTTCTGTAACTGTTGTAATGATCTGAAAAAGTTTTGCATTACCCTCCTCTCAAGGTTAGTGTAGGAAGTTGTTTCCGCTACTTAACTTCCTTACAAGTGGTATCAGAGCCTAATCACCTTTGGTTTCAATTGTGGGCAGTTGGGTTTTTTGAACTAATCCAGATTTGAGTGGGAGTTTGTGCAGAAGACACTTTTTGATCTTGTTGCAGGAATATTCAGATGGCGAGTTCGTCAGGGAGAATAGAGGTGGAGAAATTTAATGGAAGTAATTTTGAGATGTGGAAGCTGAAGATGGAAGATCTGCTAATACATCGAGATCTTTGGGATGCTGTTGATGCGAATGTCCAAAGGCCCTCAGATCCTACTGCGGCAGCTCAGTATGATGTTATGGACCGAAAAGCCAAGGGTCTAATCAGACTGTGCCTGGCAGACTCTGTTCTAATCAATGTCCATGAAGAGAACTCTGCAAAGAAGCTATGGACTAAGCTTGGTGAGATGTATCAAGTGAAATCTTTATTAAATCAAATTTTCTTAAGAAAGAAATTGTATTCCTTGAAGATGGAAGAGGGTGGACGAATTGCAGACCGCCTAGAAGCATTCAATATGATTGTGGCTCAATTAGTATCCGTCGGTGTTAAGATGGATGAGGAGGAGAAATGTCAGATCTTGCTTTGTTCTTTGCCTGATTCGTGGGATTCTCTTGTTATGGCTATCGGTAGTACTTCTGTTGTTTTGAAATCTGAAGACGTGGTGGGTGCCCTACTCGGTGAAGAGATGCGAAGGAAGGTATCCATCAGTTCAAAAGAAGCCCTAACCGTTCGTGGAAGACCTAAGGAGAAAGGCAAGAAGAATGAGAAGCGCGGCAAGTCCAAATCCAAAGGGAGATCGAAATCTCCTGGAAAGTCCAAAGTCATTTGGTGGAATTGCGGTAAACCGGGTCACATCCGTAAGGACTGCAAAGAAGAAAAGAAGAAGAAAAAGAAAAAGTTCGATTCTGATTCTGAGTCCGACAAGGAAGATGGCGATGCATTTATTGCGGCTTTGGCGACTCATGCAGGTAATGATGCCTGGCTAATTGACTCAGGTGCATCTTTTCATATGACTTCCAATAGAGATTGGTTTTCTGAATATGAAGGATTTAATGGAGGTAAGGTGTACTTGGGTGATGATTCACATCTAGACATTGTTGGTCGAGGTAAAGTTAGAATCAGGTTTTCTGATGGTAGAATAAAAAGGATTAATGGTGTGTTGCATATCCCTGGATTAAAACGAAACCTGTTATCTGTGAGCAAACTGATAGATGCAGGTGTGCAGGTAGTCTTTTCTGAAGCAGGATGTAAGATGATTAAGGGTGCTATGGTAGTTGCTAGAGGTGTCAGGTTTGGCACTTTGTATAAGCTTGAAGCATACACTATTGAGTGTAATAGCACTTCTGTAAAAAGTAAATCTGTGGATACTTCACTGGAAGATTTGAAGGTTTCACCTTCAGCAGATGGAAATGGTTTTTGGGTACCTAAGGGTGCTCTTTCGTCTGAAGCAAAGTTACCTGCAGAGAAGACTATGTTATGGCACCAGAGACTTGGCCACATTGGAGAAAAGGGTCTAAGGACCTTGAAAAATAAAAACCTTGTTGAAGGTTTGAATGACTGTAACCTTGACTTTGATTTCTGTGAGCATTGCATTTATGGAAAACAAAACCGCGTTCAGTTTTACTCGAGTTCTCATAAAACTTGTGGTGTTTTGGATCTTATCCATTCTGATGTGTTTGGTCCAGTAGATGTCTCTTCGATTGGAAAATCCACATATTATGTTTCATTTATTGATGATTTTAGTAGAAGGACATGGGTTTATTTTCTAAAGAGTAAATCTGAAGTTTTTAGTCGTTTTAAAGAATTTAAAGCAATGGTTGAGTTGCAGATTGGAAAGAAAATAAAATGTTTGAGAACTGATAATGGCGGTGAGTTTTGCTCTAATGATTTTGATAGATTCTGTAAAGACTGTGGAATTAACAGGCAGAAGACAACTCTGTATTCTCCACAGCAGAATGGAGTTGCAGAAAGAATGAACAGGACACTGATGGAAAAGGCTAGGAGTATGTTGAGTGGTGCTGGTCTTGAACAAAAGTTTTGGGCTGAAGCTGTTGCCACTGCTTGCTACCTGATTAACAGGTCTCCTACATCAGCTCTTGTTGATAAAATGCCTATGGAAGCATGGTCAGGTCACAAGCCTTCATTGAGACATCTTAGAGTTTTTGGTTGCGAGGCATATGCACATGTGCCAAAGGAGAAGCGAACAAAGTTGGAGAACAAGGCTGTGAAATGTATCTTCATCGGGTATAGTTATGGTGTGAAAGGATACAAGCTTTGGGACCCTGTTGCACAAAAGGTAATTCACAGTAGAAGTGTTATTTTTAGAGAAATTAAGTCTCCTTCTGTTACATTGCAGCCAGAACAGACTAAAAAAGAAGATGTGATTCAACTTCCTTCTACACCTGAAAGAGTTGAATCGAGACCCCTAGATAGGCAAGAATTTGAGGAGAGCTCGTCTAGCTCTGAATCTTCAGAAGAGGAGGAAGAACCTCCAACTTAGCTTGTTCGAAGGTCTACAAGACATAGACAACCACCTGAAAGGTATTCACCTGATGATTGGAGATGTATTTTTGCTCTGAATACTAGTGTGGATGAACCAAAATCAGTAGAAGAGGCATTAGGTATGAATGATGCAGAATCCTGGAAGATTGCTATGGAGGAAGAAATGGCAGCTTTGAAAAAGAATGATACATGGGATCTTGTACCATTGCCTGAAGGACGAAAACCTGTTGGTTGTAAATGGGTGTTCAAGAAAAAGATTGGTTCAGATGGAAGCATTGAAAAGTATAAAGCAAGGTTAGTTGCAAAAGGCTACTCTCAGGTTGAGGGTGTTGATTACGGTGAGATATTTTCTCCTGTTGCAAAAATGACGTCAATTAGATTTTTGCTTTCTATTGCTACTGCTTATGATTTAGAGGTTGAGCAAATGGATGTGAAAACTGCTTTCCTTCATGGTGATTTGGAGGAAGATATTTATATGACACAACCAGAGCACTATGTGGTGAAAGGCAAAAGTAATTTGGTCTGTAAATTGAAGAAATCTTTGTATGGCCTCAAACAAAGTCCTAGGATGTGGTACCAGAAATTTGATACATATGTGTTGAGTTTGGGATTTGAACGTTCTAAATCAGATCACTGTGTTTATTATAAATCTGATGGTGATCTTTTCTTATTCATTGCATTGTATGTTGATGATATGTTATTCATTGGTAAAGGGAAAGGTATGATTTCAGAACTGAAGTCTCAGCTCGCTGCTAAATTTGAAATGAAAGATCTTGGTGCAGCAAAGCACATTCTTGGGATGGAAATTAGAAGAGATAGGGCAAACAGAAAGCTATGGCTAGGCCAGAGTAAGTATGTGAATTCAGTGTTACAGAGGTTCAACATACAAAATTGTAGACCATTGAGTGTTCCTTTTACAGTTGGAACGAAACTATCTGTTTCAGATTGTCCTACATCCCCATTGGAGATGGAAGACATGAGCAAAGTGCCTTACCAGAGTGCAGTTGGAAGCTTGATGTATGCTATGGTCTGTACTAGACCAGATATTGCCCAAACAGTGGGAGTACTTTCTAGATATATGTCTAATCCTGGTAGAGTTCATTGGGATGCAGTCAAAAGAGTCTTCAGATATTTGAAGGGTACTTTAGAGTATTCTTTGTGTTATCATGGTAATTCAGTTGGAGACATGACTTCCCTTGATATCCATGGTTATGTGGATTCAGATTGGGCAGGTGATATTGATAGCAGAAGATCCACCAGTGCTTATGTGTTTACTTTGTTTGGTGGTGCAATTAGTTGGATGAGTAAGCGACAGGCTGTGGTTGCTTTATCCACTACTGAAGCAGAGTATATGGCAGCTACTCATGCTTGTAAAGAGGCCATTTGGCTTAAGAGACTGTGTTCGGATATTGGAATAAAACAAGGTACAGTGATAGTTTACTGTGACAGTCAGAGTGCAATTAGCCTAGCTAAGAACCCGACATTTCATGCCCGGACCAAACATATTGATATTCAGTATCATTTTGTTAGAGATATGGTCGAAGATGGTAGGGTGAAGCTGGTTAAGGTGGAAACTTTGATGAATGTTGCAGATGCTTTAACTAAGGCTGTGAGCACAGAGAAGTTCAGATGGTGTTCAGATTCTATGGGCCTTATGGCCCCTAGCAATTGATTCATTGTGTTGACATTCCCTTCCGCTCATGCAAGGTGTTCGACAAGTGGGAGATTTGTTGGGAAAAATGGTGTCTCAACCTTGCATTTATGTGAGGTTACTATTTATAGTAAGTTTTCATTTGAGCACGAAATGGTGCGAAACTCTCCCTGAAGCTTCTGGTTGGTTAGATAAGCATTCCGGTAAAGTTGCGTCGCAAGGTCACAGCTAGTTTTGAAGATATTAAAGTTTTCGTCTTGGAGGGGTGCAATAAAATGTTTAAACTTAATTTTGGGGACTTTAGAGGCTCTGAAACGCCCTGAAAAGTTGCCGTAACCGGCGAAGCGGGTTACGAGGTGATAGATCACTTCGCGAGCTTTCTGGCGCTTCAAACGGTTCGTCAATCGGACACCCGGTTCTCAAGTTATGGCCTCCGGAAGTTTGTACTCCTGAAATAGGAAAAATAATTTGTATCGGATACATAAATGAGCTGTAAAAGGGAGCAACACGTGTTGATGTGTGCTTTAACATGTCATAGGGCATCTAGAAGGGAGATAAGGTCGGCTACACCTTATTGGGTGGTTTTAGCCCATGGTTTTGTAATACCGTTTGACGGTTTCCTGTATTGTATCTCCTATTTATGAGGTGTGTGAGATAGAGGTTGTGTGTAAGAGTCTTATGGCTATTGAGTTGCCTCTGAATCTCTGATTAGTGGTACTCCTGCGAAGAGCTTGCTCTGCAAGTATTTTGTAATCTGTTTTTGATTGCTGAATAAAATATTGAGCTGCTTTTGGAGGGTGGGGTTTTTCTCCCGAAAGGGTTTTCCCCACGTAAATCACTGTGTTGTGGTATGAATGTTATTATATCTATTTCTATTTTCTGTAACTGTTGTAATAATCTGAAATTTTTTTGCATTACCCTCCTCTCAAGGTTAGTGTAGGAAGTTGTTTCCGCTACTTAACTTCCTTACAACTGATACATCTCCCGCACTTAACTTAATCGATGAAGTAATGTCCATTATCCACCCTGAACTCATCGAATGGAACCAACCAAATCCCCCATGTCTTGACCTCTTCCAAAACGATGAGGCTATCATTGACTTTTTGGAATTAAGGGATAATCTACCAAGCGGGGATCACAAAGCTGGATTCGCCTTTGAACTTAATAGCGCAGCATACTTCGGGGCGGATGCCAAACCCTTCAGCTACAAAAATATAACATTAAAACATGGATCTTCCAGTGAAAACCACACTGTGGCACTATTTGATCTGACAACAGTAAAAAGAAAGAGCGTATCCAACGGTGAAAACCTCTCTGAGGCGCCTGAGGATGAAGGGTTTGACATTCTCCCTGCTAGTACACAACAGGAACGATCAACGATTCTTATCGAGGAAACCAAAGAATACAATGTGGGGACTCCTGAAAACCCTCATATCATACATCTGGCATCTCTTCTCACTCCAAAGGAACAGCCTCAATTCATAGAGTTCTTCCAGAAGCGTCAGATCAACTTTGCATGGTCATATGCAGACATGCCTGGGCTGGATCCTGATTTAGTTATGCATCATCTCACAGTAGCAAAAGAAGCCAAACCTGTCAAGCAGAAGCTTCGTAAGATGCATCCCCAGATTGTCGTGCTAGTCAAAACAGAACTCAAGAAACTCCTGGATGTTGGTTTCATTAGACCAATTGATTATGCAGAATGGATCTCCAACATTGTGCCAGTCGGCAAACCAAAAGGGGGCATCCACATATGTACAGACTTCAGAGATTTGAATAAGGCATGTCCTAAGGATGACTTCCCTCTACCAAATATCGACATCATAGTAGATTTGACAGCAGGACATGCCATGCTTTCACTCATGGATGGCTTTTCAGGATACAATCAAATAAAGATCGCACCAGAGGACCAACATAAGACAGCCTTCACATGTCCATGGGGCACATACTGCTAGAATGTAATGCCCTTCGGTCTAAAGAATGCAGGAGCAACCTATCAAAGAGCAATGACCACCATCTTCCATGACATGATGCATACTATGATGGAAGATTATGTGGATGATTTACTAGCAAAATCACTTACTAGAGAAGGACATCTTCACATCTTAGATAAAATCTTTGATAGACTGGAACAATACCATGTTCGACTCAACCCAAAGAAATGTGTCTTTGGAGTGACCTCCGGGAAGCTTCTAGGATACATTGTCTCAAGCAAAGGCATTGAGGTCGATCCAGCAAAGGTTCAGGCAATAATGGACATGCCACCACCAAAGAATATCAGTCAGCTAAGGACACTACAAGGGCGGCTTCAATCCATCCGCAGATTCATTGCACAATTGGCTGATAAGTGTCACCCGTTCACACACCTGCTACACAAGAACATCCGCTTTCAGTGGGATGACAGATGCCAGCAAGCATTTCAGGCACTTAAAGACTATCTCATGAATCCACCATTGTTGATACCACCAGATCCAAGTAGACCGTTGTTACTTTATATCTCAGCAACAAGTACAACATTAGGTGTATTACTGGCACAACATAATGCAGAAGGTAAAGAGTGTGTTGTATACTACATCTCTCGCACACTAGTTGGCTATGAACTCAATTACACACCTATTGAGCGAGCTTGCTTAGCAGTAATCCTGGCAGCCACTAAATTGCGGCATTATCTGTTGACACACAAGGTACAACTCATTGCAAAGATTGATCCACTCAAGTATTTACTCAGCAAAGCAACATTGACAGGCCGCTTGGCCAAATGGGTAATGATTCTAAGTGAATTTGACATTGAGTATGTGGACCGTAAGGCTATCAAAGGGCAAGTTATTGCAGATCAGTTGGCCGATGCACCACTCATAGGTGATCATCCTCTCATTTCCAATTTTCTAGATGAAGAGATATTCATGATCACAGAAGCACAGCCATGGAAACTATATTTTGATGGTTCATACACTAGGCACGGTTCGGGGGCAGGCATTCTGTTTATCACACCTCAAGGTGATAGCATCCCGAAGTCTTACAAGCTCACATTTCCATGCACAAACAACATAGCAGAATATGAGGCTCTGATCACAGGACTCAAGCTCGCCATACAATGGAAATTAAAAGACCTACAAGTATATGGCGATTCCCAACTGGTCATTCGACAAGCAACAGATGAGTATCAGACCAAGGATGATAAACTCATGCCATACAAGCAAATGGTGGACAATTTAAAGACATCATTTACTACTATCACTTTTGAGCAGATACCAAGAGATCAGAATCGAGCTGCTGATGCTATGGCTACCATCGCATCTCTCCTAGATCTTCCACAGAATTCAACACGCTACGAGTTCTTGGTAGAACAGCTTTGGATCCCCGCTTATGATATCCCCGAATCTGAAATGATATGTCGCCTTGTCGGTTCTGAATCCCCATGGTACGGTGATTTCTACACCTATCTCCGTGATCACACCCTTCCTCCTAACCAATCAAATAACCAACGTAAAACCTTCATTCGCCAAACTGCTCGATATACCATTATTGCCGAAACCCTATACCGATGTAGTCTTGATGGTACTCTCCTTCGATGTCTGGAACAAGATGAGATAACAAAGGCTTTGGAAGCGGTACATGAAGGAATTTGCGGAACTCACTCAAGTGGTCCATCACTAGCCAAGAAACTCATGCGAGCTGGATACTATTGGCCATCTATGGAAAAGGATTCCTACTACTTTGTCAGGAAATGCAAGAAATGTCAAGTTCACGACGACTTGATACATGCACCAGCACAGGAACTGCAACCAATCACAACACCATGGCCTTTTTGTCAATGGGGCCTTGACCTTGTGGGTAAGATTCATCCATCTTTATCCAATGGCCATAAATTCATTATCACCGCCACCGAATATTTCACCAAGTGGATCGAAGCTGTTCCACTTACCCAAGTCACCGGCAAGCAGATCGCCTCATTCATCCTCAACTACATCATCTGACGGTATGGTGTGCCCATGTCCATTATCACGAATAACGGTCTTCCTTTCAAAAATCAGGATGTCCGTGAGCTTTGTGAGAAATTTCATATCCAACATCGCTTTTCCACCCCCTATTACCCACAAGGCAATGGTCAGGCCGAAGCATCCAATAAAAACATATTGAGGATCCTAAAGAAGACAGTCAATGATGCCGGTCGTGATTGGCATGTTCAATTGAATCCAGCATTATGGGCATATCGAACTAGCATTCGGACCCCTACAGGTGCAACTCCTTATTCATTGGTCTATGGTGCCGAAGCTATCTTACCTATTGAGGTCGAGATACCATCACTACGGGTTTCATTGCACAATCTCATCGATGATGAAGCATATAGAGTATCACGTCTGTAGGACTTGGAGTTACTAGATGAGAAGCGACAAGCTGCATACAATCATCTCAAAGCCTATCAGCAGCGCATGAGCAGAAGCTACAATCACCGAGTTAGATCTCGTACATTTGAGGTAGGTGATCTTGTTCTTCGAGAGAATCCTCGCAACCAACCAAACCGAGAACATCAGGGCAAGTTTGAATCAAATTGGCTGGGCCCATATGTTGTCACTACTGGATTCGGGTCCGGGGCATATCAGTTGGCTACTTCAGAAGGAGAACCGCTTGCAGATCCAATCAATAGCATGCACCTCAAACGGTTTTATACCTAAGGTGTACAGAGCATCAGGCTCCACTGCATATCAGAAAAATACCAAAAACATTCAGAAAATGTCCTGAAGAAAATACAAAAACATTCAAAAAAGTAAAGAAAAATCATACATCCAAACGGTGAACAACCACTCCGGTGGCACCTTGGGTAAGTACGATGGTGAAAACCTGGCAAACAGGCGCCACTCGTAAAGGAAATGGCTCCAGTATCTTTCAGGCTCGTTCCGCTCACATTCATGCACACACACATCCATCCATCCCAACCATGGCTTCTTATTTGATCTGCAATTAAGAAAGTACTCCATGCGTCTAGCATCCCACCTTTTTCATAAGTCAGGTCTAAAACTGGGGGCAATGCTCTTAACCTATTGATGGAAGTGGATTCTACATTATTGATGATTCATTGACAAAAACATTCAAAAATGACTCACAAAATACCAAAAACATTCAAAAATGACTCACAAAATACCAAAAACATTCAAAAATGTCTCACAAAAATCCAAACAAACATTCAAAATCATTCCACAAAATCCAAAAACATCGAAAAACCATTGAAAATCTCACAAAAACATGGCAACACATTATACATACTCATTCGCATAGATGCAAAACAAACATTGACAAAATACTCACACGATGACCATTTATCAATCAAACCACACAATCAACATCAACACTCAAAACTGTCTTCAACAAGGATGCATCCTTCCTTATCAAAACAAAGACAAGATGACATTTTCTTTGACAAGAAAATTCTGTTAGGCTATCAAATACTTGGTTGATTTGTGAGTACAATCGTTTGTTTATCTGCATCGGCATCTTTTAGCATTGTTTTGTATCGTTTGCGCATTATTTCCGATGAAGTTCTGGGGCATGTACTAATGGTGTCTACGTGGGAAGTTCACTAAGCTACGTGATCTTATGCCAAATGCAGTCATAAATCACTACGGCTTGCTGACTACAGCGTATACCTCGACCATATGAGCATGAACCATTACCAAGGATCCATATTCTTTATTCTTTATGTATATATTGTTTGTTTACAGGTACAATGCTCATCCTTTGATTCCTCTTCCTCCAAATTGGATAAAGGTTTTATTTTCTTAGTACGGTATGTACTTGTCTCAGGATCTGATCAGCCTAAGATCAAGGAGGACGATCCAAGTCATGCACGAAAGGAGATAATCCTTGTCTGTTCCGCAAGCAATACTCTGGTCGACTTGACTCTTATATCAAGTCGTTTGTATTAACTTGCTATATTACAATCCATGAAAGAAATACTCAGGTCATCTTGAATCATTGTGTCAAGATGCTTGTATTCTCTTCCAACATTTTAAAGCTCAATGATGAAAATAGAGCACTATGGATCGTCATTTCACCTCATCTGTTTATATCTTGCATTCTGTTGCATATCACCCATCCATTCATTCATTCATATGTAGGCTTTTACATGCAAAAATGACTAATAAAAGCTGGTCTTGGATACAAATCACGACCGAGTACTCTGATACATCATCAATGCATCATGCAAAGTCTTAAAAACCTTGCATTCCTCATGGTCATATCATCATTACATTTAGGTGCATCTTGCATTACATCCATTCATGTCATTTTTCAAAAACTTAAACATTGAATATAGTTCATTGTTGACATTAGTTTTCATTAAAATCATTTGCGTCATTGCATCAATCATAAATAATTAGATTCATTCATGGGATCAACTTGTCTTTGGTTGTTTTAAATCATTTACTAAGCATTTCATCCAGTGTAAATTATCCATTATCATTTTATTAATCTTTTCATCATTTATCATTTGCATACATTTCTTTATAGTTAAAAGATGCATTCATTCATTACTAAGTATCTTCTTATGCTCATTGTAAGATTCATTCACATTACATTCATTATCATTACATTAAGGTGTAGTTATTACACCCATTAGTTATCGTATCATCCCATTATCATTTGTACTTACAAACATATTTAAGAGCATTTAGAATCATAAAATCCATTTGTTTCCAAAAAACATTGGTTCATATTATATATCCATTATACAAATACATTCATTTAGGCATTCTCATATAAACAGGTGTCTTTTACATTTTGTTTATCCATATTACATTCATCTAAACACATCTAGATGCATACTCATACATAACATCATTCATTTGACCATTGCATTAACATTATCTCATCCTTACATCGCAATAGGAAACATCAAAATCCTAATTCATGCATCAAGCATAAACATTTATCATCATGGCATTCCATACCTAAAGCATTACATCACAAATCAAATACATCATATACATCTAAAAACTGCATTCATATGTCAGTATCCAACATCATAAATCATCATAAAAACATGCATAAAAGAAACATCTCATCAAATGCATACATGTACACCTATACATCTAAGAAATAAATCATCATCATGCATAAACATCCATACATAATCACATGCATAATCATCACAATATGGGATCTCCTCATATATATCATCTCATATATCAGAGTACAATGAAGTCTACAAAAATCGGCTACCAAGAGCCATCCAAGATACAGTTCATAAATAGACAATGATACAATACATGTATGCAAAAATGCTCTCTCAAATGCCGCTCTGGCCAGATGCTGTACCACCCCCACCTCTACCTGCTCCACCACTGGTACCTGCACCACCTGATCCATCTCTCCGTGGAGGCCTCATCGAACCCCCACTCCCTCCTCCATCCCTTGATCTCTCCTGCCGAAGAGGACCCATCACACCCCCACTGCTCTACATCCTCTGTGATCGCTCGGATCTGGCCTGCCGCATCTGTGAATAGCTGAGAGCTCGCTGGCTAATCGGTACCACCTGCTCATATAACCCCCGCCAGTACTCTATCTCTGCCGGAGCTCGTCGCATCTCCCTCATAATCTCCCCTGAAGGCCCCTGTGCTCCAATCCGCACTCTCTCCTGCAGCTCTGCCAATCTCTCCACCGCAGTATCTCTCTCCCGCAGCACCACTGTTAGCTCTGACTCACGTGCAAATAGCTGCACATCCCTAGCTGCTACCTCCTCCTCTAATCTCTCTATCCGGGTCTGCAAATAACCTATCATATGATCCCGCAGATCCCCAGTAGCTCCCTCCCCCATGTCCATGGCTGCCGCACCTGTATCACCCCCTCCAGTAGGTCCCTCCCCTGCACCACCCTCCCCTGCACCTGTATCCATCAGGATCTCTCTCTCCATCCCCCTCCCACTCAGCTGCACTCCTCCCTGCATCAAAGGTCCCTGTGATATCTGAAGAGGTAGTCCACCTCTCCCTCTCCGCTGCCTCAGCATCCCCAAACCTCCTCCACCTCATCCACCACCTCCACCACCTCCTCCTCCTCCTCCTCCTCCTCCATCTCCTCCTCCTCCAACTCCTCCTCCTCGGCCTCCTGCTCTCCGCCCTCGTCCCCTCTCATCCTCAAAAGATGGGATCGGCTCAGCTGGGTCTGATATCCGTAGGATCAGGTGCGCCGCCCGATACTGTGTATACTCTGCTGTCACACCTGCATCAACGACCCTCGATCGTAAGTCCCATGGCCTCGCCTGCAGTGTCTGAAACTCTGCCAGTGCCTGATCATACGGTAGCACTGGACCCCATGCATACCGCTCCCGAATCACTCGTGCATACTCCCCTGATCCGCTAGGCAGTCCCTGCTGCCGTCCGAATTGCCTCATCACTCGTCCCGACACCTATCTCTCTACATGATAAGAGGTCCTCCCAATGAGGAATTGGGTCATGAAGACATAAGGTAGTGCCTCCGCATCATCCTCCCATGGCTCACACTCCAAGTATGGCCACCAGATCACTGCATCCAAGTCATCCAATGCTCGCCGCCACCACTCTAACTTCCCTAAGTGGGGCTGACTCATCATGCCACTGTACATAAACATGTATGGCTGGTCCACGGCTTGGAATCTGAGACTCACCGGTCGAGTCACTGGTAGGTGCTCCCATGCCCACACATGTAGCAGCGTTATGCCCACTGCAAGAGAACCCCTCCCCCGGTACACTACCTCGTGTAGCTCCTAATACATGTGCGCTAGCACGCACGGCCCCCAAGCATCATCTCTATAACCTGTCCCCATCCCACCGCCAATCCATGTGACCGCCTGTCTGGACACAGCAGTCCTCCCACAATCCCTGACAACACTGCTGGAAGGGGCTCATATAGTGTCGCTATATCCTCCCATGCGATCGAGCCATCGTCAATGTATACATCCTCATCAAAAATCCTTTGACAAGACACCGTCCCCCAGGATCTATCGTATGTCACTAGCTCCCCCCGAATCGGAATCCGAAGGATACGCCACACGTCCTCCAAAGTCACCGTCATCTCTCCCTGGGCTAGATGAAATGTGCACATCTCACTGTGCCATCGCTCTGCCAAGGCTGTAATCAGGCCGTGATTCATCCGAATCATGGGCATGTGCATCACCTCATACAACCCCGTCGTTGCTATACAATCAATCTCTATCTGTGTCAACCGGTCCCGCAACCCTTGTGTCGCAGGATGGCGCTCGCGTAACTGCAACACGCGCAAGTCCTCCTGCACATAGACATTCATCAAATCACCATCAGTTGTTTTGTTATCAAACTTTCTTAAGTTTAAACCTAGACTATCATCAGATACTTTGATCAAGTATCTTTGGGTCTCAACAGGTAAGTAATCATGGCCACCTAGACTTCAACAGACATTTATCCTAACAAATGACCTAGGTCTCATTGGGCTGCTATGGTTCAAAACAACTCCCACTTCACCTCGCCATTCATTAATCATTAGGCATCAGGAGATTTATTTTGTCCAAAACTGGGGCATCTCGTTATCCTAAGGCAAAAGCGCTATTTTATCTCCAATCACGCTAATTCTACACAATAGCGCTACAACCACAGCAAAAGCGCTCAAAAAGGTCTACAAAAGCGCTACCAAAACAAAAGCGCTCAACCCGCTATACAATAGCGCTATTACACATCAATAGCGCTCAATTAACCCTACCATAGCGCTACTTAGTCAGGTGCGCTAAAACTTGCATGCACTAGCGCTAATTAATGCAAAAGCGCTCAAACAAGACCACAATAGCGCTATTGCGGCACAATAGCGCTAATTCATGGAGCAAAAGCGCTAAAACCAGAGTTCCAGCGCTTTTGCTCCGACTTGACTTCGACTCAGCTAAAAACCTATCACAAATGCATAAAAAGTCAGTTTTCGAATTTGCGTACCGCTGGTCCGTAATCGACTGGGCGCTGGAACCGTCGGACTCGCTCGAATCTGTGCTTAGTGATCGGAATCGGCATAGTAGCTCCTCCTTGCTCCTCCAAATGTCACTGTCAGAGCTCTCGTTTTCAACTGATCGCGGTCACAAATGATCCTATTTTCACCCCTTTCACCCCATTTATACCCCCCGCCGTCACCGTAACTTCACCCCGCTCATCGCTGTGGTCCCCGTGAACTTCCCGAGCCCCCCATTTCTCCATGTTTCCCCCGATTTCTTCTATTTTTCACCAGTATACCTAACTTCTTCTCTTCTATCACCCTGCCAATTTTCATTCTTTTTCGAGAGATCGCCCGATTTTTCGAAATTTTTCGGCCCATCTCTCGAGGGGGCATACCACCCATTAAATTTACATTTTATGGGGCGTTTCTTCACACCAATTTTTTTTTCTTTGAAACGATGCGATAAACCGCACCATCTCAAAGAGGGGCAAATGTAGTCACACAAATCTGTCCATTTTAATTAAATAAATATTTCATATTTATTTGGTTAAAAATCCACTAGCCATCAGTTAATTAAATTAATATTTAATTAATTCATCCCCAAACATTCTCCTATTAATTAAATAAATTATCCAATTTATTTTAATTAATTCATTAAAATCAAATTCCAATTTAATTAAATAAATAAAATTTATTTATTTAATAAAATCCCCCTTTTCCTCTTTTAAATAAATTAAATAAAACATTTATTTAAATCATTATCCCCACCCCACTTGCATTTTCCTACAAATGCAACTTGCACACATTTATTGAAATAAATGAATTTTTATTTTAAATAAAATCCTATTTTCCCTCACCCACCAAATCCACTTGCAAAAATCTAATCCCCTTCTAGATTCTTCTAACCCCTTCCTAATTAGCCTAATCCATCCCCTAAATATTGTCACATTCTTAAGCAAAATGGAGTCACTTTTCAAAGTCTAAAAGTCTTTGATAACCATTAAAGGCTTTCAACCTTCAACCACTTAATTCCTCAAAGTCTTTGATAACCATTGAAGGCTTCCAACTTTCAACCACTTAATCCCCAAAGTCTCCAAAAACCATTAATGGTTAACCCAAACCCTCCTACATGGTTAAAACATTTGTTTTGACTCAACCTCTACCCAACCCAAGGGTCTCATCAAGCCTTTAATGCTTTGACCATGATTATCTCTTAATCATTTGCACAAAGGTTTATCCTTGGATTAACTCCTAATCCAGTGGGTAATCCTAATTTAGGCTTGACCCTTAGCCTTTAGATAACCATGAGGTCTTCTCAGGCCTTTAATGCCTCCAACCTCTTCTTTCAACCCAACCCTATGTGGACATTTGTCATCATTTCATTGGTGCCAATTATGCACATGGATCCCCAACTTTCAAGATTGACCCTTGATTAAACCTTTCAATCCTGGCCATCCATTGCTCCATTTTTCCTATAAATAGAGCCCATTCCTTCATAATCCAGATCCTGAAAACTTGTAAGCATTTAGACTATAGACATTTTAGAGAGCATTTAGCATAACATAACTAAATCTTGTCTTTTTGGTTAAAATACATCATTTTAGCATAAAATTAGCTTTTCATTTCATATTTGGAGCTATACTACAAATCTCAATCCTCCATAAGCATCCATAGTGCAAAAAGCTGCTGAGAGCTACACTATTTTGGAACTTGGAGAGGAGAGGAACAAGGGAGAAGGAACTAGGAGTATGTTAGGAGGTATTTGGAGATGCCTCATCATGTTTGCTTTGATAGTTAAATATGCTTGCATGCTTGTAGTCTCTCTTTTGGTATGCCTTTTTAGATTAGTTTTCGATTGACTAACACTAATGTTTTGTGTGTTTTTGTGTTCTTTGATCTTAAACTAATCTTGTGCCATTTAGGAGGGCATCACAAATTATGCAACCCATAGATCAAATTAACCAAAATAAATTAGGATTTTTTTATGAATTTAACCTCTAAATTTATGTAATTTGATTAAAAATAAGATCTACAAATCAAAAATTTAAAATTAAAATGCCTACAAATCAAATCTAAGAACACAAATCGAAAATAGTGGTGTAAGGAGTCGGGTTCACCAAAATGTAATGGTGAAAATTAGAGTTTCACTAGTTAAGGCAATAAAACCTCTATTTTTGTTCAATTAACCATCACATTGAAAGAGGGATGGACCTAACAGATCTAGCCTTAATCCCTTTGGGAAAAAATCTGAAATTTTGATTAGGTTCACTTAATTAGGGTTTGTCTCTCTTTCTAAGTTGAATTGTGAAAATATTGAAATTAGGGTAAAATAGGTAATTATTGAAGGAATCGGGCATAACCAATGAGCTACAGTTATTGTGCAAAGACACCAACTTGGATTTGAGCAAAATAAAATGTTTCGGATCTATTCCTAGAAGTTCAGTTTGATTTTTTGAGACCATATAGTATCAATTCGCCATGGTCCTCTGAATTTATCGCCATCAAAAGGTGAACTTGTTTGTCTCTATGAATCCTGTTGATCCTGTCGAATGCAGCTCTATACTTGTTTCTTGCACACAAAAAGAAAGGGAAAATTGTTGGGAATAGGAGTTTGCCTAAGTCAAACCCCATTTAAAAACTAACCTTGAATGAATAAATGCAAATATTGAAATAAATGTTGGAAAGATATACCTCAGATCTGCAATTGTTGATGATGGTGCTTTTCTCTTTGAATGTAGTCACATATGTTGTATGAAATGGCATGAACATGAAAAATCCCTAATCAAACACACATGCTTGCATAGGAATGATGTAATTTTTCTCCACAATGGTTGAATGATGAATATGCAGCCTTGAAGATCTCTAAAAATGTCTGATTATGAATGATTCACGAATACAAGAATGCTTTAGGTCAATTATAGATGGAGACTTAGATTGGATATATGAAAATAGGTTGATAAAATGTTTTTACGTAGAGGTTTCTACGTAAATTGTCGATTAGGCCAACCTCCAACGGTCATGCAGATCCCCAAAGATCAAAACCTATTGTTGAGACAAATCCCTGACCCCATTTCAAATTGGGGCCTGATTGAGTGGGACCATAGTGTTTTGGGGTGCCATGGTCCAGACCAAGCCATTCCACTCCTTGGTCCTGCCTCAATCACGACCAAAACAAAGCTAAAACAAGGTGGGTATCCCATGGTAGGACCCACAAAAGTTTGTTCATGGCCTTAAAGATGGAGAATAGGGACAAAATGGACCCAAAAAGGTGACGAGGATAGGACACTCTAAAGTAGGGGCACAAACATGAGGTGTAAATTGGTCGGTGACAATTTATGGCGTTGCAATACTAAAAGGACAAATCGGGGCTAACTACCTATGGACCAAAGGAGAACAACTAAATCAAGGTGGTTTGAAACCAAAACACTCTAAGGAGTGTTGGAAAACCTCATTCTTATTTTCCTTGGGGCAAAAATCCTTCCAAGGTAAACTCCCTTTTTTAAATGCTACTCTTGAATAAGAGAGATTTGAAGGGTCACTAAAATCTTCTCTCTGGACTCCATTTTCCCTTTATCATAGGGGTGGGTGAGGGGTGAGGAAGGGTACTATTGAATATCCCAGACAATTGAGAGGGGGGGTGAATCAATTGTTAAATAAAAATATTTTACTTTTTCCATAGAAAAAGATCCGGTAAAAAAAATATCTGATTACTTAACCATAGACAAATAAAACATGAAAGAGCACACACATGGAACACCAACTATGACATGGAAAACCCAAGAAGGTTAAAACCACAAAGAATGTTAGTTATCAATATGAAAACACCTATTAGGGTGACACTAGTTAAGGTGATTTTTACAAGATGTCTCATTGCAGGTGGGCTCACTACCCGTCTAAAACTGTTAGAAAAAGAAAGAGGGCTCACTGCCCAAAAGAAGAAGAAAGAAATGATCCACCACTGAAGCACAACTGAAATGCTAGAAGAAACCTTAGGCTTACTGCCACCGGTACTAAACAGCATCAACACACAACCATAACAATCATCTATAACCAAACACAACCTTGCACAAATCAACAGGGGATAGATCTCCTTTTCAATCCACTTTCTTCTATATATTTTTCTCTATATGTATGTCATTACAATCATTCTTTATTTATACAAATCTTTGAATTAGAATTTTTCAAGTCAGCCAAGGAGATAACAAAACACAATTTGAAATAAGTCTTCACTATGCATTCTCATGGTGGAAAGGAATAAGAAGTGAACCACACCACAAGACAACAATACATTATCCAAATGCCACAATCTCCAGAGAAAAGACACAACATCCAAGGTCAACCAGACCCAGAATGAACATATCCAAAACCACAACTCTGGAGCACACCAACACATGCCGAATCAAAATAACAAAGATAAGGACATTAATAGCTTGAATGCAAAATATCATCATCAGAACTAAAAATGTGGAGCAACACAGAGCTCTGCAAAACTCTACTAGACAACATCATCAACACTACATAAACTTTTGGAGCACGACTTCTTGACCGCCAAAACACAAGAATGGCATCTCAAGACAATATCCAATAACATATCAACATATCATGAATACATTTGCAACAAGTCAAAAATGCAAAGCAAAACCAAACATTAAAACACATAATCGACATGTTGACATCAATGACAAACATACTGATACATCAAGCTTATTCACATTTGTAACAATCTCCCCTTTGCCATTGATGGCAACATTCATTAACAACAAACACACTTTAAAATCTCTTTGAATATCTCTCCCCCTTTGACATCAAAGACAAAGGTAAACAACAACTCAATTTAGAATCCACACAACTCCCCCTAAGAGGAAGCCCCAAACATTAGCCCAAACTTTAAAATGTGCATGAAAAACCTAGACTAATGCATTGCCAAATGCATTTAGTTCAAACTAGGAAGGGGTATGACCCCCAACATTTGTTGGAGATACTCAAAAGTATCTTTGCACAAATCCTTCATAAAGATATCTGCAACTTGCTCTTTTGTAGGTACATATTCAAGTTTTACTTCACTGTCCAACACTTTCTCCCTTAAGAAATGATATCGAATAGAAACATGCTTTGTTCTAGAATGCAGTAATGAGTTCTTAGAGATATTGATTGCAATTGTATTATCACACATGATTGAGATCGATTTGTCAAGCATTGCACCAATATCCTTCAATGTCTATTTCATCCAAATTACCTGAGTGCAACATGAAACAATTGCAATGTATTCAACTTATGTGGTTGATAAAGATACAAAATCTTGCTTCTTGTTTAACCATGCAACTAACCAGGAGCAAAGAAAAAATGCTCCACCACTAGTACTCTTTATGTCATCAACACTCCATGCCCAATTTGCATCAGTATAAGCTTTCAATGTAAAGTTTGATCCTCTAGGATACAACAATCCAAAATCTTTTATTCCTTTCAAATATCTAAATATCCTCTTCACTGCAACAACATGAGATTCTTTCGGTTCTTGCTAATCTAGCTGAAAGACAAACTGCATACATAATATTTGGTTTGGTAGCAATAAGATAAAACAGTCCTCCAATCATAGAGTTGTACTTGCTTGCATCAACTTTAGAAGATTTATCATGATTAGTCAACTTGCATCTGGTAGTCATAGGAGTACATACCAGTTTGGAATTCTCCAATCCAAAATTCTTTAGTAGCTCTCTAATATAGTTTGACTGAGAAATGAAAATACCTTCACTATTTTGATTCACTTGCAATCCAAGAAAGAAATTTAACTCACCAATCATACACATTTCAAATTCCTTTTGCATTTCACTAGCAAATTTCTTGCACATGTCATCATTACCTCCAAAGATTATATCATCCACATATTTTAACTTTGAAGTAAAGATTGTTGTCCACAGACCCTTTTTGAAAACCTTGATTCGGTAGATACTTGTCCAATCTTCCATACCAAGCTCTAGGATCTTGCCTCAATCCATACAGTGCCTTCTTCAATTTGCAAACAACATTTGGATCATCTGATAACTTGAATCCTTCCATTTGTTCAATGTAGACTTCTTTTAACTCTCCATTTAGAAATATTGACTTCACATCCATTTGGTAGACTTTGAAATCCTTATATGCTGCAAAAGCAAAAAACATCCTAATAGCCTCCATTCTAGCAATGGGAGTGTATGTCTTTTCAAAATCAATTACTTCAACTCGTGTGTATCCTTTGCATACCAATATTGCTTTGTTTCTCACAACTCACCCATCTTCATCTAGCTTATTCTGGAATACCCATTTTGTTCCAAAAACATTCTTGTTTGTCGATCTAAGGACTAATTCCCAAGCCTGATTTTTCTCAATTTGATCAAGCTCTTCCTTCATAGCTTTCATCCAATTCTAATCTTTACAAGCTTCTTCAACTATCTTTGGTTCAACTTCATAAAGTAAACACAAAAGAACTTGTTCTTCAACAACTTTGCTTCTTGTAATAACTCCTTTGTTTTTGTCTTCTATAATTTGATTCTCAAAATGATATTTTTGCACATACCTCGGGGTTTTTGATGCAGTTGCTGCAGCAACCTGAGTTTCTTCTTTACTTGCAGATTCATCATATTCATATCCTGCTTGAAAACTAGATTCCTTTGAAATGTTTTCATCAACCTTCACATTTTCACTTTCAACAATTTTATTCAACCTCTTGTTATAACATCTGTAAGCTTTTCTCTTAGTAGAATAATCCAAAAATATACCTTCATCAACTTGTCTATCAAACTCTCCAAGATTTCCTTCATCTCTATGAATGTCTAGTATTTACTTCCAAACACTTTGAAATACTTTACAAATGGAATCCTTCCATGCCATAACTCATATGATGTATTCTCATACTTCAACTTGAATAAAACTATGTTAAAGATATACACAACAATGTGTATTTCTTCTCTCCAATATACTTCCGGTAGGTTTGCTTATTTGATCATATTTCTTGTCGCCTCCTAAATAGTCATGTTCATTCTTTCCACTATGTCATTCTGCCGAGGTGTCCTAGGAGCATATAAATGTCTTCTAATTCCACATTTCTCACAAAAAGTATCAAATTCATTAGAAAGAAATTATCCTCCTCTATCAGATCTTAAGCATTTAATCCTTCTATCAATTTCATTCTCAACTCTAGCTTTGCATATCTTAAACTTTTCCAATGCTTCTGATTTTTCTCTTAGGAATGCAACCCAAGTCATTCTAGAATGATCATCAATTAAAAGCATAAAATACCTCTCACCTTGTAAACTCCTTGTTCTAGTTGGACCATATAGGTCCGTGTGCACTAAATCCAATAATTTGGTAGAAGAATGTTCCTTTCCTTTGAATCTTCCTCTTGTATGCTTTCCCACTTGACATTCTTTGCAAATAGTTATCCGATTTAGTCAGTCTTGGTAAATCTCTCATAGCTCTTTTTATACTAATTTTCACCAAATTATCAAAGTTGATGTGGCACATCCTCCAGTGCCATAGTCAATTTTCATTGATCTGAGATAATAAGCAATGTCCTATAGCATCTTCCAATTGATACATGTTTCCACTAGTCTTTATCCCATATTGAGAATGTTAGTTATCAATTGAAAACACTTGTTAGGGTGACACCGATTAATGTGATTTTTACAAGATGGCTCACTGCAAGTGGGCTCACTGCCCAGCTAAAACCGCCAAAAAAAGAAAGAGGGGCTCACCGCCCAAAAGAAGAAGAAAGAAAGAATCCACCATTGAAGCACAACTGCTACACAGCTAAAATGGCAAAAGAAGCCTTAGGCTCATTGCCACTGACACCAAACAGCATTAGCACACAACCATACTGATCATTCGTAACCAAACACAACCTCGCACAAACCAACAGGTGATAGATCTCCTTTTCAATCCACTTTCTTCTATATCTTTTTTTCTATATGTATTTCATTACAATCATTATTTATTTATATTGATCTTTGAATTAGAATTTTCCAAGTCAGCCAAGGAGATAACAAAACACAATTTGAAATAGGTCTTCACTAAGTATTCCCATAGTGGAAAGGAATGACAAGTGGACCACACCACGAGCCAACAATACGCTATCCAAACACTGCAATCACCGGAGCAAAGACACAAGATCCAAGGTCAACCAGACCTAGAATGAAAGTATCCAAAACCACGATTCTGGAGCACACCAACACATGGCGAATCAAAATAAAAAAGATAAGGACGTTAATAGCTTGAATAAAAAATATCATCATCAACACTGAAAATGGAGAGCAACGCGGAGCTCTGCAAAACTCTACTAGACAACATCATCAACACTACATAAACTTTTGAAGCACGACTTCTAGACCACCAAAACACAAGAAGAGCATCTCAAGGCAATATCTAACAACATATCAACATATCATGAATACATCTGCAACAAGTCAAAAATGCAGAGCAAAACCAAATATTAAAACATAGAATCAACACATTGACATCAATGACAACCATACTAATGCATCAAGCTTCTTCACATTTGCAACAGGTACCTCAACAACTCAAGTGTAGAGATGATATATTGGGTCTCTCCAATCCCCCATGAACATCAAAATCCTTCCCCCCTACTACCCTCCTTCAATAGTTCCTTAGGAAGGACCTTGCATGCATCACCAAATCCACACATTAAGGTGCCTTCCACCTCACTATTAATTATGAGAGGTTGGGAAGGAAAAGCTTGCTCCTTTTTGTTGCAAAAAACTCTCTCTTGTTACTCAAATAGTTCACCTTCGCATGACACACCTTGAGCCAACAATAGCAAAAAACCATAGAATGCTCAAAAGCTATTTCTTGCACCCATTTATCCAATTTAGAGGACAATGTTGTCCTAGAAGGAAGCACCTTATTGACATCCACGTAAATTCCAATCTTTCAAATCATGCCTCGGATTTGGTGATCGTATCTACCATAATAACATGTCCAAAAGATTTGACTATGGCCATGAAAACCTCCTCATCCTAGTACTCTAATGGCAACCCCAAACCAAATTCTTATTAATGCATTATTTCTCAAGACCAAAGCTTGGCAATCATTTTTGAAGGAATAAACTATTCTTACCTAGAAACCACGTAACATCTAAGAGGGTTTGTGCACAATATTCATGGCTTGTGAAGGAGATAAAAAACAATCATTTTAGCAAAGCCATAATCTCAAAATATTATGTCGAGTTTCTATTTATGTTGTTCCCACTTTATGAACACGTCAATAATGGTCGAGCTTTAAAACATTTCCCTACTTGTAAATTTCTAAATATGGCAACAAACATTTCAGCAATAGAGTCTAGATATAGAGCATGACTTATACCATCCATCAATGTAAAGAGGGGTAGAGCTACAAAGGAGAGGTCCAATCTTTTGATTTCATCAACTCACAATATAGTCAATAGACCACCAACAACTCTAGAATCCAAAGCCACCCCAAAAATGTCTCCATCCCCCTTAGGCACCAAGGTCTAAGTTGAAGGACAAAAAGAACCCAACAAAGAATCCTTCTTAGAGCGAGAATCCTGACCAATATCCAAAGAAAAACACTTAAAGATACTAAAAATAGAAATGCAGATATTGTCGAATAGAGGAAAACAAAGGAGTTGGGAAGAACAAGCATCCCCACCAATACACGAAATACCATCAAATTGCAAATTCAATGTCTCCAACAACCACCACCTTGCAAGAAGCAAAGAGAAAGTTGCACAAATATTACTAATAAGGAAAGATTTAGAAAAATGAATCAAAAGAAATGGAAAAGCCATAGTGCAAAATTGAAGGAAGGTTCCTAGGTTTGCATCATAATTTTGGTCTAAATATTATACTATAAATTCCATGATCCATAATTTTGTTCTAAGTATTATAACATGAACAATCTTAAGGGATTCTGAATTTTTAAGAAACTCCACAATTAAAAAAAGAGTGATTGAAAAAGCGATAGAGACTCACAACTGGCTAGAACATGGAAATCTAGTTTAACTTGGCATGACTTGGTATGTGGTACCAACCCTCAAAAGGGATTATTTTTTCTTGAAAATAAATCAATTGTTATGCATTCAAAACATTTGAATTGACTATTGTTTCTTGGTTACCCATATAACTATAATAAGGAATTCTACTAGTTTGTTCTCATGTTTAGATGTTATTTTAATGACATTAGTTGTGTAATTAATCAATTATTCAAGATTTACTATTTTTGGTAAGTTTGTTTGGTATTCTCTAAAGAAATTATAAACTATTTTACTAATATTGGTGTCAAACCTTTGAAGAGTTGAAGTTATTGTTGAAGATCATCAAGACAAATAAGGGTGTGTACCTTGTGAAAATAAGGGTCACAGAGAACAAGGGTACTATTCATGTAAGAGATTCAACCTATGAGTTCAATAATTTTCCATCTACCCAATCAAATATCACAAATGTTGCAAGATAGTGACAATCGACCTTTATAATCTACCCACCGTATGTCATAGGTGCCCAAGATAGCAATGTTTGGGTGTCTGTATGTCTCAGGTAAAAATGAGACCAAAGATTATGTATAAGATCATTTGTCTTTATTCTTTTTAATATAAGTCTTGAGATTACTTAGGTTATGAAATTGGATGAAAGTTGTCTATCACATTATCAAGGGTTGTGACATGGGGTTCATCTTCCACAATGAATTTTTTGAATAAAAATATCATCCCAATGTACAGATGGTGTAGTGTAATCTTTCCATTAGAGATCATGAGTGTGAACCTTTATTTTGTCGATTTTCATTTTGTTTTTTAAGTTCACAAAATATTGTAAACATTCAATTTTACCTTAGAGATCATGAGTGTGAACTTTATTTTGTCATTTCATTTTTTAAACTCACACAATGTTTAAATAATAATTTTGATGAATCAAACTAAACTATATAATCTTTATAATACTTTAATTTCCTCTTATTAAGAATTTTACTATACTTATGTAAGTATTGTTTTTTATTATTTATTTATTTATTTATTTTCATTGAGAGGAATAGAGAGTTTAGCCCAGTGACCCAAAGATTAGCTCTTTACAGGGAAAGCTCTCTAGTTCTATCTCTTCCATGTTATTGCTCATATCAAAAGTAAACAAAAAGTGTCAATTAATAATCCAGTTGAGTTTTTATGGTTAATGGGACGATTGACGTTAATTCCCAAGCTCTTGGGGTTATGACTAAATGGCAACCTCCATTAGTAAGATGGATGAAACTCAATTTTAATGGGGCTTCCTAGAAAAATCCGAGCCCGTCTAGTGCAGGATGCACTCTTTGGGATTTTCATATGCCAACACTGTTTTTATAGCATCTCTCCCATTAATCTACGGAACTAACAATGTGGCAGAATTTCAAGCTCTCCTTTATGAGCTTAAACTTTGCAAAGCTTGCAAAATCACTAACCTAGAAGTTGAGGGTGACTCTATGATAGTTATTAATGTTGTATGGTGTCGAGCCACTCCTAGCTGGCATCTCCAAGCCCTCCTAGATGAAATACTTCTTGTGCTAGATCGCATTCCCAACACACTGGCCAATCATGTTTTTTGTGAAGCCAATACAACAGTTGATTCTATATCAAACCTAGTCGCAGATGGAATCTCTTCCTTTGTAGCAATCCTTTGTACTAGCATAAGAATTCATTTCCCTTATGTTTGGCACACAATGGGTGGTCTTTTTCGAGGCAAGTGATCGTACTCCCCTCCCTCCAGTCTTCAAATTAGTCTTTTCATCCTCAAACTACTCTCTTTTTGTTCTACTTCTCTACCTCTCAAATAGCCATGTGGCTTTTGGTGTCGACATATAGAAAGAAAGAAACACACAAACAAATTTTAATGTCCATGAGGCTAAAGATAGCCTATGGGACAGCTTGTCCAATCGAAACCAACTTCTCCAGGATCAGTGCTTTGCCTATGCAAGTTGATGATGAGTGCTCCCAACTTCTCGATATACTCCTCGCCGAATAAATTATACCACGTGCTAGCACTTAAGATATTGACAAACTTATCCCTGATGTCTTTAAATGCATCACACTCTAAAATAAATGTGCATCACAATATAGATAGACCTCTGACTTATCAAAAGCCTTGCAATCTCCCTTTGCATCATTTATAGGATTGGTTTTTGTACCACTTTGTAGAGCTCATTTTAATGAGCAAGTTTATCACCTTCGGCTTTTATTGCATCCCAAAAGATGGTGTTTGTAACATCAGTTGGCTTGAGAAGGCCCGAATGGTCTTTTTCGGGGCATTTGGCTCCTTGCTAAAGATAAATCCAAAATGGACCCTCCAATTTGGTTGGTTAGGGGAAGAGCCCCAGTAGTTGAGCATGTACCAATTGTTGTGAGGGTTGTTGATACCTTTTGTTCCAAAAATTGAACAAATAAAACCTATTGTTTGAAACATAAAATATCCATTTTTGTTAGTAAATGTACCAGTAGTTGTAAAGAAATGTACCAATAGTTGTTAGGAAATGTACTAATATTGTAAAAAGTAACCAATCAAGTGATGCCATATAAGCTGCATAACTATTGGGGTATCTTTTGCACACCTATTGGTCTCACTTTTTTTTGGGGCTGTTTTGGACACCTTGGCAAAAAGCTTGCTGATGTGGCATCATATTTGATGATGTGACCCTGAAACCTTAGTTATAAGCAGGGGACTTGTCAAGTAAGCTGCTGTAAAAAAATCGAAATGATTTGAAATTTCCACGTAAGATTTTGAGAAGCACGAAGTTAGGGTGCACAACTACTGGATCCTTTCCCCTAGTGCATGGTGTCAGATGGCATTCTTGGGTCAAATTACTAACCAGCGCTTGAATGTAGTGTTTCTCGCTCCAAACGGACTCATGGTGTAAGCAATAAAGATGATTTTGGGAGCAGAGTTTATGATTTCAGAGGACCGTTACCGTGTTAACACGGATATTTCTTCGCGGTTCATAGCTTCTCTCTTAGATTTAGGGGAGTCGAAAGCCGCGTGCTGAAACTGGCAAATACTCTTGTCAAATCAAATTTTCTTTGAGAGCTGGAGCTAGTCTTGTCAGAATCGTGCTTAGTAGTGGGCATTCCCAGCCCCATGGACATCCCTCGCTTCCTGAATCACAGCGTCCTGGTGGTGTGGCATTCGTTTCTAGGGAACTTCAGAGCCATCGCTATTCTTGATCACCGTTGGCAGGCAGCTTATGGTTGTGCTTTTCTTAAGAAGATTACCGACATTGAGCCCACCTCAGACACCAACTTGGATGGCAGCATTCATGAAGAAAGTTGTAAAAGACAAACACCCCGAGAAGCAAGCGGCCAAGAGCTCTTCAGAGGATGAAGAATGATTCATCGGCTTCTTGCAGAGGTGTTGTTTTGACTGGTTATGGTTTACAGTGTATATGTTATAGGTTTATATAATTCAGATTTAATCTCTGCTAGCCCTATAGGCTATGTTTTACTTCTTGCATTTCACTAAATGCTTTAAGACCATGTGTATCAGCTCCTCAGAGGAGCTCTGTTTTGCTTGGCTACCCAGCCTTATTGCATACAGCATGTACAGACTTTTTATATATAAATATAAAATCTATGCTTATCAAAACAAAAAATAATCCAATTGAGTTTTTATTGTTTATATTCTATGTAGCTAAAAATGGCCTCAGACTCAACCTAAATACAACCTACTTCTATATGCACAAAAAACAATAAGTTTTCATTGTCTCAGAAATCCTCCAAGAACAGTGCACAAACAATGAGTTTTAATAGTCTCTGGAATTCCCAAAGAATAGGCCAAGGAATATCAATCAAGCGAAGTTGGTAAGATGTTAAAGACTTCAAGATATAAACTCGCCTCAATTTTTTAAAATGATTTGCAAGGTGAGATGCCAAGGCGGATATTTAACCATTCTACATGTGAGTATTTGACGTAAGAGATAACAAAATCCATAGTAGAATCCCACTTTGAATTGGATAACTGCTACTGCTGTGAATTCTCAGCTAAAGCTCTAGTAACTTGCAAGTTAGTACCCAGCTGATTAGGCTGCGAGATCTTTAAATTTGAATTTTATCTCATAACAATCCGTTGTGGCCCAATCCGTGAAATCTTACAAGGTTTATCTTATAACAATTCATCAGGACCCAATTCTAGAAATGTTAACACAGTCATATGCTATAGTCAATCAGTTGAAAAGTATTGATGTACAACTTACAAATCTTGGCAGCATAAAGTACGTAACAGCGCTACGCATGCTTTTTCTATCTGTGGATAATGTAAGACTTGGGATGAAAATATTAGCAACTCTTTAGTACAGACTCAGACTCGAAGCATTGAAATCCATGGATCTGTCCTACAATAAGTTATTGGTCAATATTACTCAGGAAACAGTATGCTTCAAGGAACTAATTTCTCTGTAATTGCAATAACAAAAAATCTTTAGTGCAAAAACATATCCTTGAGAGGAATGGTTCAACCAGAGTCATGGGATCATTCAAGAAATGACCAACCAGAAACATTGCTCTGCAACTTGCAGATCCCTCATGTCTGGGATATTTTGATCTCTCAGACAAATGCTTTTTGGTAGAATACACTGGGAAAAGCAGATGAGAACCTTTGAGGCTTCTTGTGTAGAAATCCTAATCTATATAGACTGCCCCTGGAAAATATATCGTTCAGGCCTAATGCAAGTGAAGGCAATAAACAAAAATTCAATACAAGAAAGCAAGATTTGGATAAACTAGAGAGGTGGTGAAAGATGCAGGCATTCAATTACCCTATGACATTTTCTTTTGGGGTTGACGTGTTAAGTTTCACCTTCCAGTGGAGATACAAATTCTTTTCTTTGTTGTATTTTCTATATAGTTCTTTTTAAGCATTGTAAAACGTGGAGATAGGTAGAATATGTTGGAATACAATGAATCCAAGAACACTGAGAAAGGAGGGTGAATCAATGTTCTGCCGGTAATACAAGATTTTATCCTTTTATAACATACACATATAAACCGGTAAATGAAGAAACATATAACATGAAGTAAATAAACCAGCCACATAAATGAACACAATAACACACAAAATTTATACGTGGAAAACCTCAAAGAGGAAAAACTACAGTGGGATTTGTGACCCACAATATCAATTCACTGGCCATATGAAAGATATTACATAGCACGTCTGCACATGCAGGAAGGCACACTATTCAACACAAAAGAGTCTCACTGACTACAAGCTTCTGCTGAGATAAAACAGGACTGGTGAACTCACAAAATGCATCTGCAATGCCAAAAAGAGTTCCAGTTAAAGTTTTGTTCTGTACCAGTTCATAAACTTTGAACCCTTCTACCGGTATCTCCTTTCCTCCAAGAATGCTTTACAAACCATCTACTGATCATAGCATGATATTACATTCGCATACAAATGACCTACATACATATCCTTCGCATCACCTTGTTCTACTACCTTGTCATGTTACAAAATGACTTAACAGTATTGACTTATATACCCTTTACAAACAATATGCCTTCTATCGGCTTACAATACAAAAGGATATTCAATGTCGGTCCTATACAATAATTACAAAATGTTTTTACAAATAAAACCTTTCGGATCCCAAACTGATGTCGGCTTCACTGAAGTGCTAGATGCCGGTGACGGTGACAGTGCCGGTGCCGGTGATGACCCTAATTACTCCAATGCCGGTATCTGCCAGTGTATGCCTCCAAATGCCGGTATATGCCTTCAGTAGAATCTTGTTGCCATCAATGACAACATATGAATCCAATGAGTGTCAACTGCCAACAGAATATGCTATCACAGAGAACTTGACATGTTGAAACGAAGTTAATGCTTTCATCTATGAAGCGTAACTGATGTTACTGTTTGACAGGAACTTAATTACATGATGTAAAGGGCTAACTTAAATTTGAATTTATCAAAATAATTCATAATGATGTGTTGGATAGATATAGTGAACGTCTTCCAATGGGTCATACTACAACATTAAAATATTTATATAAGTTCTCTGTGAGTGTTCCCTTATTAGTCCCGTCCAGATCAAGTTCTCAAGTTAGCCCCAATTAGATCAAAAAGATAGTTACTCCATGATTGCTTTAATGAAGGTTTCTTCCTCTCATCTCACCCCTCATATCTTCTATTTGCAAGTCTCATAGTCAAGAAGAGATTTCCATAGACATGACTCGACAATGCCAACGGTGGCAAATTAAAACCTCCTGCATTTTCTCTCTGAGGTGATGACGGAAACTAGCGCACAATGTGCACCCTCATTATCATAGCCCATACTCAAAGGTGTGGTACGCTCACATTTTTTCCCATGTATGGACTCACAGCATAATTATTATGAAATCATGATTAAGTGATTTTTTATATATGGATGCATGGGTTCTTACAAGTTACAGAGACAAGTGGGTTGTTCAATATCATAGTTATTCAGATTCCCTCTAATCTAAAGTTGTGGACAATTTATATTTACAATTTATCTGAGGGGCTGGCAACTCGCTTAATAAAGCAGCGAGCAAGACCACCATAAGAGAACAAAAATCTAAAGCACATTTTATCCCTTGTATAAATTCTTTATGCCTGGATTCCTATTTTAGATATTGGCATATTCTTTTTAAAATAATCAGAAGTTTTGTACAAAAAGTTTTTATATTTGCAGTAACCTGCACTACCATTGACATGCAATACACATTGAATTTCAGATCAGTTTTGTGCTGGGACCCAAAATCCATCCCCGTAATTTTTTGCTCTCTTCATCAATGCATTTTCCGATATTAAACTAATGATAAATCCAAAGTGAATATGACACTAAAGTCTAAACTGACAGTAAAATAAAAACTTACCAAACACAAATCCTTTAATGTGGTAAAATGAGCATATAAATAGAAAATTGTAAGAACATCAAGGTAAAGAGACATGGGAAAGTCGGAGTGGCAACCCCTCTTGTGCACCTGCACTTGGAAGATTTAGACCCCTCTAGCACAAATGGACATACAGGTTACAAAGGCAAATAACAGTTGTCTAGGTTTCCAGATAAGCAACAGTCATCCTTAGAATCGACCCAAAAAAAAATCTTTAATTTTCTAATTTTTGACATGAAGACTCAACAATTAAGTGACCCAGATCTGATGCAAGGTCAACATGCCTATGGGAAACAGCCGTGCCAACATTGGATTGGATTCACATCAGCTCTTAAATGTATTTGACACAATTTTCCCCAATTCTGGGATTTCAAAACACCAAAAAACATTGATTTCCAATGTGAATTCAACACTTATTCTGATATATTTTGCAATTTATGTAATAGTGTTAAGGTCCTAGTCAAGAGAAGAATAAAACAGGGGCTGCCAACTTTGCTGCAAATAAGAACATTACAGAAAGTTTATTCATCTGACAAACAGATGCATCAGAATTCACAACATTACCTAGGATTTAGGACAATCAAAAACTAAAATCCAGCAGGCAGTAGGAGCCACTTATCTAAGGTGGGATCACTAATCCTTTTTCTTTGCCTGAGAGGGAAAGAGACCCTTTTGCTTCTTTGTCTAGCTTGCTCCAGCATCCATCTTTCATTTCTCAGAGGGCCCTGGCATAGCACGAATATCTATGCAGTCTAATATAACACTAATACATTTTCTTGCATCTTTCATGAAGGCATTCGGAATGTAGGCAGTTACATTATATGAAACTAAAAATAAGTATTTCAACATTCTTGATGTCATGTTTAAAAATGTATCTTCATGCTTTGATATTTGTCTTTTACTTTGATTAGAATTAGAGTAACCTACAATTATGCTGCAAATGCCTTGAACACCACTCTCGATGAGTTAGACACGGTGACACTAGACTAACATGCTTACCTGTTTTTTTAACTTCCTAATCAATTTTGGATATCTATATGATAATCCTGTGTCTGCCACCTTATCATGTTTCAAATTTAATATCCTATATTCCTAAACTAACTTATACCATTACTTTTGAAAAATGCTCTTGTTGGAGCTTTATATCATCTTCACCATAATATTATGCACAACTTAATACAAGGCATCAAATTCCTTGGACAAAGTGGCCAAAATAGAACTACCTGCTTAGCAATGTGCATTCTTCCTAAAGAATTTAGCAAACAAAGAATCAACAATTGGTATATTCCTTTTATAAGAAAGCCATTTGTATCATATTAATCCTCCAGATATACCCTTGCAATGTCATATTGAGAATCCTTCTACTTAACAAACAACTGTACCCTCTAATATCAAAATACCTTTGAATCAATGGAGATAAATTTATTGTTATTTTTTAGCATTATCATTGTGCAGGCAAGCAGTTTGCTGTTGTCCAGCATGCCAGTGTAAGGCATATCTAGCTTTAAAGACAAGAAAATGTAGAGTATGTCACAAGATCAAGAAAATGGAAACATAAAATTGGTGTTTGTTTATGCGCAAGCTAAGAATTGTCATCTCCCGTGAGAATGTCAATCTACAATTAAATTTACTTATTAAAAAACTTGAGTAGCAGGTAAAAATTGAAGCTGGCAGCTGCCAGTGAAATTTATTTCTGCACACACCACTCACGTCAAATTTTAAATGGTAATGGTAAGCCAAGCAACTTCCACAGAAGCAAGCCTCAGTGAGTCGAACTGTGCAATCGAGCCAGAAACACTACTGCTACCACCTGAAACAAGCAGAGTCAAACTGGGACTCAGCTTGTAATTCAAAACTTGCTCAACATTAAAAAGTACAGCAATAACCCAATATTTAATATTTATTCAGTTACTTGTGATTTACTGACAGCTTATTCAAATACTTAACAAATCTTGTTCTGGTTCTTTTCACTAATTCTTTAGTACTATCTCTAATTTAATATCTGCCAAGACTTTCCCATCTTTTTGTTGAGAACTCTTAAAACTCTTACTACTTGGCAATACCAAGTCTTTGCTGAGTAAGAGTTGTGCCACTGTGCTTAATCAATAAAGTATAGAAGCTCAAGTGTTGGAAACATTTGATGATTGCTTTTGAACCGCTTAAACAACCATATATTCCTCTTGCCTATAAAGGATGTAACCACTCAGAAAATTTCAATATTGGGAATCAGTGAAAATGATTTCTTAATTGACTTAGACACATTCTTGTCCTTTTAAGTCACTATAAGCAACAATTCCCATGAGCAAGTTGAAAGGACCACTTAATTTGCTTGAGTATCCTTGCCTACTTTTGCTAAGGAATGCCTTTAGGCCCTCTCCGAGTTCTTTTATACCACATGAATACAGAATTCTGGAAGATCAGGAATCACTCATGTTCCCAGAAGTTTCAAAGGTTTTTCAATTGGTACAGTAACAAACTTAAATATAGAGGGAAACATTGCACACGGGCATATCAAAAACAATTCTTTCGTTGAGATGAACCTACTGAAATTCATTTTGTGGATGTGGAAATTCAGAAAGATGATAATCAAAAAGAGGGGGAGAGTTTGGAAGTGCTGGGTATTAGCATGAGAAAGATGTCTAAATCAAAGATTTACAAAATAAGTTAGATTCCCTTGAGGAGGAGTACGATCTTTAGCACATCATACTCAAATGGTTCATGATAGAGAATGAAAGAAAATAAGAATGGACCTGCTCCGTCAGCAAGCCAATGGTGATCAGCACCAATCCCAAGTTAAGGGTCAATTTAACAAGGATCAATAGAACCTGCTCGGGAGTGTCTTTAATATCAGAGGGAATAGGATGAGTTGAAAAACAAAATGCTCCAAGTAGAAAGAAGCCAAGAAGCCAAGAATGACACACTAAATAAAGTTATCCATCTTAGCAAGATTAGAATCAAGAACTCCTCTGCCAATATTGCCATTGAGTATGCTTAAAAGGAAAGAGAATCTACAAGAAGCTGGGCAAAGTAAAAGAACAAGAAGTCAAAGGAGGGAGAAGGAGAATGCATTGATGGTCATTTCAAATTCAGAGAGGAATCAAATGTTGTTGATACTCTGAATGATCTCTCTTCACATCAGCATTGAGTTTTGTTGTGCTGTCTTTTTGCCGATACTTTTGTGTAATTTGCTATTGGCTTGCAGCATGGTTCCAGATGGACTTAATTGTTGGTCCCAATATGCTGTTTATTCATAGTTGTATGAGTGCTAGAATAGTTTATCTTTAACTTTTTGTTAAAGACTTTGGACCTTCTAAAATCCACTTTTATCTTTTAACCAAAAAATCATTCTATCATATTGTTTAATTGCATCAATCTCCAATTTACTGTTAAGTTACCAGCCATATATGTCTTTTTGAGTAGAATCATACAGATGTAATACTCTATTGCCCCTTTCTTCCATAACAGAAATGTAAAGCAAACTATTTTGCAGCAATACCACATGGTCAACTTCCATTGCAGTGCATAAAGCAGCACAAGAAGTTAGACCTGAATTCTCACACTGTTAAAGAGAGATTCTTTGGTTACTCAGTCCAAAACTGATTCTTCTTCTTCATATCCCATGTTTGTCAAGTAAACAACAGATTTGCTAGCTATGCCTCAAATAGAGAAATTTGGCTGTTAAAGAGAGATTCTTTGGTTACTCAGTCCAAAACTGATTCTTCTTCTTCATATCCCATGTTTGTCAAGTAAACAACAGATTTGCTAGCTATGCCTCAAATAGAGAAATTTGGCTGCTACCACTCATTCATCATGAAAGATGGAATCATTAATAATGGCATTCAATTAATAAAAATGTTACACAGCATATGTACCACTCCGAATGCTGAGTGGAAAATACAAGAGCTGGTTCATAGATTGCAACTGAAGCACAAGCAATAAAGGAAAGCAAGGATTTATCCACCAAAGAATCTCGATGCACAAGTCTCCAACTGGCTACTTTAAATAGACTGGTGCATATGTTATCAGCAGAGTATGCAAACCTTCAGAAGCAGCAATCCTGAGCTGCTGAATTTACTGGATGATTTAACACTCATAAGATTCAAATCTGCTAGGAACTTGAATTTGTTAGATCGAGCATTCTTCAAATACTTGACATCTGATCTGATTCACTGTATGAGTTATTATCCATAATCTGGGTTTCAGTAGGCAAAGAATGTGAAAAAGTTTCAACTATCTCACTGGCATTCTCTTCCTTTAGCCTAGTCCCTTGTTGACCTACAACAACTGCAGCAACTCTAGCAGCTAAATTACCCATGGCTTTTAAATTTGAGGATCCTTTCAATAGTCCATATAAGATTCCAGCTGCATACGCATCACCTGCTCCACAGGTATCCACAGGGAGACAGGGTGAAGGGGGTATATATGTAACTTCACCTTTAACTGCAATGTAGGAGCCCCGGATACCATCTGTGACAGAAACAAGAGAAGAATAATGACTTAAATATCTTGCAGCCATTTCTGGGCTTATACTTGTGCAAAACCCACACAAAGCCTGTGCTTCATCACTGTTTGCAAAAACAATATCTGCATGATTGACTATGATATCCCTGCATAATACAGCATTATAGACACTGTCAACAACAGGAAAGCAAAGAAATATGAGAAACCAAAGTGTTTGCATTTTCTTACTTATATGTCTGCATTTGATGAGAAAAATAAACAATAGCATTGAATTCTAAACAGAATAGTTCTCAAAATTCCTCATGCAATTAAATCTGGCTTCACCATATGTCATGCAAATTCTGGAAATGCAAGTTAAGCTAAGTGAGCATCAAGTTAGAAATGCTATCTGAAAATCAATCTCTTTCCTTTTGTGATTAACCATACCCTTATAAAATATACAAGTTATGTCACACCTGTAGTTAGATTTCTATTTTCACACTGAACCAAAAATATCTAAATAATGATCTCCTAAATAGTAATCATACCAAAACTTCTTTTGGTGCCTCGTTACACAGGACACATCACTTGTAGTAATTGCCACCAGGACACCTTTTCCATGTGCAGCCTCACATGCCTTGGCTATAGCTTCTATTGTCTCAGGAAATTCCCATAAGTAACCCTCCACCACAAAAATTCTTGATTTGGATATCAGGTCAGATAGAGAGGAATCAAAATTTACAAGGGACGACATGCCCTGCAAATAGATGACATATCATTTTGTTATCACTTAAAAAAGTAGGCTGAAGTCATTCATTTGTTCAAGACATGCATTGTTTTAAGTTTGAACTTCATCAAGAACTCAACATGGGAGTTCAAAAAAATGTGTTTTACCAAAAAGTGTTCTAATATGTATGCCAGCCAAGTTTCAACCATGAGCAGCAAATTTAACAATTTCAGACATTACCTGATATGAAAGCATTGTTCTTTGGGCATCTGGAGTTGTCAGGACAATCACAGTCCCTGTGGTTCCATTCTTAACAGGTTTTGAAAGAAAATGTACATTTGCTCGTTGCAATTTTGCCCTGCTAGCATAACAAACTTATTAAAAGATGATTTTATGATGAATTTACACAGAAATTACCTCCTAACATCAAATACATTGAATTTTCAGCTTTCAAAAAAGTCAAGCATGTCTTTTACATATGCATGCAGAAAAGAACATTTTTAAAAAAGGAAATAAAAAAAGAATTCCAATACTATCTACAAGACTGCTGTTTCAAAGTGACTACACTAAAAACTGCCATTCACTGTATGATCTCTAAAAAAGTCTTCAAGACAGCATATTTTATGATCAAAACTGTTATTCATCCTATGATCTCTAAAATGGTCTTCAAGACGGCATATTATATGATCAATGAATAGAATATGACATCTGAAGCAAGAGCAGCATGCAGAAGAGTACATAATTTATTGCTTCTAGGATATGGAGGAACATTACCTGTAAAATTCTCCCAGAGGGTCACTCCCCACAGTACCTGTCATGGCCACATTAATGGTAGGTGCTTCATGCAATCCCATTCCCAACCTTGCCAAGGCAACAAGTGTGTTTGAAAGAGAACCCCCTGCAGCAGCTTTGTAATGACAACCATCCATTCCCCGAAGAACTTTCCCCCTCTCTTCATGATTTACAACTTTTCTTATTCCCTTTTGCAATCCAAGCTTCTCTAAAAAGTCATCCTCGACCATTCCTGAAAAATCAACCTAGTGACCAAAAGGGTTTTCAGCATGTAAGTACATAAAGCAGAGAATCCTTGAGCTTCTTTTCTCAGGAAGACTTCACCATTGAAAATAAAAAATAAGCATAGAGAGATCAGATAAGCAGCACTAGAAACATTGATTCCTAGTATTTCTGATCTCATTTCATGAAAATTTTATATATCGGAAAATTATTTTGATCAGAAAAAAGAATAAAAAAACTAAAAAGGAGTAAAAGCTTTGTCAACCAAGAAAAGTGTCACTTTTATCTACAAATGAGAAACTTTATCCTTGAAATTGGCTTCCAAACGATTAAAATTGGATAGGTGATAACCACAACAGACCTTTCCCTATCCCAAAGCTTCTATGAACTTAAAGAGATCAACTCCGTACTTGATTGTGTAACCTTCAGTTGAGTGAAATTGCAACTTCCAAACGATTACAAATGGATAGGTGATAACCACAACAAACCTTTCCCTATCCCAAAGCTTCTATGAACTTAAAGAGATCAATTCCGTACTTGATTGTGTAACCTTCAGTTGAGAGAACTTTGCAATTTCACGAGGCTCTGGGAAAGTATTATCCTAGAGTCCAAACTGGGATCTCAAAGCCACGGTTCTCAACAATTGAGCCCCCCAGCTTACACAAGTGGGCATAGCATGAATTTTTTTTTTAAAAGCAATTCCTTAGCCATAGCCTCTACAGAATCAGGCAGACATCAAGAACCTTCCATCCCTCATTTTCAATGTTTGACAATTCTTTGGACTCAACTGATCCAGGCATGATTTTTTTGGGGGGGCCCATTTGCTATTCAAAACAACTTTCAAAATTTGCAAGCATCCCTATAGTTGGTGCCCACATATGTACATCAACAAGTTTCAGAAAAAGAGCATGTGCTTACAAACCATTCAGAAATTCTAACGTATTTGAAGTACATGGAAATTTAAAATCTTTCACCCAGATCATAAAGGATTTCATCCAATCTACAAAATTTAAAGCGTAAAAAGTTCTCAATAAAGTATGCCTTAAGAATGTTACCCTGGAAAACATTACACGTCTTTAGACTAATTTTATCTTGCTTACATTCTGGGCCATCTTACTAGCACTTTACACAGTAGGTTGCTTTAGTCTTTGCTTACATTCTAGCTTAGCTTCAGTTTATTATCATTCTTGTTTCTTGTAAATTAGAACCTTCTGTTGAAGAACACAGATTTCCTGTTTTGTCAATCCCTCGTTTCCCTTTACAATGAAACAAACAATTCCATTATTATTACGGAACATCAAATTGGAAATGATGAGGAGTAGGAGTGTACATGGCACAGGAACATGAGATGGTGATGGAAATTATGGGGAGAGGGATGCAGAGGATGGTGACAGGTCTCAAAGTAATTGGAAGAATGTAAACAAGCAGCAAATCTTGGTACAGGCTTTGAAGGGGGTTAACACTCCTGTAACAACGTGTGTGCTGTTCTGAGCATGCAATTCATTTGGAGCCTAAGAAAAATCCCTCCTTTCAGAAGAATCTTTTGAACTCCTCTATGTCCTCTGAAAGGAACAGAAAATATTAGTAGCAGTCATTGCAGGATAGGGATTTTACTTGTGGGAGGATTTTTTTGGATGCAAGAATGCCTCTAATCCTATTCACAGCTGTGGCAAGTTTCGCAAGCAACAGATCTTCTCTAGAGAAAGTGTTGCATCTCTTGTTCTGGTGGCAACACCTCTTCTCAGGCTTGAAACTAAGAATTTTCAGTAGAAGAATGACAATCGTGCTGTTTAGTCTGTTGAGGTGCAAGGAGGTGGATGGCTGGTTTGTGGAGCTTTTGAGAGGATGCAGATAAGTCCTCAGTCTTCAATGGACATTACCTAGCCTATCCTGGGAACATTCCATTCGAACTGGTTGAAGAATCTATGGAAGTGCTCCTTCTAGATCAAATTATAGATCAAATTTCTAGAGAGATGGATCTTAGATCTCTTGTATGCAAATTTATGTGTAGAAGGATGAAAGAAGCTGATATCATCCATTGGAAAGGCAAAAATAGAACAATTTTGAAATCCCTTCTCTATTTCTAATGGCAAAGGGTTTTTTCTATAATCAGTTTCAGTTAGAGGAGGGTCGTGATTTTGTCTGGATGAATGGAACTTGGTTTTGTGGCAGGGTTGGTTTGTTCATGTGCCCTTAGAAACCCTTCTTTGATCCTAAGATTGAATCTATCACTAGGGTTCCCATTTGGATGTGGTTGTATAGGCTTCTAATGGTCTTCAAAAATGAGAATATGATCAAAATTCTGGTTGATAGGGTTGGGGAGTTTTTCAAAATAGACTGAAAAAATGGCCTTTAAAGTTTAAGGCAATTTTGTTAAGGCCTGTGTATGTTGATATTTCTAAGCCTATCATTCACATTCCATTTGGGTTTATCCTGAAATGGTTCATGGCTTCAATACATGGATTTGGAGGTTTTGCCTTTTAGATGTTTTTGTTGAAATAACATTGGTCATAAATAGTGAAGTGTCCCTCATCAAGATGTTTCAGATCTGGTTCAGTTCAGCTACAGAAATGGGTTCCTAGGGGATTTATTTTTGGATGACAATGGATTGATGTTGCAGGATCCTCCTCCTCCTTTGGATGGGTTGGAGTGTTTTGGGGGGTGTCTCTTCCTTTGATCAAATGTTGCTCTTAGTAGATAAACCTAATAACTGTAGAGGAAGAAATAAAATGTCAAAAGATTGCAGATGGAAGCGATTCGCAAAGGCCCTTAGTGGACCATGGATATTCTCTTTTCCTATAAGGGTGAGAGATCTACTACTCTCCAATCTTGAGGTGGCTTTTTTGTATGTTTTTTATTATTTCTAGGGTCTTTTTTGGTTCCTGGATGAAGTTTTACACTTCTTTGTTTTGTAGCGTATAGAGTGCTTTTAGATTCTTGATGTGTCGTGATATCAGCATTGGGTTTGTTGGCTTGTTCATTTTGGTCTGTCCTTGTGAGTGTTTATGTTATGTTTCACAGTTATTATGTGTATCTTCCTAGTTCTTTTGGTTGTCCTAAGTGTCATTCTTTGGTGTTATCATTTTGTGGGCAAGGGCCCCAATTGATCCCAATTAACCAATCAAAAAAAAATTCCATTAGCATTAACAATGTTTCATGGGAGCACATTGCTAGGGATCTAAGTGACATCCCTAGAGAATTCAAGAAAAGATAGAGCTGGCTTCATCAAACCAAAGTGGAAACACACAACTAGGGACAAAAATCATGATATCAATAAAGATTGAAATCCATCTATGTTGTCTACCCTCAAGAACTAGCCCAAGACTAGATAGATTCTTGACGCTAGACCAACCAAAGCTAAGAAATTGAAAGAACCAATCTACTAGTGTCCCCCAAATAATGGATGGCTTAAACTGAGTTTCGATGGAGCTGCCAAGAACAATCAGGCTAAACGACTGGGTTGCATCCAAAGAGATCATAAAGGTGATGTGATGACTCTTAGCACCTTGCATACTGATTTTAATTCCAGTAATACACTTATATTTCATACAAAGTACAACCCCAAAACAAAGAAAGCAGAACCATGCCATGGTCCCTTGGAGTTGCTGCTTAAATTTTAGTAGCACAGATGATCCCACATAAATTTTAAAATAAGCATTAAGAATAATTCAAAATCTTCTCCTATGATACTGGAGCTGCTATAATTTAAAGACTGAGAATAAGCTTCAAAAGAGAGTTGAAATTATACAGGCTTATGAAAAATATGCTCCATGACTGCATCCATTATTCTTTCCTCCCATTTTATATTTCCTTCCAACTTTTACTTCCAAAATTTTTCCTATTAACATAAATAAATACACATATCTGCTATTCATTTAACATTTGCTTAATTTATGAGCAGAATCAAGCGAAATGTGCAAAATGTGAAATATGAAACAAGAAAGTTCGCTGGCATGCCCGTTTGAAACCCTAGAGCTATCTCGGCTATGGCTTGCGATGCAAAGGCAAATGCATCTTCGAATAGGTTTGAAGTTCTTTCCTCCCCTCCGCCATGTGCTAACGGAGCTAACCGCATTCAAGTGAACTGGAAAAAACAGACAGAAGGAATAGGCAACCTCAGCCCTTCTAGGGTTCTGAGATCCCCATCATCCAAAACAAAAATTTTAACAGGGCCCCACTTGTGGACAGGTCTATTGGATGGTCTTGGGGGCAAGGGAACCCTAAACCTTCAAAATTTACTTCTATTTCAGCCTCTCGAGAGGAAAAGGGCTGGCAGGTTGTGCAGGGTCGAAGGTGGCCTAGGGCAAGGAAGGACTCAGCTCCACACAGCTCCCTTCAAAAGCTCGTCACTGGTGCTAACAGAATACCATTAGGGCCCTGACCTTCGAGTCTGCCCCATCTGCCAGCAGAACTCAACCCTTCTGTGCGGTCACAACATACTCTGGCCCAAGTCCGTGATACTCAAAAGGTCAATAATAACATTGCTTCCACTAAGCAAGAATCTTTGGTTCGAATCTCCACAGAAAATCAGAGATTGAATTTGGATCCCCTGGCAGATATGGAGTGTGATACCCTAATCATCAGTGATAGCTGTACCAATGGACAATAGGAAAAGTGCAAAAACAAGGGTCTATTAGGAAAATGGTGTGGATTTGGCTCCTTCACAAACAGCATCATTCAATGGCTTAAAGCCTCTTTCGGGAGCCAGGTAAGTAATATTACCCTGGAAAATTAACTTCTTATTCATTTACTGCCTCTCTTCGAATCTGAAAAATCAAATGCTGCAAGAAAAATATAGGTTTTTCAAAGGTCATTATTTCATTTTTTTCGATTGGAAACTTAATTTTTCTCTTAAGAACTATGAGGATATTATCATGCCCAGGTGGGTTGTTATTCCTAATCTTCCTGTGGAATTGCTGCACAAACATAATTTAGTTAAAATTGGTAATCGGACGGGAGGATTTCTAGGCATGGATTAAAAAAATTCATACTCCTCCAATGTCAAAATCTTGGTAAACTTAAAGATGAATGCTAAAATTTTGAAACCTATCAAACTCCTCACCAATCATTCAATATACAGACTGAAACCAGAAATTTTTCAAGGAGAAATTTTGTTGACAGATGTTATAAGCAATTCAAATTCTTGTTTTAATAAAATATTTATCAATTTACCTAACCCCAATGAAGTCTGTGGTAGTCCTAATCTCCCTAAAGGTGATGTTTCTGTTAATCTTAACCCCAATAGTGGGGGTTTTACCTTATCCAGTATTCCTAGAGCTGCTGTCCTTCCTATGAACACCTCCAAAACCCACTGTAATCATCCAGAACTGGAGATAGAGGAGGGGGAAATCATGGAAGGGAACCCCTTGCTCCCCACCAGCCCTACTATTGTTCCTGAATCAGCACTAGGGGACTCTCCACCCACCCCCCCTCCTCCCCAGGGAGAGTCCAGTCATGTAGATGGGCAGATAACTGCCTCTGAGGATGCAAGGGTAATCACTCCCTCTGTGAATGACGCAGCACTGAACATCTCTATTCCTGATCAGGATATCGTGGGGATTGTCAATCACCAAAGTGATCAGGCTCCCTGCTCCCCTGCTTGTGCAGTAAGCTTGATCTCGGGGAATGTGGAGAACTCTGCCCCCTCTAGACCTGGTTCGAATGGCAATTTGAAAATCTCAGAGGCCAATAATAATGACAAGAATGAGAAGCCAACAGAAGATTATGATAGAATTGAAGAGAAAAATAGAATAATCCTAGAATATGTGGGTAATGAGATGGTGAACGACCTTATGGAGCAATTTATAAATGAAATTGCTGATGAAGAGGAACTGGCCCTGCAAAAAAGACTAACAATTGCAAATATTTTGGAATTTATCTCTTCGGAGGTGAATGAAGTAGAGGATATGATGGCTGAATTGGGAAAGATCAACTCTGTCCCTCAAGATGAAATCCTAGGCATAGCAGAAACAATGAAGAATCCTATTTCTCCAAACTATGCTAAAGTTCTAAGGAAAAAGTGTAGGAAATCCCTATTCGAACTTAGAACCAAAGCGGGTGAGGCCGCTGGTCAGGTCAAATTAACTGCTCTGTTCAATGTTGGGAAGGGGAAGGTCCTTCTCGAGGTGCTATGAGGCTCCTAACATGGAATGTTAGGGGCATGATTAACAAGCAGCAGATTATTAAACGCTGCATCACTAACATGAATCCGGAGATTATACTGATTCAGGAAACTAAGCTTAATAGTGAAGATTCCATCAACTTTAAAAAGAAACTAGGAATAAGAGAATTTGAAGGGCAACCAGCCAATGGAGCCTCCGGCCAGCTTGGCATTATTTGGGACCCTAGGCTGGTCTCGGTCACAGTAAAATTCAAGACAGAAAATTGGATGTGCGGTTGGGTTCAGGGCATCAAATGTAATCTAAAATTTCTTCTCTTCAATATCTATGGCCCTACACAGAATAAAGAAAAACATAGAGTTTGGTAAGAAATAGACCAATACTTGATCTCATGGCCTAATCAAATCTACATCTTTGGTGGTGATTTCAATGCCATCTTGGACCCAAAGGACAAATGGGGAGGCACTTCATCGATCTCTCAATCTTCTCGAGATTTTAGGAACTGGGTCCTCCGAAGCAACCTATTGGAAATTAAGACTGCGAATGGCTCCTTCACCTGGAATAATCGAAGGAGTGGTTTTTGCTACATTGCAGAAAAATTAGACAGATTTTTTCTCAAAGGAGGGCTAACTGACCTCCCTAACATTTAAACTGCAGAAATCCTTCCCTTGTCAGGGTCAGATCACTTCCCAGCTATGTTACCCCGAGTTTCCGAGACGGGGATGGCAGGAGACGACGGGACACGTTTCTAGGATGGCAAATGTTTTTGCCAAATTTGGGGACAGCAGGGGACGGCAAAGGGGGATGAGCTATATAAAATATAGGGAAAATTTAAAATATATAGGAAAATTCTAAATGTTCATATGAAAATATGTATAAAGCATGCATATATACATAATATTCATATGAAAACATGGATATAGCATGTGTATGATACTATGAAAACATTTTAGAATGTAAATTCTGAACATAAAACATTGTAAATACTCGATATGCAATTATGCATTCATAATTCATAATTTCAATTCATTCACATTGTCAATATGCATATCATAATAGATATTAAAGAAATAATATACAAAATGTCAAAATGCCCAAAGGCTACACTGCTGCCATATAGTTTTATTGTCAATTACGATATGAAAATCAAAATAGTACTAATGAATTAATATTTTATTATTTTGATTTCCTATTTATAATTTATTATTTATTAATTTTAAATTTCAAAATGTTTACCAATTAATTTAACAATTTAATATTTTCTATTTATAATATGAATTAATCTTAAACGTTTGATATGAATTAAATTTTAATAAATTTAAAATTTAATTAATGTTGCCTTTTAATTTTTTTAATAACAATTTAAATTAAGAGGGGTCCATATTAGAAAATTGAAAATACGACATTTTTTTTTTAATATTTTAGTAGTCTTAGATGTGGGGCACATCTCGCTGTCCCAAGGACGGATTGGGGACGTCCCAAACGTCCCCAACTGTCCCCGGGACGTACAGACGTCCCCCCAGCTAGGGCAGACGTCCCCTCTAAATTCTTGGCAATTTGGGGACGGGGGGAAACGTCCCTTGGCCGTCCCTGAAACCTCCCTGGGATTGGGACGGGGGTGTTCGGGCCAAGGACGCGTCCCCGGGTTACATAGCTTCCCAGTGCTTCTGACTATTTCAGAAGATCAGAGACCCACTAAGTGCCCTTTCAAGTTTGAATTAATGTGGCTAAAAGATGAAAATGCAATGAGGCTAATAGAGAAATGGTGGTCTAAAACTGAGGTCACGAGCTCTAAAGCATTCAAAATTATTAGTAAACTCAGGAATATTAAGAACAACCTACTAATCTGAAATAGAACTCACTTTGGCAATATCTTTGAAAGAAAAACAGAATTAGAAGAGAACCTGGAAGAGATCAATAAAGAGGTTATCAAGATAGGCATGAACAACCTTCTCTATCAAAAGGAAAAAGAGCTTCTAACAGAATATGGGGATGTGTTAGCAAAAGAGGAGATTTACTGGAAACAGAAGTCAAGAGAAGTATGGTTGGAAGTTGGTGATAAAAAAACAAAATTCTTCCACAATAGCACTAAACAAAGAAGAATCGTAAACCAAATAACCAAAATTAAAACTAGGTCCGACATCATTACAGAAGATCCCAAACTCATTGCGGCTGAGGCGGTAGGTTATTTCGATGATATCCTAAACAATCGATTGGGGTCTAACCTATTTGATAGAGATGAAATTATCAATAGCATTCCCTGTTAAATTTTCTACATAGCAGAATACAAACCTAGCTAGGAAGTAAGAAACAAAACTTGCAGAAAACATAGATGAAAAACAGAACTGCAAGAATGAAATTTTATTAATTCATCGTCGTTTACATTATGCAAGTGCAAATTTATACAATAGTAACCACTGCATGATCAAAGAATTTACGGTGGAAACAAAGGCATAACAACTGCATTAAACAAAGCTTGTAGTGAAAACAGCGGTAATAACTTGTTGTTCACCTTGGTTAGGCTTACATACGAGCATGCAAACATGAGATCACCATAAGTCTACCGGAGAATCCAATCATCAGTTTATCACCATAAACTAAGGAGAAGACTGAAGTCAGATTCGTGAATTACAAAGGTAATAGAAGTTGTTACACTAACACCCCCCCTTAAGCCTAACTAAGGAGAAAAGAGGAAAGAGGAAAGAGGGAAAACCCATTGGGAACAAACCCCCCCCTCAAAATTACAACAAATGCAACTATATGAAGTGCAGAAGAACATCCTTTGAGAGACAAGAAAAGTGTGAACAACTATCGAATGATGACTGTCATAGTGTTGAATGAAGAACCTCCTCAAAAGCCAAGATGATGATCAAGATCAAGAATCTACATGAGTGCCCCTGACGACACTACTCGAACAATAGTCAGATGGCAAACAAAGGCAAAACATCTGACATTCGAAGATGCACATGGCACATGAATCTGCACAAGTGACCCCAACGACACTACTCAACCATGCAAGATTAAGCTGCTAGTTGAAAATACAGGTGCCAATAGTGAGCTGATCAAACTTGAAACAAAACCAAGAAGCATTAGCACTAACAGTAGAAAAAAATCCCTCATAATATGACAAAGGAGGCATGACAGGTCCACTGAAATGATGTGTCACAAAGGAGAAGACGAAGGCAAGGCCCATGCAAAAAAGAGCATGAATAAAGAAAGCAAGAAGCATGTTCTAGAAACAAAGGTTTGCGTCAGCTTCCATTCTTCAAAAATCTGTCTGCAAATAATTTGTGTTTAGCTTCTCTTTCCTAGCTCCTAGGCTCTGATACCATGTTAAATTTTCTGCATAGCAGAATACAGACCTTGCTAGGAAGTAAGAAACAAAACTTGCAGAAAACAGAGATGAAAAACAGAACTACAAGAATGAAATTTTATTAATTCATCGTCGTTTACATTATGCAAGTGCAAATTTATACAATAGTAACCACCGCATGATCAAAGAATTTACGGTGGAAACAAAGGCATAACAACTGCATTAAACAAAGCTTGCAGTGAAAACAATGGTAATAACTTGTTGTTCACCTTGGTTAGGCTTACATACAAGCAAGATCACCGTAAGTCTACCGAAGAATCCAACTATCAGTTTATCACCATAAACTAAGGAGAAGACTGGAGTCAGATTCGTGAATTACGGAGGTAATAGAAGTTGTTACACTAAAATTCCCAAACTAATCTCTAAGGACCAAAACAAGATGTTAGTAGCCAAGTTCACGAAGGCAAAAACTGATGCAGTCCTTTTCCAGATGAACCTAGATAGGGCTCCTGGGCAGAACGGCTTCCCAGCTGCCTTTTTTCAGAAATGCTGGCACTTTATGGGTGATGAAATCACGGATGCATTAGAAGGAATTAGGAACCTGGGCTGCTTGCTTAAAGAGAATAATAATACCTTCATAGCCTTAATTCCAAAGAAAGAGAAAGCTGATAGTTTTGAAGACTTCTGTCCCATTGCACTGTGTAATACGCTATACAAATTATTAACGAAAACCTTAGCTAACAGATTAAAAAAACTGCTCCCCTTCCTAATCAATGAAGAGCAGAGTGGCTATGTGCCAGGTAGGTCCATCTATGATGGAGTGATTATTGCCTAGGAAGCTATCCACTCTATTCAATAGAATAGGGAGCCTAGTATGCTTATCAAAATTGATATCAGGAAAGCTTATGACAAGGTGGAGTGGCACTTTCTGTGCAAATACTTGGAAGCCTTCGGTTTTGAGAAACAATGGATTAATCTAATTTTTGAATGCATCTCCACTCCCAAAATTTCCATCCTTGTTAACGGAACTCCAAAAGGATTCTTCAATATGTCTAGAGGTCTCCGTCAAGGTGACCCAATTTCCCTTTTCTTATTCATCCTAATGGCTGAATCTCTTGGCAGAACCATCACTAAAGCAAGAGAATCTAAATCCCTATGTGGAATTAAAATCACCAGCAAACTGGATCCTACTACGCATCAACAATTCGTGGATGATACTATGTTGTATGGGCAAGGTAGCACTTGTGAGGCAAAAGTCATAGCTGACTTGTTAAATGCATATACTAAGGCATCAGGCCGGGAGATCAACAAAGCTAAATCAGACATCTTTTTCTTCAATACTAGCAGGGAAACAAAGGCAGAAATATGTAACATCCTTAAATTCAAAAAAGGCATGCTCCCATCTAAATATTTAGGTCTCCCGCTAGATAAAGGCAATGGTTCCTCAAAATTATGGGACCATTTGTTGTTAAAACTCAAGGGCAGAATTGGGGCATGGAAGGCTAAATGGCTTTCTTTAGCCGGGCGAGCAACTATGATCAAATATGTCCTCTCGGCAATGCCCATTTATCAATTGTCCTGCATAGACCTTCTGGTTGCTAAAAGAAAGGAATTAAACAAGCTACTGCGAACTTTCTTTTGGCAAGGTTTAGGAGATAAAAGCAAATTGGCATTGATGGCTTGGGATAAAATTTGCAAACCCAAGACTGAAGGTGGGGCAGGTATCAAAGACACTCAAATGCAAAGTAAAGCTTTAGGGCCTAAACTTGTATGGCGCATGTACAAATATCCTCACCTTAAGTAGGCTAAAATTCTATATCACAAATATCTCATCAGCAATGAACCCACAAGTTTATTCAGGATCCCCTCCCCCCCACGAGGATCTCGAATCTGGAATTTGATGCTGAAATGCAGAAGTTTTATCACTGATAGACTTATTTGGAATCTGGGCGATGGGAACAAAGCTCTTTTTTGGTCTGACTCATGGGGTGGTTACGATGCCATTGACAAGCTCTATAACTTTGAAAAAGCCAAACCCATCCTAGAGGCCAGCTAGGGTGCATCCCTATCCAATTATCTTGAATTTAACAAAAATGGGTTAGGCTGGAAGTGGAAATCTTTAGACCACTTAGGGCTCCCCCATCGTGAAAAGGTGTTGCTCAGTTACATTCTTATGTCTAGGCAGATTATCTTACACCAAGGAGTGGATAAGTTGGTATGGGATGGATCGAAAACTGGTAATTATAATACTAAAGATGGCTACGATCACTTAACTAATCGTAACCCCAAACCGAGGATGGACATCCCATTGACATTGTGTTGGAACAAAATCTGCCTCCCGAAAGCAGGTACATTCTTGTGGCTGACACTTCAAAACAAAATCCTTACAGCCAACACCTTCAAAAGGATGGGATTTGCTGGCCCAAGCAGATGTCCCCTATGTAAACAAGCTGAAGAAAGCTCTGATCACCTTTTACTCACCTGTATTTATTCACACCAATGCTGGAGATGGCTCAACAATAAGCTTAGTTGGTATTCACCAATTCCCGACACGATCCTGAATTTGTTCCAAGCTTGGCCTGCCTTAAACAAGGGTTGTCTTTATGAAGGTCTGTGGATTGCATCTCCCTCAGTAATTGTTTGGGAGTTATGGAAAGAACGAAATAGAAGAATATTCAAGGACAAGAGCATGGGCTGGGAACAATTAACTAATAAAATGGAGGCATCCATTATTGAAGTGGTCAATAGCAGCATTATGAAAGGATGCCAAAAGCATGTAGTAATGACATGCTGGGACGAAAAAGATGAGGGGAAGATGGATTGGTCCGAAAATCCCTCCCTTTGTGGGACCAGGTCCTGAAATTAACAAGCACAAATGGTTAGAATGTAAGTGGCAACCACCTAAGCTAGGATGGTTGAACCTAAATTTTGGTGGGGCTTCCAGGAGGAACCCGGGAACAGCAGGTATTGGATGCAGTCTTCACAATTCTGAGAGTGTTGAGGTGGCCAACCTGGCCTACCCTCTTGGAATGACAACCAATAATGAGGCGGAATTAATGGCTCTAGTGGAAGGAATTAAGTTATGCAAAATGTTGAATATCAGTAAGCTCAATATTGAAGGGGATTCAGCCATCATCATCAATGCTCTGAGAAAGGGCTCCATCCTCAACTGGAAACTAAACTCTCTACTGGAAAAAGCACTTTGCATTATTCAATCCTTTGCAAAAGTAACCTTCAATCATATCTACAGGGAAGGAAACACCCGTGCAGACCAATTAGCTAATTTAGGGGCGGATGGTAAGACTTTCATTAACGTTAAGGTGATTCCTAGGACCACGCCTTCTAGCACCCCTCCTCTCGCTTTGCCTGAGGACAGCCCTTGTTAGCCCCTTTGCTACCTTTCCTAGTCACGATCTTTTTTGGTTCCCTCTCAACTTCATGATGCTTACTGCTCTTATGAGTACTGCTATACTTGGAATGTGTTGTATACATTTGGACTGGACTCTCTTATGAATGCTGCCACATTTTACTTATACCGGCAGTTACTCATTTTGAATACAATAAGAAGAAACCAGCAATCATGCATTGATGGCTTGAACATTTTAAGGGACTGCGGTTCTCATATAGGATAGCTTATTTTTTGGCTCTCAGGCCTCACCCAGTGGATAGGCAAAGACTATCTTCATTATATCAGTATGGAGCTTAGGCAGTTTCATCATACAGTCACACATAGACATATTAGCACCTTGGAAGAATTATGTACTCAGAAATTGTCTCAAACACTGTAACATGGGAAATCGAATTCCTTGGACAGCTATTTGCATATATTAATTACACAGTAATACTGTGTGACATGACAGCGATAATACTTGTATGGCTTATACTCACTGAGCAATTAAGTATCACAGCAGTTATTATACATCTCATGTCTATTGTCACACAGGCTGAATAATGATTGTCTATTTTGGTAATTTTCATATATCAATGGATCAATGTGCAATACTGATATTAATATGGCAGATCACGCTAACATTAATACTTTGAACAAATTCTTAATACATTGGCAGTGTAAAATCTGTAACAGGTAAATGAATACTGTACTACACAAAGATTCATTGATATATGGCAGCAATAAAAACTTTGGACAGCATTTGAACTTTTCCTATTTTGGGTACACTGGTGTTGTTGCAGCTACTCACATATGGATAAAGTGTGATCCTAGAAATGCATGCTTTGTTTATACAGCAAATAAATTATGTTGATCGTGGTCATCTCACAGGGAGACCACAAGCTTGATCCTATATTATGATTTGTTGGATTGGTCATTATCCTTCTATCTATCATATCTGCCTAATCAATTATATGCTCCAATCTTATCACCGGGCTCTTGGTATTCACATCCCTCTTTGAGATTGTATGACATATATTGTTGGCTAACCACTCATTGTTATGATTGCAGCAAACCTTTGAGTGTTTACTTTGCAGGTCTCTAGCAGAGAGAGTGGTTGATTAACCACTTATAAGAACATCAACCAGCAAAAGAAAAGATTTAATATCACCAAGAAGCCAGAATTGCATAACTCACCTTATTTTCCGGGAAAGGCTAATCTCATTAATAATAAAGAAATGTAAATGTATATTGATGACTTCCTGGATATGTAAGAGGAGAGCTAAATGCTCGACTCATTTTCCCGATTAGTCCAGGGCGGTGTTTCTCTATCTTCTAATTCCTTAGATTTCAGTTCATGCTGGACTTAACAGTCCCGAGCAAGACCGTACGTTTTCTTGACTCCATTCTTTCCTACCGATGCCCGCATTGAATGGAGTATGTAAAATTTTATCTTTTTCTTCAATAAATTATGGGCCTCGACCTTTTACGCAATTAAAAAAAAAACATAAAACATTTGCTTAATTTAAATTAAAAAATAAATCATAAGACCAATAACTCCACAAAAAACAATCCTAAAACATTTAAACATTGACTACCAAACAAAATAAACTAAGCAGCCGTATTCATTTGCAGAGCTTAGAGCGACCACTGCAATAAAAGGTTTAAAGGAAAAAAAAATACAAGAAATGAATAAAATCAAAGCCCATGACAAAATTTCGGAAACAGTGAATCAAACGTACCATAGCCTGTCCAAGTCCCAACACATCCCATCTTTCTGGTGGTACCACTACTTGTTCGTGGGAAGCAAGGGGCTCGTCCTCACTTTCTTGTGCACTCCATGAGCAATAAGCCCTTTGAAATTGTCTATCTGTTGCTTTCCACCTCTTGTTCGGGATAAGATTTAACAAACTTCTCTTATAACAGTTTAGTTTTTTTGAAGTGGGTATCTGTTCTATTGACAGGGAGCTAGAAATACCTGAACTAGTTATGGAGTAAAGGCATTTCAGCCTTGACAAAGGGGGCTCCAAAGTGAAGCAGAATGCAGTTTGAATGTGTGTAGCCCTTGCCCATGTTGCAGTTGCCCCCAGTGGCATTGCCATTTCATATCACATAAAATGGCTCCCTTTTCTAACAATGCACAGTTGCCCTCTTGAGAGGAGAGCTCGCAAGAGAAGGGACTGACGTTGAATGCTAACAATCGTCCATTTTACAAGAGGATAAATGCTGGAGGCTGAAGGGACGTAATTGGACTCTGTTTTTTTGAGTTGATTTACTGTCAGCAAAGTAGACGCATTAAGATCGTGAGCATGCACTATAATATAATTGGTGAAATTTGCATATCGAGTCATTTTTCATTTAGTTTTATGTTTATTATGGAAAGATGTTTTCAAATGTAATTAGATATTGACATGTGGCACATTTTAATGTTAGGTTTCATTTATATTTTTATTTATATTTATTAGTTGTGTTCCAATTTTTTTGTTTATATTGATTTAAAAAACTAAACACAATCTAATTCCAGAAGCACTACAGAATATCTATTCATGTGTTTATATTAGTTATGTGCCTCCTACAAGGAGTACAAGGTAGTCTCATATTGCTTTAAGTCATCTGTAGACCCATGTACAAAGTAGTCTCATATTGTTATAAGTCATCTGTAGACCCATATACAGACCACTAACATCATGGACTATAAAAGAATCTTTCTTTCTTACTTACTTACTACACATTTGTGTGACATGTTGTTATCTCTTAGTATTTAAAGACATTTAATGTGTCTTTAATTAACACAAAGTCATATAAAGAAATTAGCAATCACATAGGAGAATCATTAGACCGCACTTGAGATTTTCTAAAAGGACAAAGAACCTTATTTAAATATAGGGCACTTGTGTGTTTGTGAAATGTCCTTGATTGTTTTCTTTTAGTCATGAAGTCAGTTCATGCAAGGGTTCAACCTAGGAGAACTTAATCCTAGTTATCTAACAAATCCCCCAACAAAGACATCACAATCCTTGCAAGCATATCAAACATCAAAGGTCAAAGTGAACAAGTTTCATAACCCTAATTTTGGTAGGTTCAAAGAGCACCTTAGCTCAACTTTGAGACATTTAGAATTAAACTCACAACACTTGGGATTGAACCATAGGTTTTATATACCAATTCTAATTCTAAGATAATTGTCATGTTAAGGTTATAATGTTGGGACAAGTAGCAAATGAATTCTACATGTCATAAATGGCATTGTTGCATCATTGATTCTAGCTAGGCAACCTTGTCCCTTGCATATAATTTTAAAATATTTGTTACAATTACTAAATCAACTAGATAATCTACTTTAATTTGTGCTTGCTAATTATGTTAAATTAAAGTAGACTAGATTATATTTGTGTCGTGCAATGATTTTGATTATATAAATTGGTGAACACAATTTGTCCTACACCCCTAGGGTTTTGGCTTAAGGATTTTACATTTTACAGTAGGATTTAAATTATATCCATATTTTTTATTGTTTTACCCTACTTTCATATTTTATTAGGTTTTCATTATGTTTTCTCGTTTGTGTCCATTAATTATTTCTACCATTAGATGTGTGATTTTATTGTGTGACCTTGATTATGCTTCCTACCTTGGATTTGTCTCTAGGGTTTCATTTTAACTATGATCTCTTGTTCATTTGTTGGTTTTTAAATTTAGGAGTGAATGATGTACTTCATCTTTTCATATCCTGCAATGATCTTTCCTTGTTTATACCACAAACTGTGTGAGGCTATAATCTTCTTTTACAAATGAGTGCTCTTCTTAGCCCTAACATGGTTGCTTAATACATTGAAAATGAATTCTTTTCTAGTGCTCATGTGTTGGTGGATATTTTGAGGATCATGTTAACAAGAATCTTTTTTATTGTGATGCATGTATAGCCAAAAAAAAAAATTACACTTGCTAGATAATTATTTGTGGATGCACTTATGTGTGTTTGATCTCCTCAATAGTTGGTCATGCTCTTGTCTTAAACATTAGTGAATTCTCTATTTGACATAGATATCCTTCACAACATAGGTCAATGGTGGAAACTAGTGTATCATCTCAACCCTTTTCTTCTTCTAAATATAACCCTACAATTACCACTTCCAGGACCCCACCACTCATGTTATTTCATGTATCATTACTCCTACATTTTATGTTACTACTTGTACCATCTTGTTCCCTTATTGGCATACCTTCCACATTCTTCATTAATTATGTTCCTTTATATGCACCACCTCATAGTTACATTCCCCTACCATACCCATCTCCTATATGATATTATTCACATCTTCTTTTACTTCATATGTTCCACTACTCCATGTGCTTCATCCATTATCCTTTCCATTTCCATCCCTATTATCATCCCTTCTTCTTTTACCACTACTTATTATCCTTAGTTGATATCATGTATCTTTCATTCCTCTCACCTGTGTAAACTCCATTGTATCATATAGCCCCTCCTTACATGACTATGACCCCACCTCCCCTCACACATCATTATAGCTCTTTAATCATCTTACATACTCATTATACTACTATTATCCCCATTTCCACCATGGATACATTATTGCAAGGCATGGATAATCTTATAAAGAAAATAAAGGATATTAACAAGGTTTCCAAAATATATACTCCTTTACATTACACACCCCTTACTTTTGAAGTTGTTGAGTATTTGTTTCCTCTGAGGTTTATTACACCCAGATCTAAACTATATAATGGAAAGGGTGATCTTGGTGTCCACTTGATAGCTTTAGTGCAACATGTTTAGGCTTTGCATACGAAGATAGGATATTCACTGGGTTATTTTCATGAACCCTAATAAATTATGCTATTCAATTATTTAAACCCATTCATATTATAAAAAAGCAATATAAACTTGAGTAGCCTCCACTCTTTTAAAGACATGTACACTCATTTAAAGAATATTGAAATCAAATTATTTGCATCTAATAGCTTCAAGTATGGATTTTTCTCGTATTTTATATAATATCTTTCAATGGTTTAAAAGCCTTAACATGTTTCAAGGGTAATAATTTTGGAGAAATAAAAGGCAATGTGAAGAGGGGAAAATAGATTAGAAGGTTAAATGATCAAAACATAACAAAATAAACCTGCAAAATGCTAAAATAGCATGAAAAGACCATTTCACCTTGCTATTTTAACTTCTCCTTCAGATTGAGCTTGATGAAGTGAAGGCGCCCCTTGATAATGCTCCACTTGATGGGCTCCTTTGATTGTTGGATGTGGATGGCTCTCCAATGTTGTGCACAAATGGAATGGATTTGAAAAATGATAAGGATGAGATGATCAAGTTGCCAAGATGATTTACTGGGCTCAAAAGGGCAGCATAAACTTACTGGATTTCAAGATGTTTTGAATGAAGGGATGGAGCCCTATTTTATAGGAAGAGGAGAGGAAAACGAATGGCTAGGATGAATTCGAGATGAAGGGCTAAGATTTACTTGTGAGCTCACACAAGGTCCAAGAGAGGGTGTGGAGACCAAAAAATATGCCTTAAAGGCATTTCGTATCTCCACACTCCACAAGATGCATTGGAGGAATTAAAAATTCTCCAAAAAAAGGATATCATGGGGATTGGAGGAATAAAAAGGAATTAAAAATTCCTTGGGAGAGGGGATGCCTAGAGGAATGTGTGATTTCGAAAATCTTACATTCACCTAGGAAAAGAGCATTTAAAGCTAGTGGCTGGATGAAAAGGACAAAGAGTTGACTTTATGGCTAATCATGATGATTAACTATTAACGACTCATTAGGAGGGGGATTAGAGGAAATGTTAGGTGGGATTAATATTTGTACGAGAATTTGACTAGGAGAGAGAATGAGTGGAGGGAATAAAAAATTAGAAGAATAATGTTAAGTGAGTTTAGGGAGTTTGTAGAAGAATGAATTAAGAAGATGATTTGTAGGAATCATGTAGGTTAACTAATTAATTGAAATTAATTAGCTAAGAGGAAGATTTGTGAGGATTTGATTTTTTTAGAAGAATAAAGAAAGGGATTGATTTATTAAATAAATCAATCATATGCTATAGTGACAATATTAATTATATTTAATTAATATTGAGAGGAATTTGAATTAACATAATTAATTAATTAATTATGCGAGGAATAATTAAAATAATTATTTTTAAGTGTCCACATTTTGCCCCTCTTTGAAGCGAGGTGCGATGACACATTGATTCAAAGAATAATCTTGTTTTGATGCTGATATTGGTTTGATAGGATGCCCCCTCGGGAGATCAATTGAGGTATTTGATCTTTGGAGTTTTGCGAAATTGATATCCCGATAGATTTGATTTGATTCGATTGATAAGATCTAGATTCAGTCTGGTTTCAAGAAGAATTCATCCTGTATAAGACAAAGATGATCAAAGTGTCTGGTTTCAGGAAGGATTCATCCTGTATAAGACATGATCGGAGTGTTTGGTTTCAGGAAGGATACATCCTCTATAAGACATGACTGATCACAACGTCTGGTTTCAGGAAGGATTCATCCTGTATAAGACATGATTGATCACAACGTCTGGTTTCAGGAAGGATTCATCCTATATAAGACATGATCAGAGTTTCTGGTTTCAAGAAGGATACATCCTGTATAAGATATGACAGATCACAACGTCTGGTTTCAAGAAGGATTCATCCTGTATAAGACATGATCAGAGCATGTAGTTTCAGGAAGGATACATCCTGTATAAGACATGAATCAAGATCAAAATTGATTATGTGAGGAAAAAAAAATAGAGGAAGAAAAATTAAGGTGGAAGGGATAGATGAGGAACAAATATGAAGCAGTCGTGAGGTATTTGGAAAGAAGAATACGAGATGCGAGACCGCGGAGGAAAATGGGGGCAATTGAGAACTCCATGGGATTATTGAGTTTAGGATTTGATGGAATGATGGTGAGATTTTGTGCACAACAAATGTGGAGAGCCAACCTAGTTTGATGTTGCCCTGAGTGACTTGCACCATTGATTATAGAAATCAAGATGCCATGAGAAACGCAGGGCATGGACTGACTCTGTAGACAAACGAGAATTTCTTGCACACAACAATGCAAGTGTTAAGAAACACTAATACAGAGTTGTGGGTTCGTGCAAGGAAACCCTCAAACACACCGATACCTCTTGTACATGAGAAGGTAAGTGTTGATAAACACTAGTACTAGGTCGCCGATTTATACAAGAAGGATCCAAAACATGCCATACTATGAAATATGCCCCAGTATGCACCTATCATAACGTACCTAGATATGGAAGAACCCAGGCAGTCGTAAATAGTGGCAGTCGTAGGGCAAAAGATGCAAGCCTCTATGAAAAGATCTAACAAAATCTAACACGTCTCTTCCTTGCGACCACATGATACCTCTTGCTAAGAGTAGAACTAGGATGGACTTGGGATTGTTTCTCAAGACTTCTTGAAGCTTACACACAGAGGCATAAAATCTCAGTTTCAATGGGACATTCCTTGTTCATGACTCAGGCGAAGACTTCATCATCATACGCATGTTTTATTGGGAGGCGGAAAAGAAGGAATGTTGTGCATGGGTGGGCTGGATGACAGATGATTTGTAGTATCGACATGATAGACAGTGGATTCGGTTATTTACCTTGGTGCCTGCACAAAGGTTTTCACCAAGGTACTTGTCCATAGCACCACCAAGTGGTTTTCACTAATGGACGAATTGTTTTTCTTTCTTTTTCTGATTTTTTAATTTTTTTGTGTCATAAGGTGCCTGTTTGTCAGGTTTTCACCAAAGTGACAATTTTTCAGGATCTTTTTCTCATTTTTATTTTTTTAATTTTTCTTGATTTTTTTTTTTTGACAATTTAAGACTTTCTGAGGACTAAGCATAAAATCTTTTGAGGTGCATGATATTCATTGGATCATCCAAAGGATCGCCTTCAAGAGTAGCCAACTGATAAGCTCTTGACCCATATTTCGTCGTGATTACATATGGTCCAAGCCAATTAGGCTCGAACTTGCCTTTCTTTTCTCTTTCTTGTAGATTTTTTTGATTTTCCATGAAGACAAGATCACCAACTTGGAATTCTCGGGTTCTGACTTTTTTATGATAACTCATGCACAGACGGTTTTGATATACCCGAAGATGATTCAAGGCCTTGAGACGCCTTTCATCTAATAATTCTAGCTCTTGTAAGCGGGCAATTCTATATTCTTCCTCTGGTAGGATGTTTTGTAGCGATACCCTTAGAGAGGGGATCTCGATCTCAATAGGAAGGATAGCTTCGAAACCAAATACTAGAGAATAAGGAGTGGCGCCTGTGGGGGTGCGGATGGAGGTGTGGTAGGTCCACAATGCAAGATGGATTTGGAGGTGCCAATCACAGCCTGCTTCATTGACTGTCTTTTTGAGGATTTTTATTAGGGTTTTATTAGAAGCCTCTGCTTGGCCATTGCCTTGGGGGTAATATGGAGTGGAGAAGCGGTGTTGGATGTTGAATTTTTGGCAGAGTTCTTTGACATCCTGGTTTTTAAATTGTTTACCATTATCTGTGATGATAACTTTTGGGATGCCATACCGATAGATTAGGTAGTTCAGGATGAATTTGGATATTTGCTTGCTAGTGGTGAGAGTAAGAGGGATAGCCTCTACCCACTTGGTGAAGTATTTGGTGGCGGTGATAATGAATTTATGTCCATTGGAAGATGAAGGGTGGATTTTGCCAATGAGATCGAGCCCCCACTGCGAGAAGGGCCACGATGTAATGAATGGTTGCAATTCTTGTGATGGTGTATGAATCTTGTCGTCATGCTGCTGGCAAGGGATACATTTCTTCACATAGTTGTATGCATCTTCTTCCATTTTAGGCTAATAGTATCTTGTTCTCAAAATCTTTTTAGCCAATGTGAGTCCACTTGAGTGTGCCCCACAGATACCCTCGTGTACTTCGCGTAATGCCCATTTTGCTTCTTATTTATCTAAACACCTTAGGAGGGAACCATCAAAATGCCTTCTGAACAAGGTGTCTGCAAGGATGGTGTAACAGGCACATCGGCGGATGAAGGTTTGTTGTTGGGTTTTGGTGAGGTGTGGGGGAATGGTGTTGTCTTTGAGGAAAGTGAATGTTTCTTAGTACCAAGGGGACTCGGGACCAACGAGAACACACACCATTTCAGACTTTGGTAGGTCATATGCCGGTATAAACAATTGCTCAACCAAGAACTCGCACTTCTGACTATGTGCTGGCATTTGAAGGAGGGAGCCAATGTTGGCCATTGCATATGCAGCCTTGTTGTTTATTCGTGGGATTTGATCAAACTTGATTGTCGTGAAATGTTGCTTAAGATCTTCAACCATGGTACGGTAGGGAAGGAGTTTATCATCTTTTGTTTGGTATTCATCATTGACTTATTTTATGACAAGCTGGGAATCGCCATAGACTTGTAATTCCTTTATTTTCCAGTGGATAGCCAAGCGTAAACCTGTGATGAGGGCCTCGTATTCTACTATGTTGTTGGTACATGCAAAGGATATCTTGTATGATTTTGGGATGCCATCTCCTTGAGGTGTGACCAATAATATTCCTGCCCCCGATCCATTTTGAGTGTAGGAGCCATCAAAATACAATTTCCATGTGGAGGATGTGGTAACAGTCATAATGAACTCATCTGGTAATTCTGTGAGAAGAGGATGGTCGCTTGGAAGTGGAGCTTCAGCCAATTGATCTACAATGACTTGTCCCTTGATTGCCTTTCTGTCCACATATTCAATGTCAAACTCGCTTAAGAGCATGACCCATTTGGTGGTTCTACCAGTGAGAGCAACTTTGGACGAGATATTTAAGTGGATCAATTTTAGCAATTAATTTTGTCTTATTATTTAGCATATAGTGTCATAGTTTCTGTGTGCTAAACACTAATGCCAAACATGCTCTTTCAATGGGGGTGTAATTGAGTTCATATCCTACCAACGTCTGACTAATGTAGTAAATGACATGTTCCTTCCCTTGATCATCTGTTTGCGCCAATAATGCCCCCAATGCCACTGCAATAGCACATATATACAAAATAAGGGATTTTTCAGGAGCAGGAGGCATCAATACGGGAGGTGATGCTAGATATTCTTTTAATTTCTCAAAAGCCTTTTGACATAGGCAATCCCATTTAAATTTTGTGTCTTTACGCAACAGGTGTGCAAATGGATGGCACTTATCTGCTAGCTGTGAAATGAAACGCCTGATAGACTGGAGTTTTCCCTGGAGTCTACGTAGTTGTTTGAGAGTTTTTGGCGAAGGCATTTCCATAATAGCTTTTAGCTTTGCGGGATCAACCTCGATACCTTTGCGGGAAACAATGAATCCCAATAGTTTTCCCAATGTGACGCCAAACACACACTTTTTGGGATTTAGGTGCAGCTTGTATTTTTCCAATCTTTCGAAGATCTATTTTAGAATGGGGATGTGTTCTTGTCTTGTCTTAGATTTGCCTAGCAGATCATCCACATAGTTCTCCATAATTTTGTGTAAGAGGTCATAAAAAATTGTTGTCATTGCACATTGGTATGTAGCTCCAGCATTTTTGAGACCAAAAGGCATGACCCGATAACATAAGGTACCCCATGGTGTTGTGAATGCAGTTTTATGTTGATCCTCATCTGCTATCCTGATTTGGTTGTATCCAGAAAACCCATCCATTAGCGATAACATTTCATGTCCTGTTGTAAGGTCCATAATCATGTCTATATTGGGGAGTGAGAATCATCTTTAGGACAAGCTATATTTAGATCTCGGAAATCTGTGCAGATGCGGATGCCCCCAGCAGGTTTGCCAACAGGTACAATGTTGGAGACCCATTCAGCATAATCTATTGGTTTGATAAATTATGTGTGTAACAACTTTTGGAGTTCCGCCTTGACCAAGAGTGCAATATGTGGGTGCATTTTGCGCAATTTTTGTTTTATAGGTTTTGCATCTGGGCGGACGGCGAGACTGTGAACCACCAAGGCAGGGTCCAACCCTGGCATATCGGAATAGGACCATGCAAAATTGATTTTTACCTTTGTAAGGAAGTTGATGAAGTCTTGTTTCTCGATTTCTATGAGGGATTTGGCAATGAGCACATTTTTTGGAATGACCTCGGTGCCCATGTTGATGCTGTCTGTTTCTTCTATCAACAAATTTGATTTGTCCTGTGGAAGGTAACCAATGGTAGGGAGGTCAAATCCCTCATCATCAAGTGCCTTTTCCAGGTTTTCACTTTCAGATACGCCCTTTGTTTTTATTTTTTGCTCATCCAAAGGTGCCTCAGGGAGGTTTTCACCTAGGGAATCATGTCTTTTCCTTTTATTATCTTTTTTGTGGCTAAGGGAATTGACCTGACTACCAAAGTATCCCTTTTCTTGTAGTTGAATACCCTCGATTCTGCTACAATCTTTCATATTTTGCGCTGTTAGGAGAGCAATGAGAGCATTATCGTCGGCGCAGATATCTAAAGTGGGTTTGTCTCGTTGGCCCCAATCAATGAGTTTAGGATGGACAAGATGTAGATCATGTGAAGTGGGAGGGGTTACGGGGGTGATGGTATTGATGGAAGCGTCCAAGAAGATATCTTTCTCATATTCATAAGGCATTTCATGGAATTCCTCTTCGTCAACGCTTTCGATATCTGAAGAAGGACTAGAAGGGGCACCAACGATAGTAATCTTAGGCACCGGGGTGTACCCCAAGCCTCTGTTGTATTTGTAGGAGATAGGATTTATGGGTGTTTTTCTTCCTTTCTCCTCTAGTCCCAGGTTGTGTCCTTTGTAACCCATTTTTTCAACTATGGCAGATGCTTTTTGGATACATCTTTTTGGATATTCTTGCTGGATCTTCATCCTCTTCCCTGTACAGCCATGAAGAGATATCTGCTTCGAGGCTCTTGTTATCATGTGGGCCCCATTGCTGGAAGGTGGTGTTTATGCATTGCATGACTGGTTTCGGGTCCTTTTTGAACTCTTTTGGTTTGCCAAATGACTTAGGAGAGAGAGGGAGGTTGCCTATCAATAAGACATCCTCCAATTTGTATTCTCCATAGCCATTGTCCAAGATCTTGATTTGATTATTTGGTTGGGATGATGTGGAGGCAACATTTGATGCATCAGATGGAGGTGTTGGCGAGGGTCTATTTAGTGGGCAATGATAAGGATGCTTCCCCTCTAATAATTTGCAATATTGAAAAGGTTGGGGATCACCTTTGACAATGATCACTCTTCCATTATAGGGGAATTTGATGCATTGGTGATAGGTGGAGGGTACGGCCCGCAAGGAATGAATCCATGGCCTCCCAAGGAGAATGTTGTAGGGGAGATCAAGATCTAGTACTTGACAAGGGGTTTCAATTGTAATGGGGCCCACTTGAAGAGGTAAGGTGATCATGCCCTTTGAAATTCTTTCTGCATCATCATATGCCTTTATTGTGATCCTTCCTGATGTGTCTATTAGATCCTCAGAAAGTCCCAATTGTTTTATTAATTTGTATGTGCACAGATTAAGCCCAGATCCACCGTCTATCAGGATATGTTTGACCTTGTGCTTGTGGATAAGAGCTTCGATGTGCAAAGGTTTGTTATGGTCTTCATCTACGGGAGCATCTTTGGAGTTAAATACAATGTGTTGCTGGGTAGCAAGGTTTCCAATGAGGGCTTGGAATTGGGTGGCGTTGATGTTATCTGGAACGCGTGATTGGAGAAGGGCTTGTTCCAAAATTTCTTTATGGACCGGGGAGGTCTTGAGAAGTTCCAAAATGGAGATCTGTGCGAGTGTCTTCCCAAGTTGATCAAGGAGGTCATATCGGTGGGTGGAAGACATGGGTGGGGGGTTTGGTGGGGGAGGAACTCCTTGGATGGTGACTCTTCCTCGGCGTGTAGTTGCATTGCAGTCATTCTGGAAATGGGAGGTGGAAGGCATGGCGCCTTGAATGACTATCCGAGTAGGATTTGGTCTGCTTTGGGAAGAAGGAGGATTAACTCCTTAGATGGTTATGACATTGACATTATTGTCTATAGATTCAATGTGACCTACTAAAAAATCAAAACCGGTTATGTGATTAGCGTAGTCATAACCTATTGCATTAGATGATGAGCCTTTTCCTTTATCATGCTTTAGGAAGGGTTCCTGGTACATTTTGAGTTTGTCATTGTTATTACCAGGTTTTGCATTTGCTACTTCAATCTCACCTATATCAATGAGATCTTGTATGTAGATCTTCAGTTTCATACACTTTCGTGTATCATGTCCCTTGATACGATGGTATTCACAATACTCATTTTCATTATACCATCTCGGTTTAGGTTGATTGGGGTCAAACCGGCGAGTGATTGGAAAAACCACTACACCTGCTTGGACAAGTTTTTGAAACACCACTTCAATAGGCTCAGCCAGAGGAGTGAAATCTCTTGGAGTCCTGTTATTCGTTCGGGTTGGTCGTCCCTGGATTGAGACATTGTTGTGAGGTTTTTTGGATTGATTTGGATTGTTTCGATTATTGAATTGATGATTGTTGGTGGTGGATTTTAGGGGAGTGGCCACGGTTTGGACCCGCTTTGCATCAGTTATACCATCATTGACCACATTTTTGTTTTTGGGCCAGAATTTTGGCTTGTCATTATAATAAGAGGAAGAACTTTGTGTTGATTTCTGGTAATGTTTCAAGGTTCCTTCCTCCAACAAGACATGTTCGAGGGCGAGGCCCTTATCTATCAATTTTTGGAAGGATTTTATACATTGACATATTAAAGGTCTTGAAAGTTCAGGCACCAAGTTCTTTTGGAATAGCTCAATTTGATGTTGTTCTGGCATGTCCCACTATAATTTCTTGATAAGATGTCGCCATCTTTGTAGGAAATTGGCGAAGGTTTCTCCGGGCCTTTGTTTTGTATTACATAAGTCCATCATAGATACATCATTACCCATGTTGTATGCATAGTGGGCCACAAATTTTTCTGCCAAGTTTGGAAAAGAGACAATGGAACCTCGTGGTAAAGATGAGAACCATGCCAAGGCGTCTCCCGTGAGACTCTTGGGAAAGAGTCTGCGAAGATAAAGGTCACTATAGGAGACTTCTTGGCATAAGATGTGGAATTCTCGAACATGGTCGTGGGGATCTCCTTTGCCTTCATACTTGGTGAATTTAGGGATCTCAAATCCCAGGGGATATGGTGCAACTGATATAGACAGATCGTAAGGACAAGGGAAAAACTCTTCAAACAAGTAAGTTTTGCTTTTATTAGTCCTTTGTTTCATGTCCTTGATGATATTTTTCATGTCTTGAATTTCCTTGATGAGGTCTTGTTGTGGGCTTTGATAATGATGAAGTGTATTTGCCCCAAGAATTGGATGAGCCAAAGAAGGTGCACCACCACCAATATATTGATATGATGAGGAGGTGGGAATGTGGGATGTGATGACCGATATCACTGGGGTTTGAGTGACAGTTGGTTGTGGTCCGCAAATGGTTGTCACGGGATTGAATACGTCTCGAATAAAATTTGTGACATTGTTGGGAGGAAGAGAAGTTGGTGGAATAGAAATATGTGGTTGAATAGAAGGAGGTGGTATAGAAGTTTGTTGGAGAATGGATGAGATCAGATTTGATAGTGGTATGGATGGTAAGGAGGAAGAAGGTGGGATGGAGACCATGGTGGGAGGTACTGTGGGTGGCATTGATTGATCCTAGATGATTGATGGGGCTAGAATTGATTGAGTTTGAATAGTAGGTGCAACACTTTGTGTGGGAGCAAGGTCTCCTTGTGGTTGTTGGGTGAGAGCAGATCTATTAAATTTAGGTGGAAGTTGAGCTCCATGTTCAAGGAGAGTTTTCAGAAGTGCAGTAGGATTGTGTTTAATAAACTTTTCCATCATCTCTTGGTTATAAGAATCCGCTAGGAAAGTTTGCACTTCCGGACAAAGTTCATATTGGTTAACCATGTCAAGATTTTGACTTTGATCTTGATCGCTAGGTTGCCCACTTTGTGTATGATCTTGTGTTGGATCTTCATATAGAACACCAATGTTTGGCATGCCATATTGTTGTTCAGCCATCTTTTTCTTTTGGGATCGAGTTGCGACCATACACAATATTTGTGATGAAAGGACTTAGGAAATTTGAGGATGATTGATGGAGGAAGTATAGTAGTGATGGTTTAGAAGAAATTTGATGACTAGGTTGTCTTTGGTATGAACATGAAGGATCAATTCGAATGGCAAGTTGTATGAAGGGATATGACCACCCTGATTTGGATGATAGTTGGTGTTTCAAAGGGAAAACTTGAATGTTGATGGAGATGACGGACTCTTAGCTTCTCTCTTAGGCTTATGAAAAATGGGATGGACAGAGTTTTGACGCAATTTTGGACTTTGTGTGGGTAATGACTTGGACAATTGTTTGTGTCTTGACAAATGTTTTTGCAAAGTGTTTGGGGATAGTGATGTGTTTTTAGTCTACTCTTGGCAAGTATGTATCAAACAAAGCAAACACAATGATCAAATGCATATTATATCAAAGACACTCATGCTCATATACAATGTTCTTAAGGCTGGCAAGGACAATAGTCATTGAATCCCAATTGGTTTCCCATCTATGCTTACCCAGAGAAGACACTTAGATGCTTGACCCCACTGGCTCCCCTCCATGACACTCACTTCTTGGGGTAGTGAAGCATCAATTCCCATGAAAACTCCTCATGGCGAACTTTGTGTCTCTACTAAGGGTCGTAAGAATATGGGCCGCTTTAGAGGTCTGACCTCCTGCACCAATGACTAGAAGGTTTTTGGCCAGTATGAACAAGGTGTTTAGTAAGTCTTCTCGTTAGGAGCTACCCTTCGAAGTTGCGTGAGTGCAATTGAGGCCTATAGCCCAACGAAGCACCAAGAACTTAATAGTCACGCAAGTATGATTGAGATATCTAGGATCCTACTAAGCACCCAATGTGAGAGTGAACTCTCATATAACCCTAACCATTAACCCTTTCGTAGTCAATGGCCTATTTATTATAGTGAGTTGGGAACCCCAGGTCCGGGTGTACTCACTTGGGTCATTCCCCTCTTACCTTCTCAAAGAGCAAGTTGGGAGGGCAGGCCCGCTAGAGGTAAACACACAATCACACAAGAAAAGGTTGGAGGGTCTGGATTTCTAATTGTCTAGTAAGACGAGAGCATACTTTCCTACCTTTACACTTTTCTTAAAGACACATAAAACAATGGTTCATTCCATTTTAATTAATATCTAGGTGCCTAATTTAAATAAATGCACAATATTTGGTTGAATCAACTAGGCAACCTGCAAAACCACTTGATTAGTAGTTTGAAAAATGAAATCTTCAAAAAGCGTCCTACAAAACAACTTGATTAGTAGTTTGAAAAAAAAAGAATCTTCAACAAGCGTCCTGCAAAAAAAACAATAAAATGACAAAAATATTAATTTTTTTGATTTTTTGGGAATGAATAGAAAAACATGAATAAAAAAATTTTTACTAATGAAAAATGTGGATTTGAAGAAAGCTTTGATGGGTAAATGGGGTTTGATTAGGTTTTGGCCACTTTCCAAGGGATAGGCAAGCGAAAAATGGGGATTTTGAAGGAGAGATGAAGGAATGGGAAAATTTGTCCAAGAGGGAAAAAGAAGCAAAAGTTGGAGATGGATAATATGAGAAAAATTTGGAGGTGATTGGATAAAAGGGGAAGGAGTTATGACAAACCCTAAAAATAGAGAAATATGAGATTTTGGGCTTCAAAAAGTGGATTTTTAGGATAAAGCCTCCAAGGAAGAAAATGTGGAAAATAACAATGCAGAGAATCTGGTGAAGTTTGGAAGAAAATAGAGTCGAGATCAAGAAGATATGGCAAAAAAATAGAAAAACCTTAGATTTAACAAAGCAGACAGAAACCCTAGATTTAACAGAGCAGATAGAAACTCTAGATTCAACAGAGCAGAAACCCTAAATTTAACAGAATAAAAAAAATGTCAAAGGTCTGGATTTTTGGTTGTCTAGATAGACAAGAGCATAATCTCCTACTTTCACACTTTCCTGTGGTCAGACAGATTATCTTTAAATAGAGCAAATAACAGGAAATAAAAAAAAAAGAAATGCAGACTACAGTCAGCACCTAAAAATTTCAAACAGATTAACAGAGCAGACAGTAGCACTAAATATATAGAAAAGTGTCAAAGGTCTGGATTTCTGATTGTCTAGATAGACAAGAGCATATTCTCCTATTTTCACACTTTCCTATGGTCAGACAGATTATATTTAAACAGAGCAGATAACAGGAAATGAAAAAAAATAAAAAAATGTAGACTACAGTTAGCGCCTAAAAATTTCAGACAGATTAACAGAGCAGACAATAGCACTAAACAGATAGAAAAGTGTCAGGTTCGGATTTCTGATTGTCTAGATAGACAAGAGCATACTCTCCTATTTTCACACTTTCCTGCGGTCAGAGCATACAGTCGCGTTAAACAGAATAGAAAAGTGAAAGGTCTGGATTTCTGATTGTCTATATAGATAAGAGCATACTCTCCTACTTTCACACAGATTATAATTAAATAGCGCAGATAACAGAGCAAATAACAGATCGAATAACAGGAATTCAAATCCCCACAAAAACGCTCGTGCTAATCGCAGAGCTATCGTGCTAAAACTGAAATAGAAACAGAAAAAGAACAGAAACAAAAACGAAACAAAAATAGAAAAGAAGCTGTTGCGCAGAAATACAGAGCCGCTATTCTGGAACCTGCAAAAAAAGAATTTTTTTTTTGCAGTCGCGCTATTCTGGAACCTGCATCTCACAACTCACAAAAACCTTAAAAAAAACATTAGTTCTTAGGGACATGGGTCCCACCGGGCGTGCCAAAATGAAGAGGGGAAAACAGATTAGAAGGTTAAATGATTAAAACATAACAAAATAAACCTGCAAAATGCTAAAATAGCATGAAAAGACCATTTCACCTTGCTATTTTACTTTCTCCTTCTGATTGAGCTTGATGAAGTGAAGGCACCCCTTGATAATGCTCCACTTGATGGGCTCCTTTGATTGCTGGATGTGGATGGCTCTCCAATGTTGTGCACAAATGGAATGGATTTGAAAAATGATAAGGGTGAGATGATCAAGTTGCCAAGATGATTTTTTGGGCTCAAAAGGGTAGCATAAACTTACTGGATTTCAAGATGTTTTGAATGAAGGGATGGAGCCCTATTTTATAGGAAGAGGAGAGGAAAATGAATGGTTAGGATGAATTCGAGATGAAGGGCTAAGATTTACTTGTGAGATCACACAAGGTCCAAGAGAGGGTGTGGAGACCAAGAAATATGCCTTAAAGGCATTTCGTATCTCCACACTCCACAAGATACATTGGAGGAATTAAAAATTCTCCAAAAAAAGGATATCATGGGGATTGGAGGAATAAAAAGGAATTAAAAATTCCTTGGGAGAGGGGATGCCTAGAGGAATGTGTGATTTCGAAAATCTTACATTCACCTAGGAAAAGAGCATTTAAAGATAGTAGCTGGATGAAAAGGACAAAGAGTTGACTTTGTGGCTAATCATGATGATTAACCATTAACGACTCATTAGGAGGGGGATTAGAGGAAATGTTAGGTGGGATTAATATTTGTAGGAGAATTTGACTAGGAGAGAGAATGAGTGGAGGGAATTAAAAAATAGAAGAATAATGTTAAGTGAGTTTAGGGAGTTTCTAGAAGAATGAATTAAGAAGATGATTTGTAGGAATCATGTAGGTTAACTAATTAATTGAAATTAATTAGCTAAGAGGAAGATTTGTGAGGATTTGTTTTTTTTAGAAGAATAAAGAAAGGGATTGATTTATTAAATAAATCAAGCATATGCTATAGTGACAATATTAATTATATTTAATTAATATTGAGAGGAATTTGAATTAACATAATTAATTAATTAATTAATTATGCGAGGAATAATTAAAATAATTATTTTTAAGTGTTTGTCAGGTTGTAATTCTTCTAATGTTCCTACCCTCAAATAAAATACTATTATAAATTTCACAAAGTTACAAGAACCTTTTGTTAGTGTACTTCAAAGTTTATGAATCTAAAAAATTGATTAATCTTCCATTTATTCATCTATTTGATCCTAACAAAGCACTTCCCAAGAACTACAATGAAGAAATATTATGTTATTGTAATAATGTAACTAAACATCTCACTTAGTCTTGCATAGATCTCAAGCATAAGATACATATAATTGAAATGACCTGATTCATATTAGAGTTGCCAATAACAATGGAAATCATACAATTGTACCTCTAAATCAAAATTTGTGAATTTATATCAATGCATTCTCTAACCATGATAATCATGTGGAGATACGGGATTATGTTGTTAAGGTCTATGATAGTTTAGGTAATGAGTATATTGATTCACATGATACATTTTATATGGATGCTTTTGTGAGAACAATACATTCTCAAGATACATCTTCTTTCTTACACTCTACTCCACTTATCACATTTTTGTTGATAAAATCCCTTGTAATGATCATTGTGCTTCATTGTACATACTAGGTGAAATACATAATCATGTCGTTAGTAATATCCTTTTTGAATTTCTAAAAATGTAAAGCCAAATTCTTACTCTTATTAAAGAGTTTTCTTAAAGACAAAAAATGGATTACTAATTCATGTATTAAATTGCATTATCTTGTCACTTAAAGTTAGACCTAAAGAAGTACAAATAGTATGTCATGTTATTACTTCTTTTGATGGATTTTCTATAATATTTGGTAGGCCATGACTAGAATTATTGAAAGTATCACCTTAAGTAAAGTATCAATATGTAAAATGTATTCGTGGAGGTAGAATTGTCAAAATTCTATAAGATCCACACGGGCCTATTTTAAAGTTGAACCATTACACTATATATACTTATTTTCCCAATTTGAAGGAACCACCATATGAAGTTGAAATAGATATTCATGAGGCATGCCAAAAATGATTACATGCACAAAAGCAACAATAATAAAAGATGAAAAATTTAAAGGAAAGCATACATCATCCTTCATTCCACAAAAGAAAGATAAAGAACCAATAGTCCAAAAACTAGTGTTTTGCAATAAGTATAATATCACAAGAATCCAAAGATAGATGTTGTAGTGAAATATGTAGAGCTCCTTATATCCACTAATGATGCGGCTAACCTAGTCAACTTCTATAACTCAAGGATAAACCATCCTATCTAAGAAACCTATATTAGACTCTAACTTAGATTTAATCTTGTCAACCTAGGGATGTATAGGACAACACTATATGTGCACTTTGATCTTACCTAAGTTGTTGTTCCTAAGTTGACAAGAGGAGTATTGCAAGTAAAGTAAATTAAAGAAGGAAACTAGCTTACAACAATATAAATAGTAACCAAAATAGTACAATAATAGTAAACAATGTTAAAAAAAATTAAGCAATAATTCTATGATATAATCATTAAAGAAATGGTGTTGCTACGAGAATATGAATGAAATAACATAATTCTATGCTATAGATTGAATTAAGCATAAGAAATTGAATCAAAACATCTAACTAATATGCAAAAATGAAATACAAAGTGGTGTTACCTCGAGTGGGCCTTGTCTTGGGATAATACACTATCAAGATAATAATGATACAAAGTAATTAAATCATAATATATTATTTAGTAACATTCATCATGCATTTAATACTTTATGAAAATTGCTACACAATTATAATCTTGCACTAAAAGAGAGTCATTAACCATATTTGACCTTGCTTGGACTCAATTATAGACTAAATCCAACTAACTAATCTTTTGATACTTGTCACTCATTCCATACATTTAGAAAGAGGATTGTTAACTACTTGAGAAAATATAAACACTCTAAGAGTCCTAATAGGATTGTATAACAAAACTACTCTTGAAATAGTAATGACCATAATGTAACGACACAACAAATATTAAATGGCATTCATTAAGGTAGGTATTCATGTGTGAGGAAGTCTTCAAGTAGTAGGATTCCTTCCAATGGTTATAGATAAATAGGTCAGCATTGACTTTTTCAAACTATGGCATGTCCTCGCATTGTTTTAGGAATTGCATAGTTTTCTCTTCGGTTGCAAGGAATTCTTAAGGAAATCTAGTTTTAATGTTGTATAACAAGTTAGTACATGAGATTATTATACATAATACTAATTATATAAATCTATTTCATTCATAATTAAGCATTCACAAATCATCTTATCATTCATCAAACAAACATAATATAGTGCTTATAAATAGTCTTAGCGATGGAAAGTATTAGTTCTAGGATAAAGGTTTGCAACATGTTAAATATAAAATTCTAATAAAAAGAAAATAAAATGAGTCACAATATGGACTCATCACTTCCTAGCTTGTTTATTTTCTTGTCCCCAAGAAGATAGGTGCAAGTGGGTCTTCATCAAAGTGAGTTCCCAAAAGTCCAAGTGTGTAGTCATCCCAAGGTGCTAGTTGAGTGGATTCCAATAAAAGTCGCTTGCCTATTCAATCCTCTACCACATAGAGTCTTCTACCTCTATATTATATTCCTTAGTCCCTCTCCAATTTGGAACTAGCCACCAAAGTAAAGGTGGCTTAAAGATAAGTGTCAACCAAGTGAGTTCGCTATCCTTGGCCAATTTCATATACCTCCTAACTCTCCGAATAGCATCATGGTAGTTGTATAAGAAGTGTGGCTCCTTCAATTTCAATTTATTGTTGAGTTCTTGCCACCTCTTTGCAAGAAGTCCCAATACATCTCTAATGGATATTTGTATAAACTTATTTAATATGACATGATTGTCCCACCTTGTTCTTCATACCCACTATTGAACACCAGACATGCTATACATGCTCATGAGGATCACCCAATTGTTCAATATAGTGTTGGAATTTTTTGATTTAATCCTTAAGGGAATCACAACTTACTTTTTTGTTTCCCTATAGCTTCTCATTTGTCATCCCATGTTTTCCTCATTCTTTATGTAATAGAAAAATTATCTTATCTAAAAATCATCGGTGTACAATAAGGAGTTCCTTTTTGTATCATATGATACAACAAAATTTTGTAGATAGAACTCACAAAGGGAGTTCTACAAGTTAGGAGTAGATGAGCTATAAATATTAAAAAATTCTTGTAGTCTCCAAAGAGAAAGGTGGGTCACAATAAAGTTATATAAATTAAAAAATCAATAACTATTCTTTTAAGAAAGGAGTGTATACCCTCGTAGGTGGTCTACAATTTACAATTTGGGGTACCATCTTTGCCATTTGATCTATCTTACCTTTCAATTTGATCACTTCCCAATCCTTATCTTACATACCTTTCTCATATTTCTTCTGCATTATGGGTCACTATCACTAATAAAGTGCTTTGTGGGTTCCTTGCAAACAGGGTCTCCACCCATTTTTACTTATTGTTTTCAATTCCTTCTATCATTGCCTCCATGAATTATCCATTGCTTTCTTCTCCTACTTTCACTCTACTACTAACCCAAATTCTAGTTGTACTACTACTCAAATTCTCTTATATTAAAAACTTGTAGCTTCTTTTTGTTTGTTACCCATGTTATGAGCAAGAAATTTTGAAATTTTTGTTTAAGGGTAAGTTTTGGTTGCTACATGTAGATGATTTACAACAAAATAATGATTGATGTAACAAGACTATTGTTTATTGTACTTAGGGAAGTATAGTAGCATTAATTGGGAATGGTGGTAGATAGATTTGAAAAAGATGGTTAATTATGACTTAAATATCCATTTGAATTGATTTTCCAAAAATAATTGGTAGATTACGGTCCCGTAGCTTAAGATTGACTAGGTGTCAACACGTGTGATTAGATAGGGGTAGAGGTTGACTATTCAAATTTAAGCACCTAATATGATTATTTAGAATAAAAAGATATATAATGAATGCAATTATGATATAAAATATGACAAATTAAATATAATCAGCATGTGTGATAAATTTTGCACATCGTTTAATAATGAAGACCGCCTTTTGTGGCATTGAGCAATATAATGATTGTTGTGTAGGTAATTCATGGTGCATGGAATTGTGATTTGCAAACATATGGTGTGGTGGCATATGATGAGTTGGCATAAAGGTGAATTTAAAATTAGAAGGTGACATGGGCTAACGAAAGCTAATGTGAACAAGAGACAACTATCGTTAACTAAATTTAAATAGGTCCCAACTATTTTTCTATAAGAACAAGTCTCACTAAAGTGGCTCTTTGAAATCCTAAGGTGGTAAATAGAGTGAAAAAAATTATCATGGAATGATGGAGTGTCCCCAATTGTGAGAAATTTATTATGGAAAAAAAATTGAAATTATTAAGAAAAGTCAATTGTCCTTTGTGTAGCATTATTAGGTTCAAATGTTGTAGCAAGTACTGGAGATGTTGTCATGGCCAGTTGCTTCATAAATTTATCCTTACTGATGTGTTTCTTGAATAATTAAAGGTGATGACCATTGACCAATAATGAAAATCTCATTGGGTCAATAGTTAGGAGCCTAACTGCACCATTAGAATACACCTTTTCTATCTCATAAGTGACTAACCACCTAGTTTGTAGCTTCCCCTTGTGACATTTATATCTAGAATCATATGGTAGGGCCCAATAACCCTTATATAATTGCTTGGTCCTGATGAATTTGTCATGCCATATGATCCTATGATTTTGAATCAACGTAGTATGATGGAGTGATTCCTATCTAAGGCATTTAGCCGATTGAACCATTGTCGTCAAGCTTGTAACAGGTCCATGTTGAGTTCCAATGTTCTCCTTATTGTTTTGTGCTAAATTCTATTAGGAGAATAATATTCTTCCCATACACCAGTTCAAATGGTGTGAAGCCAGTAGTTATCTCCTAAGTTATTTGTTAGGACCAAACAACTTTTGGAAGGCTAGAAGCCCAATCCCTCTTGTGAAGAGAAATTTTCTTAATTGGGATTACCTCTGTTTCCCTATTTTTCACCTCTACCTCTCCATTGGACTATGGATGGTAAGGTGTAGATTTAATATGTCTCAAGTTGTATTCTTTCATCAATGCTTGGTTCAAAGTTGAGATAAATTATGATACTTGATCTATGATAATTTCTGATGGGATACCATTCGTAGTGAATATATCGTCATAGAGAAATATTGCAACCTTGTTATCCCTCATATGATTCAAAAATCTAACCTCCACCCATTTGTTATCCCTTGTTGTTTGAAGGTGGGTCAATGGGACCTATAAAATCCAATCCCCATTTGTCAAAGGGTATCAAGACTAGCTAAGGTTGCAGAGGAATCTCATATGATCTAATAGGTCTACCCATTCTTTGTCATTTAGTGTATTTGACCAAGTCCTTGTGTAATGTTAGCCAATAGTAACTTGTGTTGAGCACCTTTAGAGAAATTATCTTGGTAGCAAAGTGACCCCCACATGATTCATCATGGCAAGCATGGAGTATGTCATGGATCTCATCTTCCTTGATGGATCTTCTAATGACATTATTAGGCCGTGTATAAAATAGGTAACCATAATATAAGAGTGCAGAAATATCTTTTTCACTAGCTGACGTCTTTTCTTAGGGGAGAAGTGTGGAGGCATCCTTCGTGAGACAAGGTAGTTTTCTATATAGCATTGTTGCACAAATAAGTTTATGTTGTCATTGATGTCAAACTTGTTGGTTGTCTAGATGTTGGTCCAAAAGTGATCTAGTTGAGTTTTGATAAAGTGATTGGATATATAAAAACTTACTAAGATATACAATTGAAGTCCAAAGTTTTGGTAATTGGTTTTGAAGTCTTTGTCTGATTGATTTTGGTTGTACCAAATGTGTATCAGATGGATATGTGGATTAGAGAGGAATGGTTATGGAAGATTGATCTCTTCATATTTTAATTTTCAGCTGGACAAATGTTCTACTGTAAGAAGTTATTTGTGTATGTGTTCAGGGATAATGCAGTTACAGGATGTTGTAGAGGAATGCACTAACTCGCTAGATCTAAAAATATGTTGTGGATCATTGATTTATGTTCCTTGGCACTTTATGTTTCTTCTATGATGGTACACAAGTCTTATTTTTGGTTCGGATTACAAGTTTCAATGAAATGGATTGGCATGAATAAATTATTTTAACTTGACAAGCTGACTTGTGTGTTTTTTATTTGAGCACTTGCATGCAATGAGTGAAGAACCTTTTTACAGATATTTAGAAAGTGTGCCAACATGGTGTGAATATTCACACATTGTTAGAAATATAGGTTTGGTTGTCACTGATGTCAAACCCAGTGGTTCGAATTGGTTTAGATATGGTAAGTTAGAGTACAGAATGAAGGTGTTGAAGAGAAGTGGTATGTATGTATGAAGATGTTATAGAATAGTGGAAGATGGGTATGTATATATGAAGATGAATAACCTTGTTGTTATGTCAGGAAGCTTGTGTTACAATTGTTGTAGATGTCTTTTTCGGAAGGATGTTTCTATGGAAACTTATGTTGATAGCATGTGGATATGTTTTCATATTGACCAAGTTTTGGATTTGGTTTTGGCAATTGATTTTGGTTCTCTGGAAGTTGTGCTTCAGAAGTATATTCAGTGATGATGGTGCTCAACAATGTTTGCAGTGCTCTGCATTCCTTTGCATTTTGGTTTCTAATGATGATCGTTTGGCAATACGTTGTTCATGATCTTAATTCATTATGTCAAGTTAGATCATGTTTTTTTGCTTCGAAAACATGCTTGTAGAATTTAGAGGATATGATCATTCCGGGTCTAGACGACCTTGAATGTTTTTATGTTTTTGTTTATTCTTTGGTGAATGTAACATGTGATCTGACCGTTGGAAGATTATTGATGGAAAACATGTAGAAGATCGATGGAGAAGTATTCTTGGGGAAAGTGTTCTTGAAGATGACTTTGTGCATATACCTACCAGTATATATATGTTATGATGGGAGAGTATTATGCATGATGCAAGAGTGTTTGTGTGTTGTGGTTGTTGAGAGTGTTTGTGTGTTGTGGTTGTTGAGAGTGTTTGTGTGTTGTGGTTGTTGAGAGTGTTTGTGTGTTGTGGTTGTTGAGTGTGTTCATGTGTTGAAGGAGAAAGGTAGAATTGGTGTGACAGTGGATTGGAGCTAGCAGATTGTAATAGAGTTGCAGAGATTCATGATCAAATATGTTGCAAGCAGTTGTTTAGATATCTGATTTTATTAGGAGTTGAACCTATACATATGTATATGCAATTTTATCAGTTTATTTTTGTCTCTATCTCTTGGTAGTGAGTCTTCTAGCATAAGTCATTGTAATTCGGGCAATGGGCCCTCCAAGCAGTGAGCTCTCCAGCAATGAGCCTTGTAATCTCATATAACTAGTTATATTATCTTGAGAGTTAACCCTCTTTGTGGTTTTTCCCATTTGGGTTTTCCACGTATAAAAATATGGTGTCTCTCTTAAGGTTGTGTATCTCTTGCATTTCAAATATGTTGCATGCATTTCTTTTGTGTTGAGGTTAATTAACAATAAGCTAAGTTTTAGAAGTTCAGTTTTAATTTTAAAAGGGAATACCGATTCACCCCCCCGCCCTCTAAGTATTCCAGATTGTTCAATAATTAGTATCAGAGCTAGGTCCCTTGTTGCTAGCTTAACTGCTTGAGGGAGGTCTTGGTTATTTGAATAGATGGCACCTATGGATATGGAAGGAGAATACTATCTTGGATGAAGAGTTGAAGACAAACCTTGAAGATCTAGAGAGTGTGGAATCTAAGAATGAATAATTGAAAGAAAATATCAAGGAAGTGAATGAATGTGTCAAGAAACTGAGAGAACTGTAGACACCTAAAAGTTGCACAATGAATTAAGTGAATTTTATTCATTTAATTATTCTTAATTCTTCCAATTAATTAAATTAAGATTTAATTAATATCCTTATTCTTCTAATCGCCTATTAATTAAATTAAGATTTAATTAATATGCCCTTCTTCTATCTAAGCCATTTAATTAAATTTACATTTAATTAAATCCCCCTTCTAGCCCATTTAATTAAATCCCCCCACTTGCAAAATCTTACAAATGCAAGTTGCAACCACAATTGAAATAAAATTTATTTTATTTTAATTAAATTCTATTTTCCCCACCCACTTGCATTTTCCTACATCTCCCACTTGCCTCCTAAATCCCCTTCCTAAATTCTTCTAGAACCTATCTAATCCTAATCAATTAGCCTAAACCCTTCAATTATCCCCTTTCCCTAAATTTGAGGATGTCACTTCTCAAATTTGGAGGAAAGTCTTCCGAAACCATTAAAGGCTTTATGGCTTCAACAAGTTAACCTTGAAAGTCTTCCAAACCATTAATGGTTAACTCAACCTTCTTACATGGTTAGAGACTTTTTGCCTAACTCAACCTTCATCTAACCCAAGGGTCTCGTCAAGCATTCATTGCTTTAACCATGATTATCCCTTTAACCCTTGCACAATAGTTTATCCTTTGGGTAAAATCCTTATCCAATGGATAAACTTAACCTAACCTTAACCCTTACCTCCCAAGGTAACCATCATGTCTTCTCAAGCATTTAATGCTTCTTTCATCTCCTCTCAAGCAACCTCTTGTTGACAATTGTCACCATTTCATTGGCGAGAATTGTGAACATGGATTGATTAACTTTCAATCCTGGCCCTTGATAAGATTATCCAATCTTGACCATCCATTGCCCTATTTTCCCTATAAATAGAGCCCATTCCTTTTTCAAAATCAAGTCTTTGTGCATCAAACTTATAGTCTCATAACATTAATCATATTATCTCTCTTTGATAGAATAGCATTTTAGATCATTTTGACAGCATTATAATCTTAGATTATCATGTTAATCTCATATCATGTTAGCTTCATCTTAGTATCATTTTCATACTAGTTCAAGCTTCATATCAATATCTTGCATCCTATCATCATCTAGTTTCATATCTAAATCATCACTAGGATCTTGGTTGCAATCCATTTAGATATTAGAATCATTTAAATCTCGTTCTTTAGGTTGTCATCTTAAAGAATCAAGTGCTCTTCCAAGCTGAGAGCCACCTTGAATCTTCAAGATCCTTGGAGATAGAGGAACATGGAATGATTTTAAGAGTTTAGATCTATTAACTTGCTTTGTTTGGATTTCTAACCTCTAATGCAATGTTTCATGTGTGTGTTTGAATTGTTTTCTCCTCCTACAAGTTGATACCACATTTTCCAACATACAAGAACAGATCTGGAAGTTCAAGGCAAGGCATCGAAAAGTTAACAAAGAGTTGAAACAAGCAAATGAGACTGTTATGAGTCTGAAGTTGCAAATTGAAGAGAGCAAGAAAGTGGAAGAAAATCTAAAGGATGCAATCAATCAAAAGACGAAAGAATGTGGAAAGTTGGAACAAGAAGTAATGAAGTTGAAATCAAAGGCAAAAGTCATTGAAAGGAGTGCATTATTGGATAAATTTTTAACCATACAAAAATATTATAAAGACAAAGAAGGATTAGTTTTTCATTCTAGCGAATGCTCAAATCATGATGACAAAGGCAAAGGCAAAGAAGAGAAGGTGGAAGTTGAAAAATAAATCTGAAGATACAAACAAGGTCTGAAATAAAGTACATGTTGCAAGTAGACCGCCAATCCATCAACCAAATGCTCAAAGGTTCTCATCATTCAATGCTTATTGTTTTCATCACAAAAAATTTGGACATAAGGCTATAAAATGGAGGCACAAGGTAAATCAGAATACTCATTGCTTTAATTGTAAGAGTTTTGGACACAAGGCTAATAACTACAATAATCAGCTATGAATAGAAGCTATAGACCATTTTTGAATGGAGTAAATGGATAACTTATGAACATGATGAATAAACCTTTTAATGGTTATTGTCACATATGCTATAGTTTTGGTCATAAAGCTAATTAGTGCAGATCTAGAACAACTTCAATGAATTCAAGACAGAGGAATATCAAGTGTTACAATTACAACAAGTTTGGACATTTTGCTAATAAATGTAGGAATGTGATTGCTCTAACAAAATCAAATAATCATAAGAAGAAGAATGTTATGGTATGGAGAAAGAAAGAAGAGAATATGTTTGTTGTACCTGAGTTCAGTACAAATGCTTCTTCCTTTGAAAATTGATCTGATAGCTTTGGCTTAAGGGGAGCCTCAAAGAAAATTTATTTGTCTCCCCTCATGAAAGAGTTACATGCCATGGCCTTTTCATGTTGGTGTTGATATTAGCATTGATATTGGTGTTGATATTATGTTTAGTGGGCTCTCGTAGATTGTGTATGTAGAGTACATGTGATGGCGTGATTGTGAGTAGATAAATTTTAGCAAGAGAAGTCTAGGCATATCAAACAAGATAAATATTAAATTTTGTGCTCATTTTGACATTGTGTATTAAAGAGACCGAAGAGAAAGAATAGTTGAAGTGCAAAAGAAGAATCATAGCAGGGTTAGCACAAAAGAGGTAATTTCTTTCATAATAACCTATGGAATCCAAGATGATTGTGATGAGCAAATCTAGCCATAGAGATATTCAAAAATTTGCAAAGGTACAATTAGATAAATTTGATCATAAGAAAATCAAGAATCTTGAAATTTCTTTCACAGATGAAGAATCTTGAAAGTTCTTTCATAGATGAAGAATCTTAGAGAGTTAGAGAATAAGGGCCCAAAGGTTTGGATATTTGGGGTGGATTTTTGTGGTTCACCGATGAGGATTCAATAAAGTTCATTTTGAGTCATGTTCAGGATGGTTGCATGATGTTGGACAAACCCTATAATATTACAAAGGAATTTATCTCAGCTATTTTTGGTCTTTGTGGTGTTGGAACTATTCTGGTAAAGAAATTAGTCAAAAACAAAGAATTTGAAACCCTAACTAGAGTTATGAGAGATCAAAGGGCATTGCTAATTGATACAATCATTGACCCAATTTTGAGGTATGTTGCTTATGGCATTTCTTACAAGATTTACTTTCAAAACAAAGAAGGGTCTACTTCTGCTATAGTTGTGTATGTTGCCATTAGATGGTAAAAGAAGGCAAGGATTTCGATTTGTGTGAATTATTATTGATGCAACTAACAATGAATATCACTATGACAATTTAAGATGATGGATATCCTTTATGTTTTGGATCTTTAATCATGTGCTTGATGTTTTATTTGTTGAGATCTTTACCTTTGAAGGAGAATGTTGTATGGAAGTCAAATGTCCCTATTAGAAAGCATAATTATAGGTATCTAAGTTGTTTAGCTAACAAAGATAAGGCATGTAAAGATCATTTCATAAATCTTCAGAAGATGTGGTCTTCTGGTCTGGTTCATGGTGTTGTCAGCTCTCCTAAGGAGAGTCCCTCCTCTGACAGAAGAAGATTGAAGATATCAGTAATAGTTTCCTCTACGGAAGCGAAGAAGGTGAAGAAAAGTGAAGAAAAGAAAGAAATTATTAACCTTGATGATTCAGAACCTCCTATAGAAGCTAAATAAAAGATGGCTAAAATTAAAAAACAAGAAGGTAGTATGAATGAAGATGACCCTTGCAAGACAACAAATATTTTAAGTGTGCTTGAAGAAGAAGATGGTATGAAGAAAAATGGTGATATGTGGCTTTCACATCCATCCTATGATCAAGATAAAATTGAAGAAGTTTTAGTTCATTATCTACTCCAGAACAACATTTCTTTGAATAATCTGGTAGATATTTTACTGGATATCCTATTTGAGCAACTTGAAGATCATTTGAAGTAGTTACCTGAATAAATTGTTGAAAAAGATGAATTATAGGAATCTATGGAGAAGGTTTATTAGTGCTCAGAAAACATTATCAGAAAGCATAAAAGAAATGAGAGAATGTGTTGAAGATGTGGCCAGAGTGTATAGGTATTGTCTTCGGTGGCCTACTGCTATTGAAAATTTCTAAGCTAAAATTGACTCCATTGAGTATGAGTTAAACTCTCTTGGTAAAAAAATTGATTCTTTCACTCATAAAGATGGTGCACAAAGAAAAAGGAAAAAATATTTACAGTTTGAGCTTATATTTATTCAAAGGCAGAGAGAAGATGTAGTGAATACTTTCTAGAAAGTAAAGGAGATAGTTGAAGCTAAATTTGTCATGACCCATATTTATCTATAATTATTTTATTAGGAAAATAATGCTTATTTTTCATTTATGAAATTGAAATGAAATGGAAATGGAATTTTTAGTGAAATAAGATAATAATGAAATAGGAGATTCAAATGCAATTGAATGATCGATATTATTTTTATTATGAAATTGGAATTGTCATTGCTAATGAACAATTGAGTGCAAATGAATGCGGGAATAGGTGAACGCAAATGAAGGCGAAAACATGGTTCAGGTAGAGTTGTTTTAGCTCTTGGACTTTGCTAGAATAGATGAAATCTCACACACCACATTAGAATTTATAATTTGTATCTTGCAAAGATAGATGATTCAAATGACTTTATTTGTGTGTTTGTTTAAATTAGAATGATGAATTTGGTATGAGTAGTCTTAATTTACATTTCTTTAATTCAAAGAAAGATTGATTTCAGTGTTTTTAAATAATTCTGCATGTATTTTGATGATTGTATGTGCATTTTGTGTGCAGATAATGAATAAATTTCAATATGAAATGGATGAAATATCGTGCTTATATTTCCACTTTGATTTTAGTGTTTTTAAATGATTCTACATGTATTTTGATGATTGTATGTGCATTTTGTGTGCAGATAATGAATAAATTTCAATATGAAATGGATGAAATATCGTGCTTATATTTCCACTTTTTTATTTCTAGATAATGAAATGTGTGTGTGTGTGTGTATGAATTCAATATACATATATAAGTATATACACATATATATACATATAAGATTTATATAATGTCTTGAAAAAGAAAAGATAATTAAACTTGAATTGATTTATTACTGTAGTTATATTTATATAAATAATGATACATATTATATATGTATATGAGTTCAAATAATAACTCGATCATACATGTATATACATATGTAATTATAATATATATAAATATATTTGATTATTTTATTTTTTTGAAAATTCATTGTTTATATATATATATGAAAAGTGATTTATTTAAATGGCATATTAACCGATATGGTTTGGCGAACTTATTAATGCCATGTCATGTTTAACAAAGCATATTGCATGTTTGCAAGGAGTAGTCGATACGACTAAACTCGACTTGGCATGGTCTTTAATGCCACAAAGGTTCATAGAATACAATTTGCAAAGGGAGGTCGATAAGTATATCGACCATGCAACTGAACAAACACTTAGTGTTTGTGTTGAACACAGACTGTAAGTTTAACACGGGTTGTTAGACATGGTAAAACCATTGGAACAAGCACTTCATGGTATGATACACTAGACATGGGCCATGCAAACTGCTCGACGTGCCAATGGATATGCATGGGTGGCACAGTAAAACAATAATAGTAGTAGGAGTAAGGCCAAATTATAGTAGAAAACATAGCATGCGACCTGCATAAATATAGATCATTAGGAGAACAGAGGAGGAGACGGTATTGGGAAAAGACAGTAAGTATATGCAGAGAATGGTGAGAATAGAACAAAAAGAATAAAGAATAGTGAATAGAGAAGAGAGAATAGAGAATAGAGAGGAGATAACTTATTGGATTGAACAACATAGAGGAAGAAAAGCATTGGAAATCTAGGAGTGTTACAGTCAAAATTGGAGAAGATTAGCATTGATCATATATTAGTCTTGGGTCAAATTTTCAGAGGTAGGCTCTTAACCAAGCAATAGTTTATTTTATAATTATAGTATAAGAATAGAATTATCTTGAGATTTGTTTGTTTAGATCATTAGTGAAGAAAAGAGTTTAATTTTTGAATTAGTTTCTTGCAATAGAAGTCATGATGATTATTTGAAATTTCATTTGAAAAAGCCATATAGGTATGTGCAATTTGAATTATCATTTTTGGTAAATTACGAAAATTAGCTAGTTGAATTCATAGATCATGGAAAATACCTGTTAGTATCAAACTAAATATGTTATTCGAGAAAAGAAGTAGATAGTAAAAAATATGTGGAAAGATAGAGAACTTATGCATTCTAAACTTGAAAATTTGAAACCATAAGATGTATGACTACGCTATTTGGATTTTATGAGAAATAGATAAAAGAATGTGTACTCATAATTTCTATTTTTGAATTTTTATTTATTTTTATATGCTAAATATGTATACATGTGTTACACCTTCTTACTTTTAATTCTTATCCTTGATTTATTTGAAAAGATAGAAGTGAAAGATTGTCTTCTTAATAGATGCATTGGTTGTAAACGAAAGATTGTTTCTTCTATATCTATTTAGTGAAAGATTGTCTTCTTTTATATTCATTTTTAGATACCATACAAACAATAGGAAAGCTAGATATGTTTGTGTTTTGGGGAAAGTTACCTTTCGGGACGGGTGTTGAATGTGGAATTATAGAGAGAATAGTTTGCTTTTCCAAACTATATTTTATTTATATGCATGGCATTATACTCAGCCAAGTAACTTATTGACCATTGAAATAGATGGATATATTTGTTTACGCTCTCTACCATATCCTTGATTGATATTGCTTTTTTCTTTATGGAATTAGAAAAATGAAAATGCATGTATCATTCTAGGCATGCACCAGATTCCATCTTGTCTATCGAATTCTTTTTGCTAAGCAATTTGTGCAAGGTCGAGTATTCTTGATTGACCAAGAATTATGGGGAAGTGTAAGCTTCAAGGTTGGGTGGAAAAAGCACCTGAATCTTGTTCTCATCTTCATTCTAAAGATTGCATTGAAGATAGCTTGGATTGCAGATCAATGGACGCATCTCATCCTTTACGTTATATTTTTCTTGTTATTTGAACTTAAGGCATTAGAAAGGCCTAAGTATTGTATGTAGATATGATTGAGATACTACTACATTTTCTTAATGAATAAAGAATCTTTATCTCTTTATAGAAATCTCATGTTTATTATGATATCAATGGAATGATCATTTAGAGCTAATGATGAAATAGTGGAAGTAAATAGACTTATTAAAGTAATTATGAGTTTATTTAAGAATAAAGAATATTTTGTTTTATTATTGAATTTAGAATGTTTTACGTCTATACAAAATTAGAATATTTTTCCACTCTCCTTGTTGAAGCAATAAAGTGTGTGCAGAATCCCTTTGTACCTGATTCCTTATTTGATGCTATTGACTTGTTGGTGGAGAAGAATAGTTTGTGTGTAAACCTCAGAATGGTTGTGAACTCCTAGAAGACCTTTCTTCTAGAACTTAAAGAGAGGTATAAGAGAATTTTTCATGTGAAGTGAAATTGAAACATATTTTTGGGGAAATATAGTTTTGTGGTAACTTTATGTTGTTACCCTTTGTCCTTGATGTCAAAGGGGGAGAAATATAGACATTTTTCAAGGGGGAGAGATATGGAATAGATGTACAGATAAATTAGAGAATAAAGAATATATTTCTAAGGTGGATAAAAGTGGTTATGTGTGTTTTGTCATCAATTACAAAGGGGGAGATTGTTAGAAATATAGGTTTTATTGTCATTGATGTTAAACTCGGTGATATGGATTAGTCTCGATATAGTAAGTTAGTGTACAAAGTGAAGGTATTGTAGAGAAGTGATATGTATGTATGAAGGTGTTAGTGAACATATTTTCTCTTTGTTTTTAAATGATTAATTTTAAACTCTGTTACCTTATTCTAAGAACAAATGATTCACTGAACAGTTGGGTAAGTGTTGTTCAAATCACTTCCCTCTGAATTTTTGCATAGGTACAGCTCCCTATCTTGGTTTTTCATGAAATGTGTTTTGTTTTTATTTATATCTGAATGAAAGCTTTTAACCTGAAAGTGTATAAGGCCACCTATTTCATTCTTGGATGAAAGGCTGCAACTTTGCACATGTCTCATAAACAATGAAAAGCTATTTTCCTTAATTTCCAATGCATGTAACTACAACAACTGAAACAAAGTTCAATATACTTTCTCCACGTAAACTAATAAAAGATGAACAGATTCAAGGAAAATAAATCCGCTCCCAATCATGAGTCTTTTCTAAAGTAAACAATGCATTCAAAGGAAAGAACATTAGAGGAATAATGAAATACTGTAATGGAATGATCAATTATTGTTTCTTGATCAGATGAACATATGCAAAGATATGTTATCTATTCGGATTCAAAATACACAGATCTTCCTTCTCCCAAAAACAATATGATCAGATTTCATATATATATCTTTATGCAACAAAGACACAAAAATACATTAGCCAATCTTTTCCATAACAGATCCCAACCATCTGATTCTTCCTCTAAAAAAAAAAATAGAAAATGCAAAAACAAAAACTTCCGTCCAAGCTCACAAAATTAGTTACTAAAATCTAACCCTTCTACCATCTGTTTTACTTAATTTATAGTCTAAACGGGGGCAGTATCCCTGAAAACTTGACCACTCCTCAGTAAAATAGTTACGAAACCAACAAGAAGTATTTTGGGACAGATGTCCCGAAGTCTTTGCATAACTATGAGAAATGTTTTTAAAAATAAAGGAAACTAGTCCTAAATTGATGCATTATGTCATATTCCATCATTATCATCTTCTCTGTCTTCGCAGGCGTCATGAGCAGTTGTAAGTTCTTGAACCATGGATTGGCTCGGGACTTTCATTGCATTGAGTTTTGCCTTTGCCACCTCTTTATTCCACCTATGTTGTACCATCTTCTCTGAGTATTTTGGCAGCTGATCATTCCCAATGAAAATCATAGATTCGATCCTAGCCACCTTGGTTATATCCTCCGGCGTGAAGCTACTCTTGACTCTGATCTTCTCCATGTTCAACCGGAAAGATTTGATTGCTTCCTGTGTGCTTGAGCTGCAGATTCCTAACTCCCAGTCATGATCGGGATTAACCACCTTATTATCCTTGACTATACTACTTTGCAAATCCTATAGTTCATAGATAGAGGTTCTTGCATCCGTAATCACTGACTGGAAGGTAAGCACTCGCCACATGATAGTTTTCTTCAACACAAAAAGCTGACATTCATCAGCCACCAGCTTAATTGAGTGTTCTGTCAGAAACCTGGTAGTCCCATATTCTTCTATTTTGGTAAACAGAGGCAGGACATTCTGCCATTTGTGCTCTTTTTTCTCCCACGACACAAGCTAGTTTTGAATTTTAGAAATAAGGCTCTATATTTCATCACACAATCTTTGGGAGTCAGTATTGTACTTCTCGCCGTCTTTGATTATTTGTTCAATCCACTTCTCAACCGCTTCAGCAATGCTCTTATCCCGTTGAACTTGATTCATCAACTTCTTATTTTCCGGAGAAGTTGGGCTGAAGTTCTCAGCAGCATGAGATATTGGAATTGCTCGAAGGCAATCGATACTATCGATGAACTGAGCCAAAACACTTGTGTCATTTTAGTTCTCTTTTCTCCTGTCCATCCTTCTCTGACCTGGTAAGCATTTTCTTCGCTGACACTTGGAAAAAATGGTTGTTTGTATCTCTGCTCATTTTTCCCAACTCTACTTTTGTGATCTCAAAATCAGGACCAGCCTCTTTGTTTTCATCTTTCGGTTTGTATGAGGCAATTTCAGCCATCCATTTTCTAGTTTCTTCATCATTGTTTAGGTGAGCGGCGGTCTTGAACCTTTTCGGCTTTGGATTCTTCTCTGTGTACTTAGCAACCATTTCCTGAATCGAAATGGTCACAAGAAGAAAGCTCCTTTTCTTGTTCACTGAGGTTGTTAACCATTTAGGGGTCATAGTGGAATGAGTAGTTCCTTCAATCATCTTTGGCGGTCGCGTCATAGCCACAGTCACTGTTTGGGAGTCTAGAGCACAAGCAAATTCACCATCCAAATCTTCAATTTCAAAAATTTGAGCCTCAAGCATGACATCTTTTACTCCCATATCCTTGACCTGGTCCATCTTCCTCTGGGCGACACTATGTGATCGAGTATGCTAAGGGGTACTAAAATCCAAAGTTGGACTAGACCTACGTCTAGGCTAAGACAACTTGGTATCCTTACCTACATGAACAAGAGCACTGTTAGAAGGACGTTTTGGTGAAGATAGAGGATCCTTATTATTTCTTCCAGAAAGGGACTTGGCGCCTGACTTTATTTCTTTCTTTTTAGCCGCCCATGCCACAGTTCTTTCTAGAACTCATTTGGTCCTCAATTGTATGTCATCATTTTCCTCCTCATCCCAATTAATTAGGAGCATTTTTGTCTCTGCATGAGCTAAATATCCTGGTTCAAACAATTCAAGATAATCCTCTTCAAGCCCTTTAATGTCTAACTTTATTTGCAAAGAGACAACCTGTTCTAGCACCAATCTCATGTTTTCCCTTTTGAAAACTTCAAGTTCATCTGTACAGTCTTCCCAGAAATCTTCTAACTCTAGCATGGGAAGATAAGGCATTAGGCCAAGGCTCCGTGAAAATCCCTTATTGTCAAACCCTTTCCTTTCAGAATACAAAGAGAAATTAAAATTCCTAAGGTTTGCTCCTATACTTAGTGCATCAGACATTGAATTACAAGACAACACTCCCAATTGTATGGGAATATGACCTTCCCACTTGTCCTTAGGCTGTGCCTTCTTGATCACAGAGGTCAGTTGCCTGCATACTTCTGCTAGAACAAAACAATCAGAACAGAAGTGAGGGAGCTTGAAGGGTTCCTCTTCAAAGCCTCCTACCCGTATATAGCAAAAGCGTGGGAACTGGATGTAAAAACTACTGAACTTCTTAATCAAGGTCTGTGCATCATCTGAAATCCGTTTAGACTTTGTACTCTTCAGTTCATGACACATATCACCCAGGAATGCATTGTGTATCCTTCTGAAATCTTGTAGGGCGTTGTCTTTTTGTAGCATAGGATAAAACTCATACATGGGAACATCCTCCTCAGTGAGCTGCTTTGGTATACCCATTAACTCTTTTACACAAGCTAGACAATACAAGAGATATGAGGACATGAAGAAGTTTTGTTGGCTAGACTCAACTGCTCTCTCATTGAATCAACAATTAATTCTGCCCAATCCAAATATTGTTTTCCTTCCAGAATTTATTGCACATAGCAATAAATCCAATCATCAAAGCTATAAGCTTCGGCAGAACCTCTAGCTCGGTGCAACAAAAGCATCACATCATGGATATGTGGCAACATGTGGTTCTTGTTAGGATTTTTGGGTAACCTAGAACCACCTCTCTGAGGGACCTTCAACCAGAATTTTGCCACATTGTTTTGGTGTCCAGCTCTATCCGCATTGAACTCACTAATTGACTGGGCAGGAGAAAAATTAGAAAAATGGTAATCCAGTATCTTGAAAACTGAAGCAATCACCTCACGGTTAATGGCAAGAAGGGTTTCGCCATTATCTCTCTTAATAGTTTCAAATACTGGGTCGTATCTAGCAATACATTCCCGAACCAACTCTGGACAAGGAATTGCTGGAGGAAAGGCTGCGGCTTCTAAAAGTCCACTACTCAAAATCTCTATACAAAAAGACTTATCAATACCCTTGAACACCCTTTCTTTCAACTCTTCAAGGTTCTCTCCTTTCAGGTCAGTATCACTAACTATGGCTTCTATGGATGCCAAGCTAAAGACATTTCCAAACAAATGCAGAGTGGACTTCATAACTTCAAAACAAGAAACCTAAATTTGATTGTAGTGAAACCTTCTGTATGAGAGAAAATGCAAGGAAAAATACTGGAGAAAATAAGGAAAGACTCACCTTCACAGTGGTATAACCGAATGACGGCTAGCAGCAAGAAAGACTCCTATCCAAGGATAACATATACAAAAGTCCAGCAGCAAGTAACGAATGCAGAACACAAATAATTTTCATACCTTATTGAGAAAGGTAATGATACAGATACATTAAATGCAATGATTTCACAATTTCAGTCTGGACGCCGCAAGTTGGAGGATTAGACCTCGCATGCATGCATTGAATGCATGGCGGCGTGCTTCAAGAAACTACCAGTTCCTGAAATGTTTACTTGCTTCAAAAAAGCCAAAGAATGACATCACTTTAAGATATGGTTCTGCCTCTCCGTATTTAGTAATGAATGCACTTTCCAAAACATTAGAAACCATGGGACCCACCAATATTGAACCCATATGAACATCTTGAACCGACTTCTTGAGTGTTCAAGTAGTTCAGGATGTACACCGCATCAAACTGTTGACCACTTGCTTTGTTGAACACGTTGAACATATTTGAACCCTTTGAACTCAGTTCAATAAGTTCAACACAAATGCTATATCACCGAACAGGAAAAACTTTTGGAAGAGCCACTGCAAAACACTTTAGAGAAAATGTTAGTACGAAAAACTTTTTCTGAACACCTTGGAACCTAATGAACCTGTTGAACCCAGTTCAAAATGGTTCGACATGTTCAAAGAGTTCAATCAAGTGTCTGAACTTGACTTAAATGACTAGGAAAAGGATTTGAAGACGCATTAAAGACTTGAACTAAGGTAATATAGCACGAATTAGGACTCCAACATAAAAAAGAAAAGATGACCCACTCTTGCCATGAGGAATAAATGACACAGTAACAGAAGGTATTGTAGAGTAGGAGAATATAGGTATGTATAAATGAAGACAAAGAACCTTATCGTTATGTCAGGAAGCTTGTGTTACAGTTTTTGTAGATGTGTTTTCTGGAAGGATGTTACTCCAGAAACTTGTGTTGACAATATATGGATATGTTTCATATTTAGTTGTGGCAATTGATTTTGGTGCTTTGAAATTTGTGCTCAAAAAGTATATTCGGTGATGATGGTGTTCGATAGTGTTTGCAGTGCTCTACATTCCTTCGCATTTTGGTTTTTGATAATCATCCTTTGGCAATACATTATTCATGATCTTAATTTATGTATGTCAAGTTGGATCATGTTTTTTGTACTTTGTAAATGTGTTTCCAGAAGTTAGACAATGTCATCATTCTAGGTCTAGTCGAGCTTGAAATTTTTTCTATTTTTTATTTTTTCTCTAGTGAATGTAATGTGTGATCTAACCGCTGGAAGATTCTTGAAAGAACACATATAGAAGACCAATGGAGAAGTATTCTTAGGGAAAGTGTTCTTGAAGCCAAATTACTACATCTATCTATCTATCTATCTATCTATCTATCTATCTATCTATCTATCTATATATATATATATATATATGCTACGATGAGAGAGTATTATGCATGATGTTAGAGTGTTTGTGTGTTGTAGTTGTTGAGTGTGTTCATGTGTTATGGTTGTTGAGTGTGTTCATGTGTTGAAGGAGAAAGATAGAATTGGTGCTATAATGGATTGGAATAGGCGGATTGTAATAGAGTTGTAGAGATTCCTATCTAGATCTGCTACAAGTAGTTGTTTAGATAGCTAAACTTATCAGGAACTAAACCTATACATATGTAGATGCAATTTTATCAATTCATTTTTGTCTCTATCTCTTGGCAGTGAGCCCTTCGAGGAGTGAGCCCTGTAATCTCTTATAACTAGTTATATTATCTTGAGAGTTAACCCTCTTCATGGTTTTTCCCATTTGGGTTTTCCACGTATAAAAATCTGGTGCCTCTCTTATGGTTGTGTATCTCTTGCATTTAAATTATGTTGCATGGATTTCTTTTGTGTTGAGGTTAATTGATAATAAGATAAGTTTTAGAAGTTTAGTTTTAATTTTAAAGGGGAATACTAATTCACCCCCCCCTCTAAATATTCTGGATTGTTCAACACGCGTCTATTTTACCTTTTGCATACGACGTATAGATTGCTTTGGGGATGATAGTACATATACACATTACATAATTCATAGACTAACTTAATATAGGGTATTGAAGATCCAGTTGATATATAAAGAATATAATAATTGAGTAAATATAGTATGATGTGAGTCTAAGGTTATGTGTGACAAGCGAAGCTAATATGAAGTAATATAGAGGTCTAGATGTAGCACAATGCAATATTGAAGGCTGGACCAAATGAGTATTAAACTATGAACTATTATTCACATATTGGTAGATGTCATTCTCTTGCAATTCAATCTCGACTTTATTGTATTTGGACAAATATTTTGTATCCTTCCCTAAAGAAGTGATCTTTACCCATGCAAGTATTTTTGTATCTTTCCCTAAGGTTGTTATCCTTAGCGTTCAAGTCCGGAGTAGTGAGCTCCTTGGCCTATGGCCTAAAAGTTTGTAAGAAATTTTATACATATATTATGAGTGTTATTCTCACCATGGTTTTTCTCAGTTGGGTTTTTCCATATAAAAAATCTTGGTGTTCTTGTGTGGTTGTACTTGTTGTTTCAATTATTTACTTTCATGTATGTGCACTAAGTGTTATACTGAAGACTTAATTGAAAGTATGATTTTATCTAATAAGGTTTTAGTATATCTTGATTCACCCTCCTCTCAACATCTGATAGTGTTCAACAATTGATATCTTTAGCGTCCTAAATTGTACTCCCTTACAATTTTGTCCTCATTTGGGCCCCAACCTTGGCATTCATATCCCAAGGCCTAATTAGAGCCCTGATTCTGCTCATACCATGCAAATTCCTCATTATTTTTACCTTGCACTTCATTTCACCCTTGTTTCTTGGTTTCTAATTGGTCAGGTCCATGGCATTGTTTCCCTAGTCCTCAGGGACTAGAGAACCTAGCGCCCTTGTTGATGGGAATGGATATGGGATAGACTAGCCTAGTCTATGCTCCTTGATCCTTTCCTTGGATCACCATGTGTTCCAACCACACCCTAGGGCCTCTAGGACTTCCCTTGCTTGAGGAATCCCCCGACCTTGCCCAATCCACCCACCAACAACCTGTGATACTTCTCCCAAGGTCACACCTACTCACAAGCTTCAAAACCTTCACAAAGGCTAATAAGGGTTCAGCTCCTCCTACACCTTCTTAGGTCCTAGTAAGGATAGGATAGGTCTTTGACATATTTTTCCATCCATTCATGTGCCCCCAAGAGGTTTTGACCTTCCTATTTGTTACCGATCTCACTATTTTGCTTCTTTCCTACAAAATAGGGCTACAAGGAATGTGCCCAATTAGGCCTCCATTCCGGACTTTTAGGGCTTCCTCTTGCAAACGATGCTCAAACTTGTGAAAATTCCTAAAGGGAATGCTATTCATTTGGAAAAGGCTCAAATATTTTCGTAGTTTTGGGCCTCCAAGTGTCTGTACACTGCCCTAGGTGAATTTAGGGGTTTTTGAGGGTTTTTATGAGGGTTTTTAGGCCTGCTAGGCTCAGAGTGATGGTTTGTTGTCTTTACCACCTTATCTAGATTGGTGGAAGCTCCTCCTTCTCACCAATGGTGCTCCACACACCCCTCTACAAATCCTCCAAAGGGTGCCTCCTTCCTTGTCCTACCTTGCTCTCATGGACCTCTATAACCTCAACCCTTACTAGCTGGGCACAGTCCAGTCTCACCTAGGAGTGGGTCTCGAAAAGGCTTTCCTGCATCTTCAGGGCCCCTTCTTCCTCTGAGGTACTATACAGGGTCTGCACTCCTATTCCCCATGGTTTCATGGTGTTTCCACAATGGGGATAGGAGTTGTCAATCCATTTACACAAAACAATGCAAAATTGGACAGTGAAAGAGTAACTTTACAAAATATTTACAAAACACACAAAACTTGCACAATAAACCTAACCTAAGTGCTCAAAATGAAAGTATAAACACAATGCAAGACTCTCAACACTGTTTAGTTTGCAAAGCAATCCATTATCAATCTGTTAATGCTCCATTTGTGCCGACTGGCAACAAAAACACAGTCACAGTCAAGGTCTTTTCCCTTGGGTCGTACAATCTGACATCCAACCCCTCATTTTAGGGTTTGCAACAATATATAATGTCTTTGCCTCAGTTTTTGTGCCAAGGTTAGGGTTCTCCACACCAAGCTAAGGTTATTACCTATTAGGTGGAAAAGTTGCATGACAACTTTGAACTTTTTGCAACTTTTGAGCAACTTTTGCAATGTTTCTTTTCTTGACTTTTGGGCCTACATTGGGCTATCTTATGGACACAACCATGCTAAAAGGACACCAAAATCATCAATGGCACACATACCCTCTACTCCACAAGAAAACTCAACCTAGACTTGTGAACCTAGGACCTAAACAAGACCAATGAGCTCTTGGCTCTTATTACATTTACATGGCTTCTTAAAGAAGCAAAATTCCAACAAAAATCAAATGGAGGAAGACCTTAGAAGGGTGCTCTTGCACCATACTACCCCTCTACACATAATTAAGGAACTAGGGGAGAGATGAGAGCCGGGTCAATACCAAGTTTCTTGAACCTGCCCTCTTCAACCCAAGTGGCTTCAAACTCAGGTTGACCTACCCACTTCACCAAGTGTTCCATGTAGACCTGGTGTCTAGTAGACTTCTTCACCCTTGACTCCAAGATCTCCTCTGCTATGGGCTGCTTCACTTGAGGTAAGGTATTCATATCCAAGTCCTGTAGCACATTGGCTTGATTTTCAGTTTGCCCTGCTATTTCACCTTTATATAATATCATATCAGCAACATTGAAGACTGGTGATATAGCCAAATCTGAAGGAAGATCCACCTTGTAGGTGTTCTCACCATATTTGGACAGAATTCTACAAGGTCCTACCCTCTTCATTTGTAGCTTAGTAGGCTTGCTGCTTTGCATTCTAGCTTTGCTTAAATAGACCGTCACATAGTCACCCACTTTGAACTGAACCTCTCTCCTTTTTTCATCCACTTTAGCTTTCAGTTTTTAAGTAGACTCTAGGATGGCTCTCTTGACCTATTCTTGGACTTCCTTGATGGTTTGAGTGAAGTCCTCTGCTTTCCCACTCTTCATCTCCATGGAACCAAGTTCTCTTAGTTCACACACCCCTCTTGGATATCTACCATAGACAACCTCAAAAGGACTCCTTCCAGTGGTCCTATTTACACTGTTATTGTAGGCATACTCAGCTTGTGGAATAACTAGATCCCAAGTCTGCCCATACTCCTTGGTTAGACACCTCAACAAGTTGCCTAACACCCTCTTAATTACTTTAGTTTGACCATTAGTTTGTGGATGGTAAGCTGAGCTGAATGATAAATTAGTCCCTAGTCTTCTCCATAAGGTTTGCCAAAAATGGCCCATGAACTTGCTATCCCTATCTGAAACAATACTTAATGGGAGTCCATGAATCCTTACAATCTCCTTAAAGAAGAGATGTGCAATAAAACTAGCATCATGAGTAGTTCTACATGGAATAAAATGGCTCATCTTAGAAAATCTATCTAGCACCACATAGATGTTATCCATACATGTCTTTGTCTTGGGGAGTCCTACCACAAAGTCCATGCTCACACACTCCCAAGGCCTATTTGGGATTGTAATGGTTGATAGAGGCCTGCATTACTTGATCCTCCTTTTGCCCTTTAACACACACCACATTGCTCCACATACCTTCTCACATCCCTTGGTAAACCAGGCCAATAGTAGTACCTCTGTACTAGATCCAAAGTTTTATTGATTCCAAAGTCTCCACTTAGACTACCATTGTGTTTCTCTTGTATGAGATTTTCTCTCATGGATCCTCTAGGCACACATAACTGATTGCCTTTGAACAAGAGACCATTTTGAAGAGTGTAATCTGCATACTCACCATGAAAATGATTCTCAAACTCCTTGCAGACCTTGTAGGCTGATGAGAAGTCCTCATCTTCTTCATAGAGATCCCTGAAACCTTCTATCCCTATGCTTTGCAATTGTAATTCTTGGACAGTCTACAACTTCCGGCTTAAAGCATCTACCACCTTGTTAAGTTGCCCTTTTTTATGCTTGATGGTAAAGGTAAAGGATTGGAGGTACTCCATCCACTTCAAATGTCTATTGCTAAGCTTCTCTTGAGTGTTGATGTAACTCAAAGCCTGGTTATTTGTGAACACCACAAATTCCTTTCGGAGTAGGTAATGCCTCCACTTCTTGAGAGACTGAACTAGTGCTTACAACTCTAGATCATATGCTGAATACCTCTTCTTTGCCTCATTAAGCTTCTCACTAAAAAATGCCACAGGCCTTCTCTCCTGACTCAATACACCCCCTACTGCAATTCCACTTGCATCCATCTTCAAGGTTCCCTTAGACACCACAAACCCCAAGTAGACTAACTCTTGCTTCAAAAAGTCACACTTCTCTAAGTTGATTGCCAACTTCTCTTCATGCAACCTCTCTAGGACTAACCTCAAATGTTATAGGTGCTCCTCTTTGGTTCTACTATAGATGACTATGTCATCTAAGTACACCACCACAAATCTGCCTGTGAAGTCCTTCAACACCTCATTCATCAACCTCATGAAGGTGCTTGGGGCATTGGTAAGTCCAAATGGCATCACAAGCCATTCATACAACCCTTATGTGGTCTTAAAAGCGGTCTTCCACTCATCACCCTCCTTAATTCTAATATGATGATAACCACTTTTAAGGTCCAACTTAGTAAAATACATGGCACCTCCTAAAAAATCCATCAAATCCTCTATTCTAGGAATAGGAAATCTGTACCTTATGGTGATCCTATTGATTGCCCTTGAATCAGTACAAAGTCTCCACTTGCCTCCCTTCTTTGTTGCTAGTACTACTGGGACTACACATGGGCTGATGCTCTTCTTGATCAGTCCTTGATCCAACAACTCCTACACTTGCCTTGCCACCTCCTTGTTTTGATCAGGAGTGAGCTTATATGCTACCTTATTGGGCAGGGATGCACTGGGGACAAAGTCTATTTGATGGCTTATAGACCTTCTTGGTGGAAGTGTTGCAAGTGCTCCATCACTCACTATATCTTTATACTCTTGCAACATTTTTTTTACCTCCTTAGGTACCTCTATCTGCAACTTATCTTCCTCCTCCTTTGGCTTCACAAAGATGGCACATCCCACTATCTCCTCTTCATGTAGCAGGTGTAAGAACTCTTTACTAGTATTAAGTAAGACACTAGGTGTTATTGAGGTTCCCTCATCATTCTCTATCAGAGATTGAATCTTATAGGTTATGCTATCCTTCTTAAAGGAAATGGAGTTCTCCTCTCCATCATAGATCATCTTCCTATCAAATTGCTAGGGTCTACCTAGCAGCAGATGACAAGCATCCATGGGTAACACATCACAAAGGATCTTATCCTTGTATCCTCTAATAGAGAACTCTACCCAAGTCTGTTCATTGACAAGCACACTCTGTCCTTGATTCAACCATGTCACCTTGTAAGGGCTAGTGTGGGGTATCTTTGTGAGTTTTAACTTCTTGGTTGCCTCATCTAATATGATGTTATTAGTTGACCCTGAATCAACTATCACCTTGCAAACCTTACCAAAGATTTTGCATCTCACCCTAAACAATGCTCTCCTATGCTTAGGTTCATCCTTAACCGACTGTCTTATCAAGACTCTATTGAACATTAGATTTTCTCCAATCTCTAATTCAATATGGTCCACCTCAGGTGTTTTGCTACTTGATGTGTCTTCATGGGCATAAGCAACCCTCTTTCCACCGTTTGATGAGGTAGGCTTGTAAGGGCATCTATAGGATGGGTGTCCCAATTGACCACAATTGTAGTATTTCATGGTTGCAAAGTAGGAATTACCCCTTCCGATACCTCTACTCCTATTTGGGCCCCCTTGTGTACCTCTTCCTCAAGAATGGCCTCCTCTAAGAGTGGTTTCACTGTTATGCTCAGTCAACTTGGACTCTCCTTGATTCCTTTGCTCACTTGCCTTGCTTTGGTAACCACCTCGGTGATTCATTTGATCTCTGCCTCTGCCTCTACCCCTGTTGTTGGAGTCTCCCTTCCTCTTGTTCCTCTCTTCCACCTTGGCAGCAAGTTGATGACACTTTTGGACAGTGGTAGAAGTCCATAGGCTTATCTCCTATTGGATGTTCCACTTTAGGCCACTTAGATACCTAGCCACCTTGATAGATTCCTCTTCTTGGACTTTGGATCTAAGACAAAGCTTTGAAAACTCCTCTGTGTAGGAGGTCACATCAAGGTCTTTCTGCTTCAATCCCTGTCTCTTCTTATGAAGTTGGACTTCATAATCCTCTGGCAAGTAGTTCTCCTTGATCTTACTCACCATGGCCTTCTAGTTTGCAATAGGTAGCTTACCCATGCTAACTCTCTTCTCTTGCAAGTACTTCCACCATGTCAAGGTTGCTCCCCTTAGTCTTGATTTGGCAACCTTAACGTTCTGAGCTTCTGTCACACCTTCACACTCAAAGTGGTTCTCCATACCCTCAATCCATTACATGATGGTGTCAATGTCCATCCTTCCACTGAAATGTGATAATCCTTCAAAATCTTTTGTATTCAAAGCCTTGATGGCCTTTAGAAAAGATTCTTCATTGATTAAGGGGTCTGGTTCAGGTATGATGTCATCAAGATCAATAGCTTTCTTGCCTCTATCACTAGTTTCCGCACCCCAGAGTTCTTGTGCTCTCTAATCAACCACTTCTTGCAGCTTGTTCCTTATCTCACTCATAGCATCTTCAAGGAGTCTATTTTTCTCCATTTGTTCTTCTACCTCCCTAGCCAGCACTGCATTAGTGACCATTATGTTCTCCTCTACTGATTCACCAAAATATAGAGACATGCACGGTCCACTAAATCTTTAACTGGCTCTGATACCAATCTGATGACAATGGATATGGGATAGACTAGCCTAGTCTATGCTCCTTGATCCTTTCCTTGGATCACCAGATGTTCCAACCACACCCTAGGGCCTCTAGGACTTCCCTTGCTTGAGGAATCCCCTGACCTTGCCCAATCCACCCACCAACAACCTGTGATACTTCTCCCAAGGTCACACCTACTCACAAGCTTCAAAACCCTCACATAGGCTAATAAGGGTTCAACTCCTCCTACACCTTCTTAGGTCCTAGCAAGGATAGGACAGGTCTTTGACATAGTTTTCCATCCATTCATGTTCCCCCAAGAGGTTTTGACCTTCCTATTTGTTATCGATCTCACTATTTTGCTTATTTCCTACAAAATAGGGCTACAAGGCATGTGCCCAATTAGGCCTCCATTTCAGACTTTTAGGGATTCCTCTTGCAAAAGATGCTCAAACTTGTGAAACTTCCCAAAGGGACTGCTATTCATTTGGCAAAGGCTCAAATATTTTCCTAGTTTTGGGCCTCCAAGTGTCCGTACACTGCCCTAGGTGAATTTAGGGGTTTTAGGCCTGCCAGGGTCACAGCGATGGTTTGTTGTCTTTACCACCTTATCTAGATTGGTGGAAGCTCCTCCTTCTCACCAATGGTTCTCCACACACCCCTCTACAACTCCTCCAAAGGGTGCCTCCTTCCTTTTCCTACCTTGCTCTCATGGACCTTTGCAACCTCAACCCTTCCTAGTCGGGCACAGTCCAGTCTCGCCTAAGAGTGGGTCTCGAAAGGCTTTCCTACATCTTCAGGGGCCCTACTTCCTTTGAGGTATTGTATAGGGTCTAAACTCCTATTCCCCATGGTTTCATGGTGTTTCCACAATGGGGATAGGAGTTGTCAACCCATTTACACAAAACAGTCCACAACTGGACAGTGAAAGAGTAACTTCACAAAATATTTACAAAACACACAAAACTTGCACAATAAACCTAACCTAAGTGCTCAAAATGAAAGTATAAACACAATGCAAGACTCTCAACACCATTTAGTTTGCAAAACAATCCATTGTCAATCTGTTAATGCTCCATTTGTGCCGACTGGCAACAAAAACACAGTCACAGTCAAGGTCTTTTCCCTTGGGCCGTACAATCTGACATCCAACCCCTCATTTTAGGGTTTGCAACAATATATAATATCTTTGCCTTGATTTGTGTGCCAAGGTTATGGTTCTCCATGCCAAGCTAAGGTTATTACCTATTAGGTGGAAAAGTTGCATGACAACTTTGAAAAGTTGTCATGCAACTTTTTGCAACTTTTGAGCAACTTTTGCAATGTTGCTTTTCTGGACTTTTGGGCCTACATTTGGCTATCCTATGGACACAACCATTCTAAAAGGACCCCAAACTCATCAATGGCACACATACCCTCTACTCCACAAGAAAACTCAACCTAAACTTGTGAACCTAGGACCTAAACAAGACTAATGAGCTCTTGGCTCTTATTACATTTACATGGCTCCTTAAAGAAGCAAAATTCCAACAAAAATCAAATGGAGGAAGACCTTAGAAGGGTGCCACTGCACCACATTTCCTCCCAATTAAGACCCATTTTTGGGTCCCTTAATAGTCAGATCAATTTGGCAGGGACCCAAATCCTGTGCAGGCTCATGTCAAAAAATTAAGTTGTTTTTTGACAAACAGGTATAAAAGGAGGTCTACCCCTCTCATTTTGATATATACAAGTTGAATCCAATGAATTCAAACAAGCAATCAAGAATTCATTCAAATTCAAGCGAGAAAGCAATCAATCTTCTTTCAAGCATTGGAGTAAAAGTAAGTTCAATATTCAAGCATTGAAGTTGGCACTCATGTTCTATGTTTATGAAGACTTCATGAAACTCTAATTCCTTGTGGAGACAAACAAAACTCCATTAAGAGGTATATCATTAGTATTTACAGTCATTATTCAATATCTCCCTCAAAAGGAGAACATTTCCATTACTGCAATTCAATTATATTTTATTTCTATTTCATGGTTAATTAAAAACCTAGGGTTTGACCTAAGGCAAACCCCTATTCCCAACCTATTTCACTTCTCTAGTGTGCACAAGAGAAGGTACAAAGTTGCAATCCTCAGAATTGTCTTTATTTACAGTGATGAACACATTCCCCTTTGGACAACAAAAAGTGTGGAGGACTGGTGCGATGGGCACACCGGTCCCGATATTTCAGGAGCCCCTTCTAGGAACAAATCTAAATACATTTGCATTCCTCAGATTTGAGTTTGTGGCTCGATCCGATGATTGTATCTCACTGTTCATGTATTTTTACTTGAATTTCGACATATTTACCCTAATTTCAACATTTTCACAATTCAACCTAAAAGAGGGCAATCAATTCAAATCCACTAAACCTAATAAGGATTCTCAACCCCGTCCTTGCTAATTTGTGGCTAGATCTATTGGGTTTACCCCTCTTTCAATGTAATGGTCCTTAAGTAAAATATTAGTGGTTTTCATATATCTAATTATGGAAACCCTAATTTTACACCATTACATTTTGGTGAACCTGACTCCTTGCACCTTTATTTTTTATTTACGTTCTCAGATCTGAGTGTTTATGCATTTAAAATTCAAATTTACATTTACAAGTTTAATTTCCAATTGAATTTTAAAAATTTAGAGGTTAAATTCACAAAAACCTTAATTTTTAATTCTAAGATTGAGCTTGTGGGTTGTCTAATTTGGATTTATCATTTCAGATTTGATTATTCATTTAATTTAAAATTCAAATTTTCCCTCTTGGATCTCATTTTCAAATTAAATTACATAAATTTAGTGGTTGTTCAAATTTATCAAAAACCCTAATTTATGATTTCCAAAATTTACTTATGGGCTATATAATTTTTCAAATTAATTTTCAGATCTGATCTTTATGAATGCTATGTTATGATCTAGATGCATTTTTCTTTCAAATTCACAAATCAAATTACTTAAGTAATTGGTTAATCAATCATTTTCATAAAATTTTGTATTGCTTAATCATAATTTTCAAATTTCAAATTCAAATTTACCTCCTTTGTGCATGATTTTTACTACCATTAGTCCTACCTATAATATTCTTGTGAGAAGAAGTTGTATAATTAAGACTTCCGAAGGTTTAATTACTAAGGATATGGAGCCTAATTTAGATAACTTGTTTTTTGAGAATGTGGGTGGTTCTTCTTGTTGGCAAGAGACACTACATTGATGGCAACTTGAGTCAGATATCTAGTCTGTAGTTCATGATTCATTCATTTTGGAAGACTTATTGAGGTCCGGTGAGAAGAACAAGTTATCCAATAGTATACAGTGTTTTCATTGATAGATCAGTTGTGTTGAGTATTTGGTGTCATAGATCTTGGAGAAGCATTGTGATTATGTGATATGCATTATTCCAGGTTTGTGGCCTACAATGATAAGTTTTGAGTGAGTTGGAAGATCCAGTTGATAGTTTTATAGTAGAACAATGTTCATTGGCAGTAGCGTGTGAAGATTTTGTGTGCGGATCATGCAGAGTAATTTTGGAAGTTGTTTGTGTGTTTTAGGTTATTGAGATGACATATGGGAAGCATGTGGATATTTGTTTTGTCTGCTTAGCTATTTTTGGATCGAATTGAGTCGACTTGGGCAACACATTTCATTTGTGTGTTATGCGATTTTTGGGCCGACATGCAATGACCTAATTTGATGTTGCAAATATATTAGACCGATTGATTTGATCATTTGGTAGATTGATTGTTACGTGTGAAGTGTGTATGAGAGATTGTGTGTAGTTTCACGTGCACAGTTGGAAGATTGGTGCTCCGATATAATGCAAAATATCATAACAGAGCATAGTGTGATCATGTGTTTTGTACTTAACCGGAACTATACTCAGGCATTTGTTGATGCTATTAAATAGTTCAAACCTTCTTGTACCTCTTATAATCATTTTATAAGGCAACGAGCCTTTCCGATTTTAGCCTTTGCAATTTTAGTAGCGAGCTCTAGGCAGTGTGCCTAGATGCATGTGAATTCCCCTTATGTAATATTTTTATAATTCTAACAGAGTATATTAATATTGTGGGTTTGAATCCCACTGTGGTTTTTTCCTTAACCAGGTTTCCACATAAAAATCTTGGTATTGTGGTGTTGTTGATCTTGGTTTTGTGTTTTTGCACTTTAATTTCCTTCATTTGCATTAAGTGGTTGAAAGATCAGGTTGTTGAAGTTAAAAAATGTTGAACACTGATTCACCCCCCTCTCAGTGTTCCTTGATTCCAACACTTATATCCCAACAGTTGATGTTACTTATCCCCATTCTTTACACAATTCTCATGATGAGGTTGAATCACTAACTAGGGTTTCCGTTGACCAATTCAAGAAAATTGACAATGGATTTTAAAATCTTCAACAATGGATGAGTCAACAATACCCAGAAAGTGAGTCTATCCCATTAATTGAAGGATTAGAAAGAATGGTTCAAAGTGATAAAACCGATGTTGATTTGTTGCATGGTCTTTCTCATTTGATACTAATATAATGCCTATAAAAAGTTGTGTGTAAGCTCTTGGTTAAGCTCAAGTGCCTAGTCAAATTAATCATTCTATTCCTATGGCTAAATCTATGCCTAGTGTGCCTACTTTCACATCTAACATCATGACTACTTCCAAAAAAAATGTTATTCCTACACATGTTAGTCCAGGGGGCAACATTACTAATCAAAACTCTTTCATACCTCCTTCCGCGAGTCTTCCATTTGTGACTCAATCATCTCCCATACCTACCTATCATAGTGTTCCACCTCCTTACTCTCAACCTCCTCCTTCATACAATAATATTACTCCTCCATCCCAATCCAACATGTCTAATTTCAATCCATCCACCGAAGAAACCATTAACAACTTAGCTCGAACCGTGTCGTCCTCACAACAACAAAGAGCTTCCATGAACCAATCAATGTTTAGTGTGTCCACATTTGATGTAGCGATACCATTATCTAATGATATTGTTTGTGACGTCCCCCCTAAAAATTTGGAAGTCCCTCAATTGGAGCTTTATAATGGAAAAGGTGGTCCTTTGACTCATGTGAAAACATTTCAAACTTTGTGTAGTGATTTTGCTCATGATCAAAGACTTTTGGGTAAATTGTTTACTAGAACATTTTAGGGATAAAGCTTTGCAATGATATTATTCTTTGCCTCCTTATTCTATTACATCATTCAACAATTGGCTAATGCTTTCATTCAATAATTTCACAATAATTTGGGTCCTAAGATTACTTTGATTGATTTGATTTATTGTAAGCAAGGTGTTAAAGAAAAAGTGATCGATTTTATTGGTAGATATAAACATTTGTATTCTCAAATTGTTTATTCTATGCTTGATCAAGATATTCAAAGAATTTTTATTTCTAATTTGCAAAAGATATTAGGGATAAGTTTCTCTTTTATGAGTTTACTTCCTTTACATAGTTGTGCGCAGTGCTTCATAACTATTAGCTTCACGTAAGTCAATTTGAACAATCTGCTTCAATGGCTCCAGTTGATAAGAATGAAGGTGCTCAACAACCTTTTTCAAAGTTTAAATTGAATAACAAATTCATCAAGTTCAATGGCAACAATAATACCCAAGTAGTAGTTGCAACAACATGTGTGCCTCCTTTATCCAAGTATTTTTAAAAACAATTTACTCCTCTTTATGTATCTTTGCATAATATCATGCCACAATTGTTGAATAAAAATGTGTTAAAACTTCCTCCCATCAAACCATTTCCACCTTATCATGATTCCAAATATTTTTGCCAATATAATCGTTGACCCGGTCATGACACTGAAAAGTGGTATTTCTTAAGGAGTATAATTCAAGACCTTATTGATAACAATATCATATTTGTGATTGGTGTGAATGACAAGAAATAAATTTGTAGCTCCACCAAATCAAAACTCCAAATCTACATTACTAATCCTTTGCCTTCACATTCTACTAATGCGGTTGAGTGTGAGCATCTTGCATTTTCTCCCAATGACCTTGGTCTTGAGTCTAACAATGTAGTGAATCTTACTGATAAACCTGCACCTCTTGAGGATCTCTGTATTACCTTGGATCCTAGTGAGACTATTGAAGCACATGATGTCCCACTATATATCATTGCAAAGATCAAAGATATACTCTCACAAGGGGTGCTCATTGATCCAATGTTTATGGTGAATGTGATAATTGAAGAATATATTTATACTTTATAGTTGCATCAAGTAACATATGATAAATTTGATGTGGTCATTAAGGTCTTTGATGGTTTCTCTTTCCCTACTATTTGTTCTATTACTCTTCCTGTTGAGGTTGGCACTAAGTGCTTAGATGTCATTTTTGTTGTCATTCCTACATCAAATCAATTTCATGTGAAGTTGGGACATCCTTGACTATCTTCCATGAAAGCGATCCCTTCTACCATTCATAAATGTCTCAAATTTCCTCATAATGACAAAATCATAACTATTAATCATGACATGTACCAACCCATGGTGAGGCATGGAGATGTTAATCTTGATTACTTTTTGTCTAAACAATTTGAACCTCTTAAAACTAGAACTAATGCTCTTTTTCAATATTATCAAAAGTGGAAGAATGATATAATCTTATCTTTGAGTAAGCCTAGAGATCCTAGACCTATTCCTCCTCCTCATGATTAGTGCAAGGGCACCAAGTCACCTTAGGGTCTAATATGGTCATGGGTTAGGTTTTAGGAGTTTTTTTTCTAGTTTGTTTTGAAAATAAGGTCAACATAGACCATTTATAGTGTAATTTGAGGTTTCAAGAGTCATTTTTTTTAAAATGTCAAGTTATACATATTTTGTCAACAAATTGTCATGTCAAATTATCAAAGTGGCAAAAATATGGAAGGCCAACGGTCATAAAGTTTAGAAGTTAGTTGTAATAATTAAAAAATGATAGAAAAGGATTTATATAGGCCTTGGATGATCGAGCAAATGGTTGGCCATGAATTGTATAAGTTGAAACCTTAATATAAGATGCTTTCCCTACATTTTTTATTGGTAATTCACTGTTGCAGGCTCCTATACTTGTCCATACTATATTGTTATGGTAAAAAATCAATTGAAATTGTTAAAGGCATGAATTAAATTTGTTTTGGTTTTGATTTGGAGCTTTTTTATAAATTTTGGATCATTTTAGAGGTGATTTATTGAAGGCAACTCTGTAACCCAGTTTTGAGGGTTGAGAATGGAGAAAATAGACACTTAAACCATTCCTCTCATTGTTTTCTATTATAACTCAGTGGAATGATCTAAAAAGGTTTAAATTAGGCTTGTGCATGAGTATAAGAGTAGGGGAGGTGCTTTGAAGGTTTTGGGGTGATGCCCTAGTGTGAATTTGGTATCTCTCAAGTGAATTTGGGGGTATACATTTGGAGTTTGACAAAAAGGTTGATGTGGAAGCTTATGTGAATGTTCCTAGAGCATGTGTAGACCCATTGATGGGTGTTTTAAGAGTTACCTTGGTTAGATATAATTTGGAGTAGTGAGTTTCATTAAACCCCCATGAAATTGGCCTATAAGGAGGTTTTGTGATTAGGGTATTGAAAGGAGTCTTTCTTGTTCAAAGCCTAGTAATTCAATCTATTTGAGATCTTCCTAGGAGGTTTGAGTAGGTTTTGTGAAAAATTTAGTTGATTGGAGATAAGTTGCTTTGTAAAAGTGGGCTAATTGAGCCCTAGTGCAACAAGAAAATACCAATTTTGATTAACATTTTCCAAAGGACCCCATTTCCAATTTTGAGATATTATTTAGAAATCCAAAAAGGGTATTTTAATATGTTTTTAGTAAATGGAGAGATAGTCTGAGTAAAGAGAACTTTTCACCAGTCCTAAAAAGGAGGGCTAGTAGGAACTAGGAGCCAAAACAAGGTATAGGCCATAAAGGGTGGCTTGAAACTTATTGGGTAGAAAAACCAATTTTATTTCATCCTAAACACATGGTAGAAACATTTTCCAAGGTTTGGGAATAGTTGGCAGTCCATTGGGTATATGGTGGCCTTGGTAGGCCTAGTTGAGCATACACCGTTGTGCATAGGTGAGTTGGGAGAAAGATCTCCCTTAACAAATAAGAGTTTGACATCACAAAGTACTAAATGTGATTGGGTTGAAACATACTCCTCCTCTATTGCATCAATGATAAACCCAATCTCCTTCCTATACCTTCTATTCCTCCTTTATATGTTGTAGTTCTACCTCCTACATCTTACAAAGGAAAGTGCCTGGCATCTCCTATCTTTAAGCTTAATAGACCTTTTCCCATTTATCCTCCTTTGAAAGAAGAGAAGAAACCTACTCCTATTGATCCTAAACCTTAATAACCCTTGACTAAAACTAAAAGAAACTGTTGTGCAAGAGAACACTGATGGAGACGTCATGCTCAGGTTCATGAACTTGCTTCTCAACCCATTTCCTCCCCAGAGACTCCAAATGTTGATATGATCCCATTTGTCCAACCTTCACCTAACCTTAGGGAGGAAGTTCAACCTAAATCTCAAAGATTAAAAATTCTTAAGAAAAATGATGGTTCATGTTCTATTCCTATTAAAGATTATATTTTTATTAATCTTGATGAAGAGATGCATGAAAATGTTGTTCATACTAACAATGTTAATGATTCAAGTGATGAATATAAATATGATGATGTTCACAGTGATTTATCTAAAGAATTATCACAGGCATTAATCTTAGATCCTAGTAAAAGACAAAGTGACACATCATTAGAGCATGGTCCTTGTTTGGAACTGGTGGTAGCTCCATCTACCATGCTCGAAGTTTCTTCTCTTACATATTGCCTACCTTCCCAAAATAATGTCGATCAAGATTAAGAGGCAGATGATTTTCTTGATTAGCTTTATTAATGCCTTAGAAACTCTCTTCTCTCTTTCTTATTCATAAACTTCCTCTATTTGTTTCTCAATTCTTCTATTTGTTGTCCCTAGTGTTGTCTACTCGAGGATGATGCAAAGATTTGAGATCTCTTTTGGTATCTCCTATGTTGACTCAAAAGACACATGTGCCCTTCTTCCATTGTGGTTATACTTTCTTTGTGGGATGAGGACAATTCAATACAAAATATATAGATGATATACATTATTTATCATAAGAGCACATTGACCCCAGAGTTACGTAGAACCCTTATGTGTTTTTTGATCATTATCCTTTGATGTATCCTTCATGGGGGCATATCATTGTGATAGCGTCCTTGTCTTCAAGATGCATGCTACCTTAAAGCTATTGCTCCCAATGAGGCATATGCAATTTCTTTAACATGGGGGTGTTGATTCCCCAAAGGGTTTACACTGCAATGACAAAAACCAAGTTGATTCTTCAAATATATATGGAGAAGCCAACTCCAATTATCAATATTCTCTAGAACTTGGACCAGCTATGACAAGGATTCTGCAAATCCTTCTACACTTTGGGTTTTGCAAGACCCAAGAGAGTGATCCCTTGGTGAATCTATAATATCTACACCATACTCAAGAAGTACACCAAAACAAAGGAGATGATATCATATACAGGCTCAAGAATGACAAATTATTCAGTTATCCTCAACCTATTGGTGCATAAGATGGATAAAACATGTAATAATAGACATAAAATGAAATATATTATGATAATCAACAATATATAGAAAATACAAGTGAATGGAGCACCAAACTGCCTGTAAAGACTAAGACAAGCTAATGACCAGTGCCTTATTCCATTAGGTGTTTGAATTCAGAAGACATAAAATGAATTATAACATAGTTCTATCTAATAGCATTCAGATCTAAGATAATATTGCCTTACAATATTTCTTATCTGCAATCCCAACCCAGACAACTTATCAAATCCCTGAACAAGCCCTACCATTCTGTAATCATGTTTTAGCATTTAATTGATCCCTTAGATCAAAGCATAAACATGAATTACATACATCACAACAATGCATTGAATGAAAGAAATCCTTCATTATATTTCATTCAAAAGATGGTAGAATTGTACAATGGAGAGAAATAGATCATAATTGTATTTCTATTGAATAAATTTGTTATTTTCGTCATGAAACAATTTACATATAACTCCTTCAAGAACCTGCAAAAAAACTTGACACAAGACTCTTATCTATTTCTCTACAAAATCTTTACAATTTTTTCATTCCACCTAAAACCTGCTAACTGGGACCTATGACTCTAATTTAGAAAAAATAAGTACAGAGATCAAAATCAGAACCCTGTCTCTTGGCCTCGAATTCCATTTTATAGAAACAAGGGAGAAAACAAGCTACGGGCCAAAGGAGACACTTGTCATAAAATATGGTTGGACACCTATGATTTTGTTATAAAATATTCCTTTTGAGGAATGTCACAACCAAGACCAAAATAACTGCTTCACCATAACATTTCCTGCAGTCTGTTTTCATTGTTCTTGCTAAAAAGATTTTGATCTGCACCCATTTTGTTGTTGTTCACGTTCAAAAAGGTAACCGTTGCTAGAAGACAAAACTGTCTGCTAGACTATCACGTTAAACAATTAGCTAACTAGTTGTTTTTAAGTCCTTACTCCTTCAAGTAAGTATTACTCCATTCGCCATATTCTTCATCAGTTGGCCATTTTAAATTCATGACCTCATCAACCTTTTCTCTATATTGAGTATATTTAACCGCTACCTAATTTGCCTCTCTTTCAAAAGATTCAAAGAATGTCCTTGTACATATTATTTTGTCCATGTTGTCCTCCAACATGCCAGTATCTAGCTCCTCACAAATCAATTCTACTTGAGTGTTGATGACCCTTTCTACCTCTTGTTTCCAAAGTTGTAAAGGCTTAATTGCCCCATTTTCATCCACAATACCTGGCAGAAGTGTTTCATTCAGCTCACTGAAGTTACTCATCAACTCCCTTATCTTTCTTTCTATACTTTCTGGCAGATTTTGGACTTCTTGCATTGAATTCACCAAAAAATGGGTTGGTTGAAGTATAGGTGGCCTCTCAGCATGGTATTTGGAAGGCATTGACATTATTCTAAGTTCATTTCCCCTTTCTAACCATTTTGTAGACAAAGGGATTGCCACTTCCTTGTCTCTGTCAAAAAATTGAATAGCATTAAATAACAAATAATATAAAGAATGAATGCTATTTAACCTACTATCCACTTTCTCATTCCAACAAGTTATCACTGAGATAACTATCTCTCTTTTCTTGGAGGCAGATTGATCCTCTGACTCCTTTAGCTTATTTTCCAACTCAGTGACCTTCTCCAAAAGTTGGGCTCTTGTTGGATCAGTTGATCTAGTAGGTTCATCCACATCAACATATGGCACTAATGATATGCTTGGGATATCAATATCACTATCAAATTGAACTGTTGCATCTACATGGGTGACATGTGGAGACCTATACGTTGATGGTGTTGATGCAATTGTAGGAGCAGAAGAGGATGCTCCTATTTATCCTTGCTCAAGAAGTTGAACTCTGGCCTGATTTATAATGATCCTGCCTTCATCTGCAGTGATTCTTTTGAATTCTTCCATCATCTCATTCTTGATCAGACTTGTCTGGTCTTTGGGCCTTTCTCTCAGCGCTTCTCCTTTTGTATTCCTCTATCTTCATTTTCCATATAAATTGCAAGAAGGTCAGGCTTCTCACAAAAGACTCATCCTCAAGAAATTTATCACATACCTCCTTCCTTGCATCTCTGAAGGTTCTTCCTTAAATTTGTAGAGAAGTGAGGTCCAATTATAACACTGATGGCACATGAGGGATACCAATCTGTATATCTGCATCTGTCACTACAAATAATATCCTCCTCTTTTTGTTCTTTTGTGTGTTGTTGTACTGCTTGCTCCTCAACCTGCCTTGGAGGTGAAAAGGGAACATGTGGTGGTGAGGGAATTTTGTTTGATTCATCAAGATCAATTATTTTTACCCCCTTAAAAGGTTTTGTTTGTGCTTTTGGGGGTGGTTTTGTCTTCATTATTTTCTTTCCTTTTCTCCTCACCAACTCTTCATTGTCACTGCTACTTTCCTCTTCACTGTTTGTCTCTTATCTTACCCTTATTATAACAACACCACCCTTTGGAGGGGGCACATATCTAGGTCTTCCTTTTTCTAGCACATTTGTTCTTTGAGGTGAAGGAGGAGGTGAACCTGGTTATTTCATTCTCATCTAATGAATCAAGGCTATCTCTTTTGGTGTTATGGGTATAGATTGTTGTAAATTTCCTCTCTCAACTTGTTGGCCATGGACTTCCTCAAGTTTGGTCCTCGTTTCCTTCAATGCAAGAATTAATTCATCAAATTTCTTCATTACAAAATTAACTTTGGCACAAAATGGAGTGAAATTTTTCAATGGATCATAGCTGGGATCTATTTTCTGCACTATAGCCTATAGCTTCCTAAAAGCTATCCACTTCTCCTTCCTCCAATCTTGAGTCGTGAAGTCAAATTTATTCCTTATTATATCCTCAAGGAAGTTGTGCTCATGGGGCAATGGGCCTCTTTTAATTCTTGCCCTGAACATATTCTAAAACCCCTCAAGGTCACCATGTCTGGCTGTGCTGACCCCTAAATGATATGGTGCAAAAAACTTGTCAAAATGCACATATCCCCCTTTTATAATCACAAAATATGGAATAATAGTATAATCAGGGAAAATAGTTCCTTTGCCTCTCCCCTTCAACTCCTTACCATGTATACAACCTATTTGCCACATCACTTGAACAAATTCCAATCTTAAAGGAACATTAAAAGGTAATACATGTGGTTGACTAGGGAAGCCATAAACTCTAATTACCGTACTGACAGGATAAGGAATAATGTCCCCCCAATTGTGCACAATTTTCAAAAGTGGCAGCCTTTCCTTAGGTCTTATAAAATCATCCAACTGCATGGGAATCCTTGGTGGATTTACTATTCCTCAATCTAGAAGCAAAACTATTGTCAAACCTCACAAAACTGGCCTCCTGCCTATCCCAAGACATATCCATGCTCCAAAGCTACACTGGCACCTCAATGTTGTCAATTGTTCTTTTGAGATTCATGGTGCCCTTAAAGTAATCTGCATTTTTATATAGGAACATGTGCATTAGCAAAGAATACCAGTAGAAATGAGTGCTAAATACACCATTCTTGACATCTTGCAACCCCTCATGAATCTTCTCTTCAAGGTATGGGGCAAAGTAAAAGATCACTGTAAAATCTGGATGCTAAATTTGTATAGCCATATACATAAAATTAGATGGCATGACTATAATAGGGTTGAATCCTAAGATTTGACACAAAGAGAAGAAAGTGGCCTGAAAATATTTGGCAAAAGTACCAACGGGAAAAGGCTCCACTGAACTAGGGCCAATATGGTAAGTTGTCTCTCCTTCTTTTGCCAAATGAGCTAGAAGGAGGCTATCTTTGATGAAACCCTTCATCCTATAATATTCTACCTTCAACTCATTCAAATCTATCTGTACCAATGCAGCAGAAGGTTCATATAAATAAAAAGTCTCTTGGAACTCCTCCCTCCTGATTGTCAACAAAATTTCTCCCTCATTTCCCCTTATAACTCTCAAAACATGGGCATATCTATCTGCAACAAATTTGAGGAGGTCGACATCCATGAATAAATTCAGCACTACCAACTTGCCCAAGTCATTTTGCCAAGAACTTGAAAATGGGGATTGCAAATTTCTCTGTCCATACAACAACCTGAACATTTTTACCCCAGTCATCGGTACCCTAGCATCTGTGATGTTGTATGTTTTATTAGTTAACCCTTGTCCTAGGGTTTTTCCCTGAACAAGTCTCTGCTCTTGATATCTATCATTGGTTGAGGGTTTTAATTGATTAAGAGAATCATAAAAAAGGTTTCTCTTCAAATATTATGTTTGTTCTGAGTGGTTTCACAGGGGATACATCTTACTAGACTAGGGTTTTTATCAATTACCCACAGAAGGAAGAAGAAAACTAGGGCTTAACATGATAATATTAATTTCAACATGGAAAAGTGCAAATTATCACTCCTTTATGCCAAATTCTAAACCCTACAGAAATTCACAATCTTTTCCCTACAATTTCACACAATCCACACTTTCAACAGCTCTAAAAACACAAAAGAAAGATTGAGAAAATTACAGCTTTGTATGCACCAGATGAACCTTAAGTTTGCACTGCAAGAACTCATTCCAGTCTTCTCCAACTCAGGAATCACCTCCTGATCACCTTTGAATTGCTTTGTGAGTCAGAAATAGCTCTGAAAATGCTTTCATTATCATTCTGGAACGAAGCGTCACCGTCTCATCCATCATCACTACTCATGCGAGTTAAGAAATGACTCAAATTTGTATTTTAGTTAAGTTTAAAACTAGACCGTCGATCTTCTCCATATTGGCACATTGCATGATCTAAATTAGTCAATCTAACATTGACCATCTCCTGTGGCAAGTGGACCCATCAAAGGAATGACGTGACATCTCCAGTTCACCATCCACTCCATCTCGATCAGCGACCCCACCATTTGGCTTACCTCGACCCACCTTAGACACATGGCATCATCTCGTGATGTCACAGTCCTTCTCCTTCATACATCTTTGATTGCGGGGTTGCGAGGGTTGTTGGATTTGCTCGATCTTTACCTCGTTTTCACGATGACCGTCAGTCTTGATAAGTTAAACCCTGAGCACCTTTTCTGATTTGATTAAAAGATCTTTGTCCATTACTCGCACATGTAGATGAGAAAGCCTTTAGTAATTCGGACTTTACCACAAAGACACCAACATTAATAATAAAGTTTAGATAGGAAAATTTAATGCCCCCGCTAAAATATCAAAAGGGGATTCGCCTAGGATGATAAAGATAGACACAACATTAGGAAGTAAAGGGGACCCACCCACAAGAAAAAATAAAACGCAGACTTAGGAAAAATTAATAGGGGCCCGACATAGAAACAACTTAATGTCTAGGAAAAGATATGGCCCCACCAACAGTATAAGACCCTCAGACTTAAGTGGAGAAGGTAACGCCAAATTAGAATAGGTTTAGAGGTTTTAATAAAGACTTAATTAGAAATGCATAAAACCCTAAACCCCACGCATGAAACACATGACAAAGAATAAAATTAATCCAAAATGACCAATATTTTGACTAAGGAGTGAAAAACATTTGCAGTCATTTTTCAGGACTATCAGGGGGCATACACTCTACTCAATGCTTCACTCTTTTGCATATCTTGATACTCAAGTTACTTCACAAACTTAGTCTTTTGCTTTGTAATTTTGGTATTTTTTTTCTTTTCTTTTCATGACTCATAGTAAGTGAACCTTATGAGGATTGTAATCATGGTTCTCTCTTTCTCTCTCTCTCTTAAATGGTTTGTAGGAATTTAAAAATGGTCAACTCTTACGCTTTCATACTTTGACATGTTTGTGTGACCTTATTTTAGGGTTTCTGCCCTTACTATTATTTTCCACTATGTCGTGCATTCAATATTGATCATTTTTAGATGTTGTGTCATTCTTCTACATTCTTTTCCTTTTCAATTCCAATCTCTCACATTTTACTTAGGTCTTATCAATATCAATTTTCTATTCTCAATCAGTGATCGTGATCAACTAGACATATCAATTGGACACCATTTTAACCATAATCAATGTTAATTGGGGTTTTGTCCTAAATCTTTGTCATTTGCAATATCAATCATCTACCAATTTACATCATTTATAATTTTCAATCATCAATCTTTTTATCATTTGCAATCAATTTGTCATTGGTCTTTATCAAATCAACCTTTTTGTCAATCTTTGATCGATTTGTCATCAATCCTTGTCAATTTGGATAAATTCATCATTGATCCCTTGTCAATTTGTCATTTATCAAATCAATCCCTTTGTCATTTTCAATAGATTTATCATCAATTTTTATCAATCAGTATCAAGTTCTTGTCAAATCATGATCATCGTCATTTGTTTATTGCATTAATTGCATCATGACCTAATCTTGACCTAATTCATTCTTCTTATTCCTAGGGTTTTATGATTTAATCATTTAATCCTCTACTAAAATCTATTTAGGTTAAATGAATCAATTTCTTTTGTCCTATGTCTCATGTCACAATTAAATTTTTAACTTAGTTGGCTAATTCATTTCTTTTTGTGGGCTACTTAATAAATGGAAAAATTTATTAGTGCCACTCCCTCTTTTTCTCCACTGGTTCATCTCCTATTTTTGAGGATAATTTGTCATAACTTGTCATAGAAATTTGTAAAGTAACTTGTCATATTCTTGGCATAGTAATTTGTCATAATTTTGACATAGAAGTTTGTCATAATTTGTCATAATCATGCTAATTTCAAATGAAGTTGCCTCTTTCAAATTTCTCATTCAAAATTGATATCCTCGTTAGTTTTCCTATAAATTGAGCTCTCTTCTCAATAATTTTCAACCATGCTTCTAATATCCTTACGTTGTTCATTTTGTAATCACTTTTGCTATCCATTTTCTTTCCATCACACTTGCAACTTGTAGGTGAGATCCACAACCATTTGAAGGAGAAATAAGGACAATGGGGGAACAATGAAGGAGACATTTTCATATGGTTTGCATTTCTTTTGAATGTCTTATCTTTCCTGCCTTTATTGATTGTATCAAGTGTTTAATTTCATGTTTGTTTATGTTTTGTGGTTGCATAATTGATGACATGAAATCTTTGCCTAATTCCCTAGTCATAATGTCCTTTTTATTTTGACATTGAAGTAGTAAGATCCTAAAGTCCGTCGGGGGCTTAGTGTGTCTTGTCTCTTTGGTATCCTCATAAAAGTTTTCAATGCAAACCTTTCTACTTTACTAAGAGTATGCTTAGTCTCATACTCCCACTAAAGTGGGGGCTAAATGTAGTGTCCTAAATTGTACCCCCTTGCAATTTTGTCCTCGTTTGGGCCCTCACATTGGTGTTTTTGTCTCGAGGCCTAATTAGAGCCCTGATTCTACTCACACCATGAAAATTCTTCGTTATTTTTACCTTGCACTTCATATCCTCCTCGTTTCTTGGTTCTTGATTGGTCAAGACCAGGACGCTGGTTGTTGGAAATATGTTGGATTTGGTTAAGTGTTGTCATTGATGTCAACAATGTATCCCAGTTGGAGGCTATCCCGGTTAGTCTTGGTGATCATCTTGGTTTTGGCTATGATTCTAATCCAGTATGATCAGATCTTTGGAATCAGTTTTGGATGCTTACTTTGGATGGTTACTTATTTTCCATATTCTGTTGGTTCATGTTTTGGTGCTCCAGTAACTATCTCTTATGTTCCCAGTCGGTATTTCCTGGTACCGGTTAGCTTTACCGGTAAGAGTTATTTGGTGTTTTGGTCAGACGATTTTGGTATGGCATAGGAAATCGGTTTCTATCATGATGAAGGTGCTTCTTGATCATATTCTTAGTGTTTGCTGACTTTGCATTGGTTGGCATGTTGTTCTAGTGGTCCTATTTAGATCTGATTAGACTTTATGTGTTACTTCACTAAGGGTTTCTATCGGTTGGTGAAGCGTGTTGGATTTTGGTCTTAGCAGAATTTCCGATGGATGGAATTGTTTGGTTACTTTATTTAGGTCCATGCTATGTAATGTAAATCATAATATTGGTTCGGTGATACCGTGTAATGTAATTTTTGTTATTATGGGTTTATGGGTTTAAGGTTTAGCCGACCTTGTGAATAAGGATGATGATATGTATTTATGGGTGACTTATTCATGTAATTTGGATATTAATGGTTATGTCTACATTATTAGAGGAAATTTTATATGCGAACAAGTGATATATCATTCGGTGAAGGTTTTTATATTGTAGGGCAGACATATGTGCTTAACCGGAACTGTATCAAGCATTAGGAGATGCTACTTTCACAATTCATTCTTTTCGGATTGTAGTCTGATGTTTATGTAAGTCAGTGAGACTTCCCTTTGTGATGAGAAGTGTGCTCTAGGTTGCTGGCCTTTCTGCAATTGCAGAACCCATTGTAATTGTTCACAATACTACTACAGAGTATTCATCTAATTGTGGGTAGGGTTTCCCATTATGGTATTTCCCTTTATCGGGTTTTGTATGTTAAAATATTGGTGTTATGTGTATTGTGCTTACGCATTCTATCCTTCATTGTGTTGGTTTCTTTGTGCTTCAGTTTAATGGTTTTGATATGCATTAGTTTTGATTTCTGATGGTAAACTGATTCACCCCCCCCCCTTTCAGTTTACTCGCGGTATTAGATCTATCTAACAATTGGTATCAGAGACTAGAGAACCTAGCGCTCTGCTCCTCCTAATCAAGACCCATTTTTGGGCCCCTTAACGATCACATCAATTCGGCAAGGACCCAGACCCCATATTGGCTCATGTTAGAAAATTAAGTTGTTTTTCGATAGACAGGTATAAAATGAGGTCTACCACTCTCATTTTGATATATACAAGTAGAATATAGGGAATTCAATCAAGTAATCAAGCATTCATTCAAATTCAAGTGAGAAAGAAATTAGTCTTCTTTCAAGAATTGGAGCAAAAGTAAGGTCAAGATTCAAGCATTGAAGTTGGAATTAATGTTCCATGTTTATGAAGACTTCATGAAACCCTAATTCCTTATGGAGACAAATAAAAATCCATTAAGAGGTATATCATTAGTGTTTTCAGTCATTATTCAACATCTCCCTCAAAAGGGGAATATTTCCATTACTACAATTCAATTATATTTCTTCTATTTCATGGTTAATTTCAAAATCGAGGTATGACCTAAGGAAAACCCCTATTCCCAGCCTATTTGCTTTCTTTAGTGTGTTTAGGAGAAGGTACATAGCTTCAATATTCAAAATTGGCTTTATTTATAGTGACAAATAGATTCCACTTTGGATGGCAAAAAGTATGGACGACCAGTGCAATGGGCGTACCGGTCTCGACATTTCAGGAGCTCCTTGTAGGAACAAATCCAAATACACTTACATTCCTTGAATCTAGGTTTGTGGCTCGAAGCAACAACTATATCTCATTACTCAAGTGCTTTTACTTTAATTTCAGCACATTTACCCTAATTTAAAAATTTCCACAATTCAACTTAAAAGAGGGCAATCAATTCAAATCCAATAAACCTAATAAGGATTCTCAACTCTATCCTTGTTGATTTGTGGCTATATCTATTGGGCTTACCCATTTTTCAATGTAATGGTCCCTAAGTAAAATATTAGTGGTTTTCATATATCTAATTGTGGAAACCCTAATTTTACACCATTACAATATCAAATCTTGGTTCCTAAAGAAGCAATTTAACCACCTAGGTAGATCCAAAATTTGAACACTATGATTGGAGAAGGTTAAAATAAAATGGATGCTTTGGGTCAATGTGATTGGGATGATGTAAATGGTTTTGTTGACATGAAAGGAAAATTAAGATCAACATTGGTAGACCTAGGTGAAAGCAGAGAAAAAAACAAGAATGTAGTAGAAAATATTTCTTATTAGAGAAGTTTGCTTGATAAGGGAATGAAGGTCATTGATGATTTTGAAACAAAGCTTGATGAGAAAACCAAAGAATGCACCAAGATTGAAGAAGAAGTGGTTGGACTTAAGAAGGAACTAAAAGATGCAAAGGATCAAATTTATAGGTCTAAAACTTAGAAATGGCAGTGAAGTGCTTGATGTAATGCTCGGTTCTAAAAAACAAAATAAAAACAAAGGTGGACTTGGCTTTGAAAAAGGAGAACATTATAAAACTTCCAACAAAAAGGATAAAGGAGAAGAAAAGGTTAAGGATGAATTGAAGGACCCTCATAAAAATTAGATAGATTTCATTTCGGTTTGAAACTTGAAGAACTTTAGGAGACCTCCTCCTCTTCAATCTAGGTATTCCTCATCTTTTAATGGTAACTATTTTTCATACAATAAACTTGGGCATAGAGATAGTGAATGCAAAAGTTAGATAAAAAATCAAGCATTTAATGGTCAAAGTTACTATTGCAATAAGTTTGGACACAAAGCAAGAGAATGCAAAAGTAGGATGAATTGGAATAGATATAGAAATTCAAGTTTTGGTAGGGATGTTTGATCTTTCAATGAATGTTTTATGTTTGCAACAATTTTGGGCATAAGGATGTTGAGTGCAATCCTGATTTTAGAAGAAATAGAAGTGGAAACATCAGGATGAATGAAAATTATTCATAGAGAGATCTGATATGCTATAATTATAACAAAATGGGACATATTGCAAATTACTAAAGAAGGAATGAGAAGACTAATGGTTTGGAAAATAAAATTTCTATCAATGAAGAGGAGAAAAATGAAGATGACGTGGGTAAAGAAATCAAATGAGAAGATGAGAAAAATAATTAAGGATGAATCTGCACTTTCTATTGGTGTTTATTCTTCCATAAACTAAGAATATATGCATGATCCAAGTGGGAGAACTAAACGCAGATCTTTTGCACCCCCTTATGGTTCGGATGTTGATTGCTCCCAGCATAGGAGAGGTTAGGAAGTTAGTTCTGGTGATTTCTAGATGGTTTTATGGGTCTATAACATTTATTGAGGTTTTTTTTGGTATAGAGTATTGACCTTTTGAGGAAATTATAAGGAACATTTAAGTCAAATGGAAACCCTAAGTGACAAATATATATTGTATTCTTGAGTTCTTTATTAGCACTTGCAAATTTGAGGAATTATCGGATGCAAAAAGATGATCAACTCGAGAGAATACATTATTTCATTTGATCAAAGATATTTCTAAGGTTGTGATTTTTTCAATGGCAAGTTCTAAGATTATCAGTATTCTAGATGAATCTCAATCTGTTTTCAAATGTGTCCATTTACACCCTTGGCGAAAGACCCTGTCGGTGATTTTTCTCTTGATCCTTCCATAGTTATTCATAAAGAAGACATTCGCTATTACTTTCATGTTTCATCAGATGAATATGATCATAGAAAAATCAATGATTCTAGGAGAACCCATCTAGTTAGTAATGCAAAGGCTTAAATTTAAATGTGCCAATCTAGGGCATATGATATTGGATACATCGAGTAATTTTGCTATGTTTTTTCAAGAAGAATCAATAAGGGTTGTATAAATAAAAATGCATGAGGATTTCTTCTAGTTGGATCAACCATATTTGATTTGCAAAGAAGCCCTGAGAGATGTAATAGGTCTATGCTCTACTAGAAAGGTTCTAGTTCTGAAATTCATAAAGAATGAGAAAGTTAATAAACTACTTGGGGTTGTATCTATTGGCAATAGTGATTATGTATTTTCATTGATGTCAACACTATGTTTTGGTTGGATATGGTTATCAAAGATTCTAATCCGATATGATTAGATCATTGGTTTTAATTTTGGATGGTTATTCAGGATGGTTTTATGCTTGTCACATTCAGTTGGTTCATGATTTGGTGCTCAGGAAGCTATTGCTTATGTTCTGGATTACTCATTGATATTCTTGGTACTAGTTGGCTTTACCGGTTGGTGATATTCGATGATTTGGTTAAGTAATTTTGGTCTGGCTTATAGAAATGGTTCCTAACTTGTTGAAGGTGTTATTGATAATGTCCTAATTGTTTGGTGGCTTTGCATTGGCTGGTGTGATGATTTGGTGATCCTATTTGGATCTGGTTGGTTATTTTGTGTTATTTCACTGAGGGTTTCTACTGGTTGGTGAAACGTGTTGATATTGGTCTTAGCAGAATTTTCAGCGGATATAATTGTTTGAGAATTTGTATTAGGTCCATGCTATGTAATGTAAATCATAATATTGGTCTGGTGGTATCGTGTGATGTAATTTTTGTAAATTATGGTTTATGGGTTTAGGGTTTAGCCGACCTTATTATCAAGGTTGATGATCTGTATTTATAGGTGAATTATTCATGTAATTATGTAATGGTATGGTTATGTTTGCATTATCAAAGAGATTTAATTGTGCGAACAAAGATATATCATTCAATGAAGGGTTGTGAAGGATTGAGAGTTGTAGGGAAGACATGTGTGCTTAATTGGAACTGTATCAAGCATCAGGAGATGCTATTTTCACAATTCATTTTCTCTGGATTATAGTCCAATGTTTATGTAAGTTAGTGAGACTTCCTTTTGTGATGAGCAGTGAGCTCTAGGCGGTTGGCCTAATTGAATGTACAATCCCGACTGTAATTATTTCACATAGTGCTGCAGAAGTATTATCTGACTGTGGGTAGGGTTTCCCACTATGGTTTTTCCCTTTACCAGGTTTTCCACGTTAAAAATATTGGTGTTGTGTGTTCTATGCTTTCATGATTTATCTTTCACTATATTTTTTATATTGTGCTCCGGTAAGTGGTTTATAATCTGCATTAATTGTTTAATTTGTGAAAAACTGATTCACCCCCCCTCTCAGTTTTCCTCTGGTTCATTATTGGTATTCTAAAAATTGGTATTAGAGAAAGGTCCTCTCTATAGAAGCTTAACCACTTGAGGAGATCCGATGGCATCAACTTCTACATTTAATCCCTACCAGAAAGAGAGTCTCAGATTTGATGTTACAAATTATTAAATATGGAAGGAGAGAATGAAGATTCATCTGAGATGTCTTGGAGCTGAAGTTTGGGAGATAAAAGAGAAATGGTATACACCTCATGATCCTAATTCTGGAACTTTGGCACCTCCTAATGAGTAGAAGAGAGCTGATAATGATGTCAAAACGAAATAAGCATTGTTAAGTACCATATCAGATGAGAAGCTATTGAATGTCATAGAGTTGGAAAATGCAAAGCAAATCTTGTTAAAGCTTGAAAATCTTTATGAAGGTGACCAAGCAGTAAAGATTACAAAACTTGAAGGTTACCGAATGAGATATGAAACTTTGAAGATGGAAGAAGATGAGAAGATAAATTCTTTCATGGATAGAGTGATTGAGATTGTCATGGGAATCAAATGCTACGGTGGAAATATTAATGAGGATGAGGTTGTGTCAAATATTCTGAGAGTTCTACCTCCGACTTACAAGATGAAGGCTACTACAATAAATGAACTCTGGACAACCTCAAATACCCCTATTACCAGAGATACATTACTTAGGAAGTTGACTGCTTTTGAACTTGAAGAATTTGGAGATCAGAGTTCTACTAAAACTGAGACTGCATTTAGAGCATTTGTCTTTGGTAAGCAGAAGATAGACTAGAAGGAGTTATATGCTAAAGATTTGGAAGACATTGAGAGAGAAGATAGAGAACTTGAAGAGTTGGAAGCCCTAATTTCCAGAAGAATCCCTAAAGGACCGGTTGGAAGTAAGTATGAAGGAAAAGTTCCTTTTAAATATTTTTCATGCAATAAGATTGGTCATTTTTCTTCTAGATGTCCTTAAAGAGCTATTAGGAATCAAGAAATATTTATGAGGAATTATAAACCTAATCCAGAATATCAGAGGAGACCTAGATTTAGAAGGAATAAGGATAAATCATGTTACTATGCTGGTGATGATGATTTTGGTATTACTGATGATGATGATGATGATGATGATGAACCTGTGAGTCGATCCGATAATGGAAGCTCTAAAAAAGATTGGGTCTTTATTGCTATCAAGGATGATTCTCTGAAACCTTTCATTGATGCAAATCATACTAAGGAGAAGGTTCTTGCTACTAAAATTGAAGAGAAGGATGAATGGGTTATAGATAGTGGTTGCTCACATCACATGACTGGCGACAAGAGAAAATTCTTGACTCTGCAAGAATTTGATGGTGTACTAGTCAGATTTGAAGACAACAAGGCATGCATGATCAAAGGAAAAAGAACAATATACTTGGATGGTAAGACTAATACTGGCAATTTTTATTATGTTAAAGGTTTGAAGTATAATATTTTGAGTGTAGGTCAGATGGTGGATAGAGGATTTCATTAACAATTCAAAGATGGAAAGTGCAAGATTATCAATAGATGGATTGGAAATTGCATCTGAAACTCAGACCAAAGGAAATATCTTTTATTTGAACTCTAATGAGAAGGATTGCTTGATTGCTTAGATTTATGAAAGTAGGATATGGCATAAGAGGATGTGTCACGTGAATTTTGATTGCATAGTGAAGATGAGTTCAATACAAGCTGTCAAAGATTTGCCCAAGATTATTAGGCCTCATAATCTAGTATGTAGAGAATGCCAAATGGGTAAGCAAGTTAGAACTTCTTTCAGAAGCATACATGATAGATCTAATGAAATTATTGATCTTATTCATACTAATCTATGTGGGTTGGAAAGGACTAAAAGTTTTCAAGGTGATAGATACTTTATGTTGCTTATTGATAGTTATTCTAGAATAATGTGGGTTGCATTTTTGAAAGAAAAACCAGAAGCTCTTGAGAAATTCAAAATTTTCAAAGCTATGGTTGAGACAGAAATAGGATTGAAGATAAAATGTTTAAGATCATATCAAGGTGGTTAATTTACATCTGGTGAGTTCAACAACTTTTGTGAGAAGCATGGAATCAAAAGACAATTTTCTGCACCTAGAACTCAATAGCAGAATGGAATAGTGGAAATGAAGAACAAAACTATCTTAGATGTTGCAAGGTCAATGATGATGGAAGCCAAATTGCTTGATATCTATTGGAGAGAAGATGTCAATACTGCGGTATATACTTTCAACAGAGTACACATAAAAGGTGATACCGTCAAGACTCCTTATGAATTATGGTTTGGTCATACTCCTACTGTCAAATATTTTAGAATTTTTGGAAGTAAATGCTATATTAGAAGAGATGATGTATCAGGAAAATTTGATCCTACATGTGATGAAGGAATATTTTTGGGTTATTCTACTAAGAGTAAAGCATATAGATGTTATAACAAAAGATTGAATAGGATAATGGAAAGCATAAATGTCAAAGTGGACAAGCAAGGTAATAATCAGATCAGATCATATGACTATGGACCAGAAGATGAAATTGTCAGATCAGAACCGATAGTGCAAGAATCAGTTTAGAGCATTGATCCAGTTACTCCAGTAACATCAAAAAATTCCACAGTGACTATTGATGAGCATAAAGAGTAAAAAATTCAAGATAATTCAAAGACTCTTAGGTATGTAAAGCTAAATCATTCTGAAGATCAGATAATTGGAGATAAGAGGAAAGTTGTGATGACAAGAAGAAGGTTAGCTGCTGAAGAGGTATGTTTAATTTATCAAATTGAACTAGAATCATTTATTGAAGCAAGTAAAGATGAAAATTGGATGAGAGCTATGGAAGAAGAATTGAATTAGATAGAAAAGAATAAAACATTGGAATTGGTTCCTAGGCCTAAAGATAAAAATGTTATTGGAACTAAATGGGTTTTCAGGAATAAATTAAATGAGGAAGGTTGGGTTGTAAGAAACAAGGCTAGATTAGTTTGTAAAGGATATTCACAGGAAGAAGGAGTTGATTATGATGAAACTTATGCTCCGGTTGCTAGGATTGAAGCAATAAGAATATTTCTTGCCTATGTTGCACACAAGAACTACAAGGTATATCAAATGGATGTTAAATGTGCATTTATGAATGGAGATCTTGAAGAAGAAGTCTACATTGAGCAGCCTGATGGATTTTCATTATCAGAGGATAAGGACATGGTTTGCATATTGAACAAAGCTTTATATGGACTGAAACAAGCCCCTAGAGCATGATATGCTAGATTAGATAAATATCTTAAAAATCTCGGTTTTAGCAAAAGTAATGCTGATAGAAACTTATATTATAAAATTAAGCATGATGACATACTGATCATTGAAGACTTTGTTGATGATATCATTTTTGGAGGAGAAGAAAATCTATGCATGAAATTTGTTGATGATATGAAGAATGAATTTAAAATGTCTATGATTGGAGAGATGAATTTTTTCTTAGGTTTGCAGATTACTCAAAGTGATAATGGTATTTTCATTTGTCAAATTAAGTATGTGAAGGAATTGATTAATAAATTTGGTCTTGAAAACTCAAAACCTGTTGGTACTCCTATGATAACCAATTGCAAATTGTCTAAGGAAGATGAATCTCCTAGAGTGAACCCATCTAGATACAAATCAATGATTGGTGGATTGTTGTACTTATCTCAGACCAAACTGGATATAATGAATGTTGTATGTATTGATTTTAGATTTCAGTCAAATCCAAGAGGAAGTCATCATATTGATGTTAAAAGGATATTTAGATATTTGGTCGGAACAACAGATTATGGGTTATGGTATCCAAAGGATGATGATTTCAGATTATGTGCCTATACAGACTCAGATTGGGTAGGAGATGTTGATGACAAGAAGAGCACTACAGGTGGTGCATTATTTCTTGGGAATAAGTTGGTCTCATGACTTAGAAATAAACAATCATGCACTTCACTATCTACTGCTGAAGCTGAATATGTAGGTGCTGTAACAAATTGCACTCAGATCTTATGGATGAAGCAAATATTGAAGGATATAAGGGTGAGTTATGATGAGCCTATTTTTATTCACTGTGATAATACTACTGCTATTGACATGTCAAAGAATTAGGTATTTCATTCCAAATTAAAACACATTTCTATAAGGTATAATTTCTTGAAGGAAAAGGTTGAAGCAAGGGAAGTTAGACTAGTTTATGTGCCTACTAAGGAATAGATTGCAAATATTCTAACAAAACCATTTCCTAAAGATACTTTTGAATATCTCAAAGATCAATTGGGGGTCACCACCCCTCCAACAGAGACTTAGAGATGCACGGATGCATCAATCCGGTGAGCTTATGAAAAACATCTTCTGATCCAGGTTGCTAGGATGATGATGATGCTCAGGGGGAGTAGTCAGCTATTTGGTTTGGCATTAGCCCTTTGTCATTGATGTCAAAGGGGGAGGTAGTGTTCATGTGAAAAACAAAAAAAATTAGGGGGAGAGATATTTTGTTGGTTCCTTATTATTTGGGGAGATTGTTGGCATTCCTTGGCACTTGGATGTTTTTCACATTCAATGTTGCCATCAATGCCAAAGGGGGAGATTGTTGGCAATAGTGATTATTTTTTGTCATTGATGTCAACACTGTGCTTCAGTTGGATATGGTTCTTTCCCGATTGGTTACTATTATCCCGATTGGACTTGTTCAAGTTGGACTTGGTTATCAAATATTTTGATCCGATATGATCAAATTGTTGGTTTCGGTTTTGGATGGTTATTCAAGATGTTTATATGGTTGTCAAATTTAGTTGGTTCATGATTTGGTGCTCTGGAAGCTATCGCTTATGTTCTGGATTACTAGTTGATATTCTTGGTACCGGTTGGTGATATTTGATGATTTGGTTAAGTAAATTTGGTCTGACTTATAAAAATGGTTCCTAACATGTTGAAGGTGTTCTTGAGCATATCCTATTTGTTTGGTGGCTTCACATTGGCTAGCGTGATGATTTGGTGGTCCTATTTGGATCTGGTTGGTTATTTTGTGTTATTTCACTGAGGGTTTCTACCGGTTGGTAAAAAGTGTTGATATTGGTCTTAGTGGAATTTTCGGTAGATATAATTGTTTGATAATTTGTTTTAGGTCCATGTCATGTAATGTAAATCATAATATTGGTCTAGTGGTATTGTGTGATGTAATTTTTGTAAATTATGGTTTATGGGTTTAGGGTTTAGCCGACCTTGTTATCAAGGTTGATGATATGTATTTATAGGTGACTTATTCATGTAATTATGTAATGGTATTAATATGGTTGTCTGCATTATCAAAGAAAGGTAATTGTGCGAACAAAGATATATCATTCAGCGAAGGGTTGTGAAGGATTTAGAGTTGCAAGGCAGACATTTGTGCTTAACTGGAACTGTATCAAGCATTAGGAGATGATATTTTCATAGTTCATTTTCTTCGGATTGCAGTCTGATGTTTATGTAAGTTAGTGAGACTTCCTTTTGTGATGAGAAGTGAGCTCTAGGCGGTTGGCCTGATTGCAAGTGCAATCCCCATTGTAATTATTTCACATACTACTGCAGAAGTATTATCTGACAGTGGGTAGGGTTTCCCACCATGGTTTTTCCCTTTATCGGGTTTTCCACATCAAAAATATTGGTGTTGTGTGTTGTTCTTTCATGCTTTATCTTTCATTGTGTTGTTTATACTGTGCTCCGATAAGTAGTTTATAATCTGCATTAATTGTTTAATTTGTGGAAAACTAATTAACCCCCCCCTCTCAGTTTTCCTCCGGTTCATTATTGGTATCAGAGATTCTAATAGTACCTGACAAGTGAGATCTTTGAATTGATAGCATTATAGATTTAGATGTAAGGTATGCAATGATGGGAATTTCATATATGGTTTATTTTAGAAACAGGGAGGGAGCTTCCTCCTTGACAACAATATATGTTGCTTATAAAATAATAAAGGAGAATAAAGACTATGATTTGTGTGAACTCTTGAGGCATCATTTACTGGACAATATTTGAATGACAAAGGATGAAAAGTACCCCTTTTGGTATGGATCTCTTAATGTTTGTTTGGTATTCTATTTATTTAATGCATTGTTCGGAAAGAAAAATGTTGTTTGAAGAAAAGAAAAAATGTTAGTGCTCAAATCAAAGAATATTTAGATAAGTTGGATGATAATAATAATAAATCTTTTCATAAGTTCTTCATGGATCTATGAAAGGAGATGGATATCAAAAATAAGATTTTTCTAAATGTTGTGGATTCGTATAGAGATGAGATTACCTTCATGGTGGATAAATATTTTTGTTTCATGGAGGAGTAGTATTGTGAACTTCATAGATATCCAAGATTCCATATCAAGTTTGTAATGATTAATGTATGGCTATTGTAGAAATTATTCTCAAGTTGACTAAGGATCTGAGTGAAGAAAGATTTGGAACATTTGATTAAATCATGAGAAACTATGTTGAAAAGGAAGAAGGTGATGTTGGCATAACTTCAAAAGTGAAAAGAACCAGGAAGTTACCTACTTCATCTACATAGGCCTCTTCCTCTGCTCCTAAGATATTGAAATCCAAGCATGTGAGTTTGGTTGATAAGGAAAGTGAAAACACTATAGTTGTGAAGAGTGATGAAGGTGAACCAAAGAAGGTTAATTACAAGAGGATGTTGAGAAAGAAAAAATATTTATGGATTCCCCTAAATCTTATGGGCTAAAGAATATAGGTAATTTGTACCTTTTAGTAGCTACATATGATCACGAGGTTATTGAGCAAGAATTGGTTACATATTTATTCCATAACAACCTTGTTTCTAATAGTGTTGTTGACTCGCTTCTAAAAGTGTTAATTGAGATTCTTATTGAATACATGGCTTCAAAAGGCGTTGATAGTAGTGATTTAGAGGAACCTTGAACAGAAGTGAACCTAGCTGATAAGATGACAGAGAAATGTGTAAGGACACGTCATAAATTGAAACTCAACTTGGAGAATTTAAAAAAGGTTGTTGATGATGTTGTGTGGTTATACCACCACTGTTTGAGATGGCTAGCTGCTACTAAGAAATTTAAGGAAGAGATAGACTCAACTAAGTCTTAGCTCACCGAGTTAACCTATTCTTTTGATATTTACAACAGTGGTAATGGTGTTTTGAGATATAAGATTCCAGAGCTTCATTCACAGTTGTCCCTATGGAAAGGACAAAGAGATGAATACAAGAGACAATTTTGTAGTCTTAAAGATGCAGTGGATTTTTAGATGTCTTCTTTTGTATAGTTACTTGTAGATGTTGGAAAGGTAGACCAAAGTGTGTAGGATTCTAATATTTTGATGCAGTAGATTTCTATCTTCAGTGTGAGTATTATAGTAGAATTTTTTCTACCACTATTCGTTCATGGGATTATTCTCTTGTGGGATTAAGAAACAATACAAGGATATTTGTTTCCTCATTTGTATGCTAGTTTTATGGACAAATGTTGGATGGTCTATTTTTAAAGAGACATGTATACAAACCGATTTTTTTTTTCTTTCTGTTTTGAGATCTTTATTGTAAGGGATTGTTATTGATAGGGGGAGTTATAAATGAGTATAGATAACATGGCAAGTAGGGTTGACCTTTGTCTTTGATGCCAAAGTGGAGAAGTATTTTGTATATGCACAAGTTTTTCAATCAATGACCAAGGGGAAGATTGTTGTACATATGAGTTTATGTTGTCATTGATGTGAAACTTGTTGGTGGTCTAGATGTCAGTGTGAAAGTGATCTAATTAATTTTTGGTATAGTGGTTACATATGTAAGAACTTATTAAGATATAGAATTGAAGTCCAGAGTTTTGGTAATTGGTCCTGAAGTCTGGATAATCCAGATATGGTTTAGGGGTGTATGAATGTCTTGCATATTATATATAGTATTTTGATAAATATATATGATAATGAGATAAGATGTATTTGGGACTACATGGATATTATCTCTTTGTTCAAAATCAAGAAGGTGTATGCTAGATTAATCTGCGGATATATTGGCTTGTGGAGCAATAATGAGATGACACATAAGGTTCTTTGTGTTGGTTATGCAAAATGGCTATAAAGTTGATGTAGATATGAGGATTGTACTTATGAGATATTTTTGTTTGCAAAGGTTGAAGTGTTATGATGTTTTCATAGCTCTATTGGTATGGTGTCTTAGTTTCTGACTATTTAATTGAACAACTTATCTTATCAGTTTAGTTTAGTTGTATGCAGTTGGTGTAAGCATGTATAGATGTGCAGATGTATGGAAACTATCTGAAGGTGTTCTTGAAGGAACACAAATGGACCATTGAGAGGGGGGTGAATCAATGGTAATAAAAAACTTTCTCTTCTAAAATATCAAAGCTCTAAAAACGAAGGTCAAGCAACTATGAGAAAAGATATTAAAGTAATCTGTAGATGCACATAAAAGGGAAACCCATAACACAATGTATATGAGGAAAACCCACTATGGGGAAAAACCTCGGTGAAAAATACTGCTAGAGTCTACTGCTCTAATCCAACCTCATAGTGAAAAGTATTTTTATTATAATGTTTATGGGAACCAACCCAAAGGAGCACCTGTTGGCAATTGACACTCATCCGGTGATTTTAGATGATTTTCAGTAGTTGCATATTTGTTTAGGGTTGTCATTGATGGTAACTCTTCTTGGTGATTCGATCTGGCAGTCATGATTTATCTTATCCAGAAGTTGGAGTTAACAGGTAGGTAGTTAACTAGTAAAACAACATATTTCAGTTTTGTTTTGATCTGAAATGATTTCCAATGATTGTGGTATTTTTGGTGATTGTTTTTGTGATCTTGGTGATTAGGAAGAGCCTTAGGAAGCATGTGATTATAATCTTCTGGTCTGGAGCTATGTTTTATTCAAGATTGAAGTTGACTTGGAGCTACACGTTACACTTCTTGAAGCCGACTTGAAGGAGATTGCTTTTGTGTTAAGACCGGATATATAAGATCAATTTGGTGATTGATTTTTGGTGTGTTAGTAGTGTGGTGATCTGTTTTGGTGTGATTGAGCATAATTTCACGTGTGCACTTTTCTTTCAAACCAACCAATAGCTAACTAAGACAGAAACAGAGTATTTAGCAGAGCGAAGACAGTCAGAGATTTAGTTCTTAACCGAAACTCATTCTTGCACAGTTAGATGCTAATTGAGAATTCATTTCATTGTATTTCCTCATTATAATCAAATTTTAAGTCAGTGAGACTTCCCTGAAGGTTGTAGCCTTCCGGGCAATTGTAATTGAGCAATGAGATCTAAGCAGTGAGCCTGAATGCAAGTGCATTCCCCATCTATGTAATATTTATGTACTTCTAGCCATAGTATATGACTATTGTGGGTTCCAGCCCCACCATGGTTTTTCCCTTTCTGGGTTTCCACGTAAAAATTCCAGTGTTGTGGATTTGTGTATTCTTTGTTGCATGTTTATGTTCTTTTCTGTTATACATTGCTAATCGGTGGATAAATAATAAGTTTGAGGATTTGACTTCCGGTAGATCACTGATTCATCCCCACTCTTAGTGATATCTGATTCTAACAATTGGTATCAAAGCCTAGTTCCTCTAAGGAAGCTTAACCACTTGAGGAAGATCTAGGAGATTGATTCTATGGATTCCAATTTTCAGAGACAACTCAATGTGGCACTTGAGGATCTTGATGTAGCTAGAAGTGAGGTTTGTACCTTGAAGAAGAACCTAAATGTTGTTGATGAATTCATTAGTGAGCTAAAGGATCAAGAAAGTGTCTGTTGAGAAACAAGGAAGGAATTCATGGACAAGTTGAAGGAGAAAGAAGATCAGATCATGGAATACTAGGAGAAAGTTGATGAGGTTAACAAGCTTGAGAGAGAGAGAATGTTGATTTGAAGAATGAGATGCAATCAATTATGATGAGACTGACTAAGGAGATTGAGGACCAGAAGAAGAATGAAGAGAATATGGTACAATCATTGAAGGAAAGAGTTGATGAATTCTTCAAGCTTACCTATGTGAATGATTAGTTAAAGCTTGAATTGACACAATTAAGGAACAATGGTCAAGAGCTTGAAAGATAAGTTGCTACCTTGAGAGATGAACTTGCTACTGCTAATGAATACAAAGATAGATTCAAATCTATGTCAACAAGGCTTGATGAGATGCTAGAAAGTCAGAGACATGGAAAGGGTATGCAAGGTCTAGGATTTGAGAAAGGTGAATCCTCCAAATTTGGACAAGGCAATGCTAAACCTGATTAGACAAAGAGAAATAATCCTCTAGTAAGATATCCTAATGCTCATAAATTTAATGGTAAATGTTTTACTTGCAACAAGTTTGGTCATATGGTGAGTTAGTGTAGAAGTAGGATGGATAATGTAATGATGAACAATAATAATATGATGAAAAATATGAATAATGTTCCTACCTTTACCGGTCAATGTTTCATATACAATAAATTTGGACACAACTCAAATGTGTGTAGAGCAGTAATAAATAATTTTTAGAACAAAATATGCTATTCTTGTGGAATGTTTGGACATATTTATAAATAGTGTAGGGCAAGATAGAATCAGTTGAACTTTAGACCTATGAAGAATAATGGTGTTTGTCAAGCATGCAACAAACCGGTCACATTGCAAAATAATGCAGAAGCAAGAATAGTGCTCCGACAGACAAGAACAAATCAGATGAGAAAGGAAAAAAAAAAGTAGAAGAGATCAAGGAGAAGCATGAGAAGATGTGGGTGAGAAAGGATGAATCAAGAGATGACAAGGGGTCTACACCCAAATCCGGAGCAGGATCTTCAACCGGTAACTAGGGATTTATGCCTTAGGGGGAGATTTTCATATAGATCCTAAAAACCCCCTCTTCAATGGTCTGCAATCGATTCTAAAAGATTGTAGAAGGATTGAATCATATGTGTAGATGAAATCTGGAAGTTTCTGAAGGATCTTGTGCTCCGGTATGAAATTTCATGAAGATCATGATAACTAGTTGCTACATTTATTATAGAGAAAAATTAGGTTTTCGAAGGATAAAAGTGCCTTTCCAGACTTCATTTGTCACAATGCGATCAAGTAAGTAAGAGCTGAGCCGAGAGAAAAGCAACTTGGCAATTTCAACAACTTCTAGGTGAATTCTAACACCTGATTGTGAAGCAAGGTATCTATCTGTTCAGATTTTTAGTTTTTCACAAACCCTAGGATTCAAAATGGCTTCAGTTTCTAGTATTGCAACTCCTCTAGTGGTTGAAATTAAGGATAGGGCTCATCCAGTCTTCAAGAAACATCCATTTAAATCGATCAAGGATGATCTGGAAGGTGCATTCTCATCTGTGCCCTACGGTGTGCTGCACAATGAAGATATCAGGGCTTACATTCACTTTGACCTTGAGGAGCTTGGGAATGTAGGTTGGACCTATATAACAAGCATTTGGTTGACGGTTTGGGAAATCTCAAACCTAAATATAAGGTGCTGTAGGATAAGGGTTTCTCGCAGTTCGTGCATTTTCTGCTATTTGATGAGGCAAAATGGATTTGCTACATCCTTAGTCACATGGATGATGAGTTTATATGGCTTGATAGGCCTCACAAAATCACCAAGAAAGCAATCCATGTTGTAGCTGGTTTAGCTAAAACTGGTGATGTGCCCAATCTAAGAAAGGTATCAAATGACACCATCATAGATACCACTAGATCCAAATTTGACAACAGAGCCATGACTATGAATGACATTTTGGAGAATGATGTGAAGTTTTCTTCAATGGTAGTCGGATACAAGGTTTACCAGTCTAGTCGATACAACTCTATCTCCGGTACTACTATCTACTATGTGTACTAAATGCTCAAGGAAGATAAGAGGTATGATTTGTGCACTACACTTATGAATGAATTATTAAGCAATCTGAAGAAAATTAAGCAGGATAAAAAAGCATACTTTTAAATATGGTACACTCCTTATTTTCCTGGCATTGTACTTCCTGAATGAGATACCCAATATCAACGGTAAGGTCCAATGGGCCTATGATAGATCGATGGCCATGCAGATCAAGAAAGGTCTATGGGGAGTTGGTGATGCAACCATGAGGATATCTACCCTCTGGGAATATTTTAAAACCTTCCAAGTAGCAATGAAAAATAGGGAAAGGATTTCGAAGGAGTTGAGAAATATGAGAAAACCATTTTCTTCATGGTTGATAAAGATCAATGTCTGATGGAAGCAATGGAGCCCTAGATAGTTTGGATCATGCCCATGGGGTATGAAGTTGACTCTGGTACACTTGAGGCATATGTACAACACCTTCTGAGTCAATCGGTGGATCCCAAGGAAGGGAGATTTGGTACATTTAAGGAAAAGGACCTTAGTTTACATATGCAGTTCACTGCTCCTACCCAGAGAGAAAAGTAACTAAGATGACAGAAGAAGTAGCTACTCAAATGGGTTTTACCAAGGAGGAGGTGAAGAAAGCAAGAGAAAAATATGCTCAAAAGTAGACCAAAGAGGAAACCAAGAAACCCAAGGTTGATCCCATTCCCTCCAAGGAAAAACCTAAGGCAACTAATTCTACTCATGCTCTGGTGGAACAACCTAAAAAACCAAGCCCATTAGAAAAAGGTGTGTTGAAGTTGAAAGAAAAACCCAAAAGAACCTATGTTGCAGTATCTCTGGTGGCCTCAGAAACTGAATCTGAGGAAGAGGCCGGAAGAGATAAGAAAAAGAGAGAATTTGTCAGACTGGTGAGAAAGCTTCAATCCGGTGGAGCACAACAAAGCAAAAAGACCATGTCAAATCCTACTCCTACCGGAAGATCCCAAAGAGATAGATAGCTCAAAAGTCAACTTGACAAAGACCTTGAATTTGGTAATATACAAGGTAAGTACACAATCATTCCTCCACTATCAACAGATCAGTTGATAGATGAAATATTAGTGGATGGAAATTTGAAAAATCTTGAAGAAAATTTTGAAAATTTTGATGATGGTGACCAAAGGAAGGTTGAAGAAGCAGTAGTATTATACCTACATAATTTTAGTAAGACATTAATTGAATTAGAAAATTTCATTCCAAAGGACTTGTACAATTTAATAGATGCTAGAATAATGAATGCAAGCAAACTTGACAAAGAAATGAAGGAGAGAGAGCTAGTAAATAGATGTACTTGTATTATTCATAATGAAGTCAATAGATTAATTGAAGAAGCAAATAAAAAGGAATTCATATGTAAGAACAAAATCAATAGATTAATGATTGAGAATGTTGAGGAGGTAAGGAAAGATAAAGGAAATATGGAAAAAGATTATTCAGAATGACCCTCTGTACAAAGATGCATTTAGACCATCTCAACTGGAAGATAAGCAAGGTGATTATGAAAGTCAGAAGGTTGAGACTCAGTCTGAAGATCAACCGAAGACCAAGGAAATACTACAATTGATGCTAAGACCGGTGACAGATAGCTTCGAAGCCCCTATGATTCAACAGACTGATATTGGGGACAAGGGAGAGAAGAAAGATGTTGTGTTAGGATAAGTTGAGGTAACTAAGATAGACAAGGGTAAAGGCATAGCTGATCCGACAATTGCCACTACTCCGGTTATAGGGATCCCACCTCAGATTCTGATCAATCTTGATGGCTCAGTTGATCTTGGGAAAATGTCTCCTACATAGAAGCTTATGATTGCTACTGCAATGCAAGCTCAAGCCAGTCAAGATCTAGTGAAATATGAAAATGAAGACAAAAAGCTAATTTTGATGTCCATAGATGTTTTTGTAGAAGGTGGCTTCCAATGTACAATTAGATTCAAATAACAACCCATCTGGTAAATTATTACAGTTGATTAACAATGCAAATAACAATTTTGATTCCTTGGAAAAGATGGCTACTCCAAAAGTTTTGGATAGGTTTAAGGAAGTTAGAAAATAGACATTCCTGAAAATGATTGAAGATAATAGGGTAATGTTGAATAAGAGATTGCAGACTATTTCTGAGACATTGTTAGAAGCTAGTAAATCGATAAATCTTGTCTTATTTTGCCCAAATTCACTATTGATATTGATAAACAAATAAGTGGCTGCCAGGGCAAGCTTGGTAGTATCTCACAATCTTTTCACCCTAATGTAACATTAACCAGAAGTATTGAAGGACATATTATAGCCTTAAATGATCAGATCTCAAGCCTTCAAGCTGCTAAGGAGAAAGTTTTGAGGAAAGTGGGTGAATTCTAGAACTTGATTGTCGTCTGGTTAGATACCATGCTAAGTGATAAGGTAGACTGTATGAAGGAAATGACTCGGCCTGTACCATCAGATTTGAGAGAATTAGAAATTCATGCTACTGTATTTAATGCATTTATCACAATTTTGGATAACCTGAAGAATGGGTGGGATACTCACCTAGGATATTTTAAGACTACTTATGCTGACCTCTTCAAGTATTTGTAAAATGTTTTTCATCTATATATCAATTTTGGGCAGCACCCCATCTTTGGCATTTCTATCAAAGGGGGGAGATGAGGTGAAAAATGTATAGACTAATTGTGTATAGAGTGTATAGTTCGGTGATGCAGATTCTTGATCTAAGGGGGAGCTTCAGAATTATTTTATTCCTTATAATTCTTTTATTCTTTCATCTGGTGTATAGGTTTCACAGGTTTCAACACTTATCCATTTTTCATATGTGTTGCCATCAATGCCAAAGGGGGAGATTGTTGGCAATTGACACTCATCTGGTGATTTCAAATGATTTATGGTAGTTGCATATTTGTTTAGGGTTGTCATTGATGGAAACTCTTCTTGGTGATTTGATCTAGCAGTCATGATACGACTTATCATGAAGCTAGAGTTAACCGATAGGCAGTTAACAGGTAAAACGGGGTATTTCAGTAATGTTTTGATCTAGAATGATTTTCAATGATTTCAGTGTTTTTGGTGATTTTTTTTGTGATCTCAGTGATTGGGAAGACCCTTAGGAAGTGTGTGATTATAATATTTTGGTCTAGTGCTATGTTTTGTTCAATATTGAAGCCAACTTGGAGCTACATGTTACACTTCTTGAAGCTTACTTAAAGGAGATTGCTTTTGTGTTAAGACCGGATATATAAGATCAGTTTGGCAATTGATTTTCAGTGTGTTAGTAGTATGGTGATCCATTTTGGTGTTATTGACCGCAATTTCATGTGTGCACTTTGCTTTCAAACCATTCGGTAGCTGATTGAGACAAAAAAAGAGTATTCAGCAGAGCAAAGACATAGATTCGGTGCTTAACTGGAACTCATTCTTCCATAGTTAGATGTTGATTGAGAGTTAATTTCATTGTATTTCCTCATTATAATCAAATTGTAAGTCAGTGAGACTTCCCTGAAGGTTGTAGCCTTCCGGGCAATTTTAATTGAGGAGTGACCTCTAGGCAATGAGCCTGAATGTAAGTTCATTCCCCATCTATGTAATATTTATGTACTCTTGGCTATATTATATGAATATTGTGGGTTCCAGCCCCACCATGGTTTTTCCCTTTCCGGGTTTCCACGTAAAAATTCTGGTGTTATGGATTTATGTATTCTTTGTTGCATGTTTATGTTCTTTTTTGTTATGCATTGCTAACCGATGGATAAAGAATAAGTTTGAGGATTTGACTTCCGGTAGATCACTGATTCATCCCCCCTCTCAGTGATCTCTGATTCTAACAACACCAACCCCTTATTTTTTATGAGCACCTACCCCTAATCCAAGCACCCACTTAGATGACATACACTGACTTGATTATCTATTTCAAATACAATGTGATAACTTGTTACAAATGATTTATGTAACTCATTGTGATTTCTACTTCTATGAAAGATTCAACTCTGTTCTACTCAATACCTTGTCCTCTGCTCTCCATTCTCTACTCTGATTAGACCTCTATTATATTCTAACTATATTCTTATATCTTTGACCTTTGTCCTCTCTCTTGATTAAACTCAGTGTGGATTTTCATTGTGTTTTCCATACACTCTATGCACTTTTCTTCTCTTCTCACTATGCTTTTCAACATACATACTTTGACATCTTCTCAATTCTCCTATTCTGCACTCCACACACCTCACTACACCACTCAACTCATCTACCTACATGCGTGACACACTTAGCAATCCTCTATGTACTTTCAAAGACATTCTCTCCAAAAAGGACATTCAAGATAATCTTCTTGAGCTACAAAGAAATCTATCCTACAACCTACTTAGCCACCATCATTAATTGCATCTTCTTTTGATTTTGGATTGATCTCTGAGTTCAGATTACTATAATTAGTAATCTTCACATTCTCTATGTCTTGATGTCTTGTCGATTAGAGAATATCTGATATTTCCATGGCTAGGATATCTCATTGACTAAAGATTTTCAGATCTTTCTAGAGCCACTCAACAGTTTGCAACAAATTCTTCATTAAATGCAATCTTCTCTCATTCTACCTACGATCAGTTCTAATAAGAATACAAACTACCACATTCAGTATGTTTATGTAATCCATCTCTGAAAGCAAAATCTCTTCTTTCATTCAAATGGAAATTGATTCGTCCTGTATGCTCCACGTCCTCAACATCTCTCTTTGTACCATTGAGTCAACCTTGGTCAACCATCCACGTAGAGTCACGTATGTGTCAACATTGGATGAACATCCATCATGTTCTCTAGATTACAAGAAAACACCTATGGGATGGTGGAACCATGTACCATCTTATATTTTACTTACCCATTGAGATCATCTTACACCATATTTTTTTCCTACAAGTTGGTGGGATATTGACTCTTCACAATGGTTATGACCCCCGCAGAGACTTCTTTCTCTAGTTTTCTTGGCCACACGATGGTGGGGCACCATTTAATCAACCCTTACTATTGGTGATATTTTTCCAAAACTACACATCTATCATAGTGAATAGAACCATGTCGCTATAGCTCCAAAGGGCCGACAAGAAGTAAATTGTGCTCTGTCGAAAGGTTGTCACATCAAAAAAGAAATATCATCAACAAGACACATTAAATATCACAACGAAGAAGAAATCTTATCGACTGAAATCCCTAGCTGTATTTCGCCAAGACTCCTCAAGGTTACAACAAGAACAAGTCATATCACTATAGCACCAAGGGGCTAACAAGAGGCATAAATTGTTTTGCTGAAACACCAAGTCATATTGAAAAAGATACATTGTCGGCAAGACATCTTGTAGATCACGATGAAAAGAATCATGTCAGTGTAGCTCAAAATGGTCGGTAAGAAGTAGAAAGAGCTTTGCTGAAAAGCAAAATCACAATGAAAAGGAAACTTTGTCGGCTAGACACGTTGCACATCACAACAAAAAAGATGATGTCAACATAGCACCAAAGCCTGGCAAGAGGCAAGAAGTGTCTTCCCGAAAGACAATCTCATTGAAACACTTTGTCAATGAGACACATCTAATGTCACCCCAAAATAGGAATATCGACATGTCGCAGGGGGTCTACATAGACCAAACTAGGTCTTACCGAACTGTCGAGTCACATGGAAAAAATAATCTATATTGCCAAGACCCTATTGACTACCACACTAAAATGGGGATATCAGTATGATACTAAGGATCTAAAAATCCTGAAAAAGAGTCGCACCGAAAGATAGAATCATGCCGAAATACATATCGACAAGACACATCTAAAGTCTCTCTAAAACAGGGATGTCAATATGATTTTGGGTGTTTGCTAAACCCGAAAGAAGTCATGCTGAAGAGAAGAGTCACAACAAACTACAAGGTTGTTGAGGAGACTTGAATATCTCTCACCAAAATACTTCATCAAGACTGGAATATTGGAGAGACATCATGAGATGACTAAGACCAAAAAAGGTTTTACTGAAAGGTAGACTTAACCGAAATGCTTTATTTCTAAGGTGGAGAACATTGATAAGACTTTATTGACCTCCAACATAGTCAACACCTATTACCGAAATGAAATCTCTCAAAGATAAACTCAAGCATACAAAAAGTGGTGAAACACACATAGAGAGGTTGACATGAACAAGCTGCCAGCACTTCCATCTCTTTTCCTACTCATCTCCCCTTGCAAAATTAACCAAATCAGCCTACATATGAACACGTTGAAATCAATGACAACATAATGCCAACAATTCTAGATGGAAAATATTGAGGGTATGTTATGTTTTTAGAGGATTGGTGACTTTATGCTTGGTTTGAAAACTATATAACTGCTTTAGGTGACAATTCTAGTGAACAATATCTTTGTTTGATGACTTTTGGTTGTGACGAACATGTATCAAATAGATGTGTAGATTAGAGTGGAATAGTTATGGAAGATCGATCTCTTAATATTTTAATTTTTAGATCTATAGATGTTCTTCTGTAAGAAGTTGTTTGTATCTGTGTTCAACGATAATACAGTTACAAGATGTTGTGGAGGAATCTGCTACATTCCTCAACTTGTTGGTTCTAAAAAAGGTGTTGAGGATCATTGGTTTATGTTCCCTATCACTTTATGTTTCATTTGTGATGGTCTGTAAGTCTTTTTTGGGTCTAGATTAAAAGTTTGGGTGAAATGGATTGGTATGAGTAAACTATTTTAACTTAAGTTGGCTTGTGTGTTTTTGGTCTGAGCAGTTGTGTGAGGTGAGTGTAGAACATTTTTAGAGATATTTGGAAGGTGTTTCCACATGGTGTGAATCTTCACATGTCTCTTTTTCCTTTTACATGTGATATATAGATCATTTTGGGGACACTTGTCCTATACACACTACATCATTTATAAGCTAGCTTAATAGAGGGTATTGAAGATCCAGTTGATATATAAAGGACATAATAATAGAGTAAATATAGTGTGATATGAGTCTAAGGTTATGTGTGATGTGCAAAGCTAATGTGAATTAATACAGAGATCCATATGTGGTATAGTGTAGTAATCAAGATTAGATCAGATGAGTGTTAAATTGTGAATTATTACCCGCAGACTGGTAGATGCCATTCTCTTGCAGTTCAATCTCTTGACTTTATTGTATCTGGACAAATATTTTGTATCTTTCCCTAAAGAAGTGATCTTTGGCTATGAAAGTCTTTTTGTATCTTTCTTTAAGTTTGTGCTCCTTAGCCTACAAGTCCGGAGCAGTGAGCTCCTTGGCCTATGGCCTAAAACTTTGTAAGCAACATTTTTCATATATTTTGAGTGTTATTCTCACTTTGGTTTTTCTTAGTTTAGGTTTTTTCATGTAAAAATCCTAGTGTCATGTGTGTGTACTTGTTGTTTCAATTATTTTCTTTCATGTATGTGCAATAGGTGTTATTTTGAAGACTTAATAGTATGTATGATATAATCTGACCAAGTTTTAGAATATGCTAATTCACCCCCCTCTCAACATCAAGTAATGTTTAACAAACATACCACAAAATATATACTTGCAAAGTTAAGATATTCTCATCTAGAAAGGAGTCATCTATGACTTGTTTAGAATCTACATTAGTGAGCCTAGAAAGAAATTCTATAGCAACATTGGCTCTACCAAGTTTGTCTACTATAGTAATATCACTCTTACAACAAGAGTAACCATTTGACTAGACTACCACTTAAAATGGATTTGTTCATTGAGTACCTTATTGTTGCATGATCTATGTGTACAAAGATACTAAATTATATAGTGCTTGAATTTTTTAATGTTATAGATGACTACCAACATTTTCTTCTCAAAAGCTATATAATTAAGCCTTGCTACGTGTAAATTTATATTGATATAGTAGACTACATACTCAACTAATCCCTCTTTGTCTAAGGACTACTCCAAAAGCATGGTCTAAGGTATCAATGTGGATATGGAATGGGGGATTCTAATTTGGACCTTTAAGGATAGGTGCCTTGGTCAATGTATCCTTTAGTGTCAGGAAGGCCTCTTGGCATGTATTAGTCCATTTGAACTTTGTATCTCTTGGTTGGCATAACAAATAATGGCAATGTAATCTTGCTTAAGACTTTAATGAACCTTCTAATGTCCTAAAAATCTTCTAGCATCCTTTTGTTTAATTGGTGGCAACAAATTTTTTATTACCTCAACCTTGGTAGGATCCACTTGTATGCCTTGCTTAGAGACATAATGTCCAAGCACTACACCTTCTTTCATCATCATATAACACCTCTCGTTGCTCAATGATAGGTTATGGTCATGAAATCTCTACAATACTTTTTCAAATCATTCAATGCTTCTTCATATGTATCACCACATGTGGTGAAGTCATCCATATACGCTTCCATGTGGTCATGTGTGAAATATAAGAAGATGTTAAAAAATACCCTCTAGAATGTAGCAGGAGCATTGCAAAGGCCAAAGAGAAGGATTTCATATTCATATGTATCCCAAGGAGAAGTGAATATTGTCTTGTCTTGGTCTTCAGGTGCAATTATCATCTAGTCATAGCCACTAAAACTATCCAGAAAAGAGAATCACTTTTTACTTACTAGAGAGTCCAATACTTGATCAATGATAGGAAGGACAAATTTATCCTTTCTTGTTTCTAAATTGAGCTCTTTTCTATTTACACAATCTGTTCACTTCCCTAGTTTCTTAGGAACAATAAATAGAGGTGAGACCCACTAACTGTTAGATATTGTTTGTATAAACCTGTTATTAATAGCTCCTGTAACTCTATTTTTACTATTTCTCTTACAACAGGGTTCATCCTTATTTGGGGTTGTCTTACTAGTCTTTGATCCTCCTTGATGTATATATTGTGTGTTTAAAGATTTAGATTAGGTACCTTCATGTCATGATATTCCCAAGCAAAATTTGTCATGTGGTCTTACAGTAATGAAATCAACCATGTTTGTTGTTGTTTATATTGTCATGCTTTCCAAGAGTGATCTCTACTTCATTAGTTATTAGACTCATTGAGGCAACATTCATGCATGGAATTTACATATCATTAGTACAAGACAATAACTTATGAATCATATATGAAACATATAAATAACTCTTAGATGATTCTAAAAGAAGAAAATAATGTATCTGGAAAGAAGAACAAGCTAGGTAGAATGGCTTGTCTATATCTTTAATGTAGTCATTTTAGATCACATGAGACAAGATAGTGTCTTCATCATGCAACTGAATCATAAGACTCCCACCAATCATCATGAGGGCTTGCAAAGTGTTTTATTTGTTATCCCTCAGGTTATAGCATGTTGATCAATCATTCTCATCGTGTGGTTGTGCTGGTGGATATAAAACCAATTTCTTTATATAATTGCCATTTGAAATGACCATTTCTCCTGATCAACATCTAATGAAAGCATCTACATTAGCAATCCAAGGCCTGGATAGGATAAGTGGATACTGCCCAAGCTATTCTTAGGTTGTTATATCATGAAATTCATAAGATACTCCCAAGAGTCTAATGTAATAATCAAGTCTTGTACGATTCTCTCTAGTTTCACCATTGAGATGTCAGCTAACTGAAGAACTGTGGGAGTAGGCCTTAAGTCAGAATAATGCAACTTCTAGATAGTCTAGCCCTATTCATCATATTAATTTATGCTCTTAAATTAATCAATAGGTATCAATATTCCATTAATGGTGACATTCACTAAAGGATTGTCTGGATTAGTATACTTTGAGATAATAACCCTCTGCAACATTATTTTTGCCAACTATTCCACAACACGGACAATTGGAGGATCCTTTTTCTTTCTCAATTTCTTGAGGCACAACTCCTTGATTTTGTTATTATAAATAGGCACATCCTTAATTGCTTGAAATAGGAGACTCTTCACACTTACATTCTTAAGTTGGAAGAGGAAATTAAAGGTTGGTTTAGGTTCACACTTTTGTGTACTCAACCTCTCAAAAAATGGTAGTCATGGAGTAACAATAGGCTCTTGCTCAGGTAGAGAATCACAGGTGCTCAATAGGGGTTAACATCACCAAAGTTTTCCTCATAGTGATGCTGGAGTGGGTAGATTTTCACTTGAGTGAAGGTGTACACTATTAACATCTAGAACATAGGCTATAAATTGAAGTGTGTAATTGGTATATGCCTACTAAATAGGATGATTATTAAGGTTAGGTACAAGTTGTGTTGGTAATTGAGTGGATTTTGGTGGTGTAGGAGTATGATTTGTAGGGTTAGGAAAGATTGGCTCAGAAGGTGGAGCTTGTAGTTGTTGCAAGTAACCTGAATTAGGATTCCCCCATGACAGATTTCCCCTCTATTATTGTCGTTGCCAATTTGATTGAGTAATTTTGGACCATATTTCATCCAACTGGATGGAGGCTAGTTTTTCCATGGAAAAAAATTAAGATAAATTATTATAAGATAAAGGATCTTGGGACATACCCTGTCTCTAATTCTATGGCTCATGTTGGGCTAGGTAGAAAACCTATCCATCTTCATCCTCTATATCCCTAAAGCTAGGTCTATCCCGGTGGGTGAATTTGTTGATGTCACAAATAATATCATTTAATTTTTCATTATCTAACTGGGTGTGTCTTAGAGCTATATGCGATAAGGATGAGTTTAAGTTCAGGGTTTTTGCACTGAGAATAGTGACTTGTGCTTCGGTCATGCTCCGTCAAGAGGTCTCAGTATCACTCTTTAAGAACTAAATCCTATGCTAATGACACTTCTCCTTTCCTAAAAGAATAAAAACTTAAATTACTAAATCTATTCTAAGGAGGACTCTAGTTCTTCTAGTGCAATATACACAGGACTTGATTAGAACTAATTCGTGGAATTATCTATCCAAGACTGAAATCATACTTAAACTACAACACAAATTCAAATTTTATTCTATTTTCTAAGAAATGAAATCTATTTTACGTTTGCATAAAATCATAAATCTATTCTATAGAACATTTAAAGCAAACTAAATTCCATGAACAAGTTTAACAAAACTTTTGTCTAATCACAACTTTAATCACCATTGTCATCTACTTTAACGAAATCAAAGGAAACTAGAATGCAACAACTGGTTAATTCAACTAAGCTAATCAAAACATAAATCTAAATCTAAAGGAGAAAATTAATCTATCACTTGATAAATATATAAAATGAAAGCTACAGATTGCAATTGATCTTTTTAGCTTTTCAGAATTAACATAAACATACATTAAAGTATGTGACTAAAATAAACATGCAGAACTCTAATAAAAAAATATATTAACTCATGATCACCCCCCTTAGGTTGAGTGGACCCTTCTCTTCCTCCGGTGGGATCTGTAAACACCGAGATTTCAAATTAGCTTCAAATTTACATTGAAATTGGCTCTCAAGAGCAAGTAAAACAAATTTTTGGGATTACAAGAGAATGAGACTCTAAAACTGATGACTAATTTATGAACTAACTAACTAGATTTCTGATGGAAGCTAGGGGATATATATACACATATCCTTATTCAAATTTAAATGCAATGTTACCCACCCAGACGAGTGACAACTACAAACTTAAACTACAGAAGAATTGATGACTTTATAATAATGAATTTATTGCAATAGATGAAACTAAACATTTCATAGACAATCGATAAAAGTAGACTCTGAGAGAATGAATGGATCATCTAGTTGGAGCAATCAGAGAAGTGACTAGGCATTCCACATTGTTGGACAAGAAATTAATAACTCCAAGTCTTGAAATAACTTCCAAACACATCTGAAAACATATCCAAGAAAGATAAAACAAGATATAATATAAAAATTTTGAATTTTGGTTGTTTCTTCATTGATTAGTCACAAAAGTAATAGATTTAGAACAAAATACTATTTCTAATATATATTATCTAATTAGTAGAGTATAAAAGTAAAATAAATAAACATGCATGCATATAGTCTGCCACTAGGCACATTAATTAATAAAGAACACAAAGTTTTCAAGCATGAATTATGATTAAAAATGACACTTTTAAGTGCTCATCATCCTCCCCCTCTTGTTATCAACCATGTCCTCATGGTGGTGGATCTAGCAGGCCCCTATTCATTGCTTCAATCCAGAGAACCAAATCAAGATGCTGAAAATTGTACTCATGATTAGCTTTGGGAGGAACATATCCCTTGTATTCTTCCACTCTTTCTGTCCAGTTCCTTATAATCTCTCCTACAAAACTAGCAGGTGCTTTTAACATTGGTGATGGAAATAGGATCAATGATGGTCTAAACCTCATACCTATCCAGTCTTCTCATTGCTCTTCTATCATTGTAATCAATGATCTGACCCGAGTCAAGCTCCAAGTGATATTGTGAGGAGAAATAAGTTTTCTCCTTCTTAATTGGATTGGTATGGTAGTAAACCTCGCCTTGGATGCTTGTAGAGATCAATGAGGAAGTTGATTATGCACATCCCTAAAAGCTTGCTTGCTTGCTACAATATTTCTCTTGTAAACTATTTTTACTTTATTACGTTGTGAGATGAAAGTGAACTTATTCCTGAATTCCAATGGCCTTGGTGTATCATCTCTCATGGGGACGCCTAATTTACTCTGTGCTTCTCTACACTGATTTAGCCTATTTTCTCATTCTATCCGATTTTGCAATAATGAAACAAATGCTTTGATCTATACTTCACCAACGAAGATATTCAGGAAAGATTAATAATAATGACCTAAAAGAAACCCGTGTAAATAGTATTCACACATTTGATTTTGGAAATTAGGGTCACTTTTATAAAAAACTTCAAGGAATTCATAATCATCTTCATAGTCAATTTTCCTTCCAAGAACCAATTGATTAATTTTCCATTGTAAAAACCTCTCTAAAAAACAAAGTGATGCCCTGCAAAATGGACAAGGTTAGCAAATGACAAACAACACAAGAAACCAAAAAATCGTTAGTGTTAGTCAATCAAAAACTAATCTAAAAAGCATATCAAGAGAGATACTAAAAACATAAAAGCATATTTAACTAAGGAAGCAAATATGATGAGCCATCTCCAAATACCTCCTAACATGCTCTTAGATTCTTCTCCCTTGTTCCTCTCCTCTCCAAGTTCCAAAATAATGTAGCTCTCAGCAGCTTTTTGCACTATGGATGCTTATGGAGGATTGAGATTGTAGTATTGTGCTCTAAATGTAAAATGAAAAGCTAATATTTAAGCTATTGATGTTAAAATGATTAATTTTAACCAAAATGACAATATATTAGTTGATTATGCTAAAATGCTCTCTTAAAATGCCTATAGGTTAAATGCATACAAGTTTTCAGGATCTGGATTATGAAGAAATGGGCTCTATTTATAGGAAAAATGGAGCAATGGATGGTTGAGATTGAGCAATCTCAACAAGGGTCAGGATTGAATGATTTCAAATCCATGCGAGGGCTTTCAACCCAATCCCAGGATGACAAGTGTCAATGTGAGATAGGTTGAGAGGAGGGGGAATAAGCATTTAATGTTTGACATGACCTTAGGAGTTAAAGTCGAGGTTGGTTGAATGAATAAACTCTTTATTCAAAGAATAAAGCTTTTGTCCAATGGATAAACTCTTGTGCAAATGTGAAATGGACGGATATGGTCAAAACAATAAATGTTTGGGGAGACAAGTTTGAAATAACCATAAATGGTTATGTAAGAGCCATAAATGGTCATGTAAGAGCCATTAGTGGTCTTGGAAGACTTTGGGGGTTAATTTGTTGAACACACAAAGCATTAAATGTTTTTCAAAGACTTTGGAGTCTTTGAGAAGTGACTCCATTTTGCTTAGGAATGTGACAATAATTAGGGGATGGATTAGGCTAATTAGGAAGGGGTTAGAAGAATCTAGAAGGGGATTAGATTTTGCAAGTGGATTTGGTGGGTGAGGAAAAATAGGATTTTATTAAAATAAAAATTGATTTATTTCAATAAATATGTGCAAGTTGCATTTGTAGGAAAATGCAAGTGGGGGGAGTTCTAAAATGATTTAAATAAATGTTAATTTATTTAAAAGAGGAAAAAGGGGGATCTAATTAAATAAATTGATTTTATTTATTTAATTGAATGGAATTTGATTTAATGAATTAATTAAAATAAATTGAATAATTTATTTAATTAATAGAAGAATGTTTGGAGATGAATTAATTAAATATTAATTTAATTAACTTATGGCTATTAGATTTTTAATCAAATAAATAGCAAATATTTATTTAATTAAGCTAGGTAGATTTGTGTGACTACATTTGCCAGTCTTTGAGACGGTGCGGTTTATCGCGTCGTTTCAAAGAAAGAAAAATTGGTGTGAAGAAATGTCCCATAAAATGTAAATTTAATGGGTGGTATGCCCCCTCGAGAGATGGGCCGAAAAATGTTGAAAAATCGGGCGATCTTTCGAAAAAGAATGAAAATTGGCAGGGTGGTAGAAGAGAAGAAGTTAGCCATACGGGTGAAAAATAGAAGAAATCGGGAGAAAAATGGAGAAATGGGGGGCTCGGGAAGTTCACGGGGACCACGGCGATTAGCGGGGGGAAGTTATGGTAACGGCGAAGGGTATAAATGAGGTGAAAGGGGTGAAAACAGGATCATTTGTGACCGCGACCAGTGTGAAAGCAGAGCTCTGATAGGGACATTTGGAGGAGTGAGCAGCAGTTAGGATGCCGATACCGATTGCAGAGCACAAATTTGAGCGAGTCTGACGGTTCCAGCACCCAGATGACTACGGACCAGGGGTACGCAAATTTGAATTTTTAATTTGTATGCACTTTTGATACATTTTTAGCTGAGTCCAAGTCGGATCAGAGCAAGAGCGCTGTAACTTCGGTTTTTGGTGCTTTTGCTCCATGAACTAGCGCTATTATTCCGCAATGGCGTTATTGTCCCTTTGTTTGAGCGCTTTTGATGTTATTTAGCGCTATTGTAGGCAAGTTTAGGCGCTATTGATTAATAAGCGCTATTGAGGGCTTCTTTGAGCACTATTGAGCTTTATTAGCGCTACGGTGTAGTTTTTCTAGCGCATTTGTAGTTTTAGCGCTATCGAATAGTTGATTGAGCGCTTTTGTTAGGGTTGTAGCGCTATGGTTGGCATACTAGCGCTTTTGATGGTAAAATAGCACTTTTACTTTAGGATAAAGAGATGCCCCAGTTTGGATGAAGAAAATCTTCCGATGCCAATGATGGATGGATGGTGATGTGAAGTGGGAGTTGTTTTGAACCATAGCAGCCTAATGAGACTTAGGTCATTTGTTAGGATAAATGCTCGTTGAAGTCTAGGTGGTCATGATTGCTTACCTGTTGAGACCCAAAGATACTTGATCAAAGTATCTGATGATAGTCTAGGTTTAAACTTAAGAAAGTTTGAAAACAAAATAACTGATGGTGATTGATGAATGTCTATGTGCAGGAGGAGATAGGTGTGTTGTAGTTACGTGAGCGCCATCTTGTGACACAGGGGTTGCGGGATCGATTGACAGAGGCGGAGATTGATTGCATTGCCTCGACTGGACTATATGATGTGATGCACATGCCCAAATATGAATCACGGTTTGATCACAGCACTAGCAGAGCGGTGGCACAGCGAGACGTGCACCTTCCATCTGGCACAGGGGGAGATGACAGTGACCCTAGAGGATGTGTGGCGCATCCTTCGAATTCCAAGTCGGGGGGAGCTAGTCACATATGATAGATCCTAGGGGACTCTAGCAGTTCAGAGGATTTTTGATGAGGACGTTTTCATTGATGATGGCTCCATTGCCTGGGAGGAGATAGCTGCTTTATATGAGCCTCTACCAGCAGTTTTAGCAGGTATCATGGGAGGACTACTCTATCCAGATAGGCGATCACATGGGTTGGCCGTGGGGTGGGGGCAGGTGATCGAGATGATGGTGACCGAGGGGACACAATTTGCATGGGGGTCGTGCATGCTGGCGCACATGTACCAGGAGCTCCATGAGGTGGTGTATCGGGAGAGGGGTTCCTTAGCAGTGGACATGACGCTGCTACATATTTGGGCCTGGGAGCACCTACCAGTGACTCGATCGGTGAGTCTAAGATTCCATGTGGTAGACCAGCCGTACATGTTTATGTATAGTGGCATGATGAGTCAGCCCCACCTAGGGAAGTTAGAGTGGTGGCGGTGAGTATTAGACGATCTGGATGCAATAATATGGCGGCCATACTTGGAGTGTGAGCCATGGGATGATGATGCAGAGGCACTGCCTTACGTATTTATGACTCGATTCCTCATTGGGAGGACCTCATACCATGTGGAGAGACAGGTGCCCGAGAGAGTGCTAAGACAGTTTGGACAGCAGCAGGGACTGCCCAGCGGATCAGGAGAGTATGCTCGGGTGATTCGGGAGAGGTACGCATGGGGTCCAGTGCTACCATATGATCAGGCACTGGCAGAGTTCCGAACACTGCAGGCGAGACCATGGGACATACGATCGAGGGTCGTGGATGCAGATGTTACAGATGAGTACACGCAGTACCGGGCAGCGCACCTGATCTTACGAATATCGGATCCAGCTGAGCTGATCCCAGATTTTGAGGATGAGAGGGGACAGAGATGGAGGAGAGCAGGAGGTCGAGGACCCAAGGCAGGTGGAGGAGATGGAGGAGGAGGTGGAGGAGGAGGAGGAGGTGGTGGGTTGGGGATGCGGAGTCAGCAGAGAGGGAGAGGTGGACTACCTCTACAGATATCACAGGGACCATTGATACCGGGAGGAGTTCAGCTGAGTGGGAAGGGGATGGAGAGAGAGATCCTGATGGACAGAGGGGAGGGGACTACTGGAGAGGGTGATACAGGTGAGGCGGCAATGGATACCAGGGAAGGAGCCACTGGAGATCTACGGGATCATATGATAGCACACTTGCAGACCCGGATAGAGGATTTGGAGGAGGAGGTAGTAGCTAGGGATGTGCAGCTATTTGCACGAGAGGCAGAGCTGGCTGTGGTGCTGCGGGAGAGGGATAGTGCAGTGGAGAGATTGGTCGAGCTACAGGAGAGAGTCTGGGTTGGAGTAGGAGCACAGGGTCCTACGGGGGAGGTGATGAGGGAGATGCGACGAACACAGGTAGAGATAGAGTACTGGAGGGGTTTATATGAGCAGGTTGTGCCAGTTAGTCAGCGAGCTCTCAGCTATTCTAAGATGTGGCAGGCCAGATCAGAGCGATCATAGAGGGCGCAGAGCAGTGGGGGTGTGATGGGTCCTCTACCGAGGGAGAGATCAGGGGATGCAGGAGGGAGTGGGGGTTCGATGAGGCCTCCTCGGAGAGATGGATCAGGTGGTGCAGGTACCAGTGGGAGAGCAGGTGGCGATGGTGGTGGTGGTACAGCATCTGGTCAGAGTGGCATTTGAGAGAGCATTTTGCATACATGTATTGTATCATTGTTTATTTGTTGGACTGTATCTTGGATGGCTCTTGGTAGCCGATTTTGTAGACTTCATTGTACTCTGATATATGAGATGATATATATATGAGGAGATCCCATATTGTGATGATATGTAGTTGATATGTATGGATATTTATGCAAGATGATGATTTTATTGTTTAGATGGATATGTGTACATGTATGCATTTGTTGAGATGTTTCCTATATGCATGTTTTTATGATGATGTATGATGTGGGATACTGACATATGAATGCAGGTTTATATATGTATGTTTTTTTATTTTTTTTGATGTAATGCTTATGATGATTTATGAATAGGATTTTGGTGTTTCCTATGCAATATAATGATGAGATAATTTATGCGATGATGTAAATGCAATGGTTGAATGATTGATTTTATGTATGGATATGCATCTAGATGTTTTTAGATGAATGTAATATGGATAAACACAATGTAAAGTACAAATGTTTATATGATAATGCATAAATGAATGCATATGTATAATGGATATATATATAATGGTATGAACCAATGTTTGGAAACAAATGGGTTTATGATTCTAAATGCTTTAAATATGACTTAAGTAAGAATGATAATGTTGATACTATAACTGGTGGTTTTAATAACTGCACCTTAATGCAATTAAAAAGGATAATAAATGTAATGTGAAATGAATCCAAAAATGAGCCTAATAAGATACTTTAATAACTGGATGAATGAATGCACTTTTTTTACTAATGAATGTATGCAATGATAAAAGATGATGAAATGATGATGAATAATTTTGACAATAAATGAATGCAGAGTAAATGATTTAAAACAATCAAAGACAATTTGATCCTATGAATGAATCTAATTATTTATGATGGATGCAATGATGCAAATGATTAATGAAAACTAATGTCAAAAATGAACTATATGCAATGTTAAGTTAAAAATGACATGAATATACTTAATGCAAGATGCAACTAAATGTGATGATGATATGACCATGAGAAATGCAATGTTCTTAAGACTTGATATGATGCATTGATGATTTATCAGAGTACTCGGTCGTGATTGTATCCAAGACCAGCTTTAATGGTCACTTTTGCAGATAAAGCCTACATATGAATGAATGGATGGGTGATATGCAACGAAAGGCAAGATATAAACAGATGAGATGGAATGATGATCCATAGTGCTCTATTTTCATCATTGAGCTTTAAAATGTTGGAAGAGAATACAAGCATCTTGACATAATGATTCAAGATGACCTGAGTATTCCTTACATGGATTTGATATAGCAAGTTAATACAAACGACTTGATATAAGGGTCAAGTCGACTAGAGTATTGCTTGCGGAACAGACAAGGATTATCTCCGTTCATGCATGACTTGGATCGTCCTCCTTGATCTTAGGCTGATCATATCCTAAGACAAGTACATACCGTACTAAGAAATAAAACCTTTATCCAATTTGGATGAGGAGGAACCAAAGAAAGAGCATTGTACTTGCAAACAAACAATATATACATAAAGAATAAAGAATAAGGATCCTTGGTAATGGTTCATGTTCATATGGTCGAGGTATACGCTGTAGTCAGCAAGCCGTAGTGATCTATGATTGCATGTGGCATAAGATCATGTAGCTTAGTGAACTTCCCACGTAGACACCATTAGTACATGCCCCAGTACTTCATCAGAAATAATGTGCAATCGATACAAAACAATGCTGAAAAGATCCCGATACAGATAAACAAATGATTGTACTCACAAATCAACCAAGTATTTGATAGCTTAACATAATTTTCATGTGAGTATTGTGTCAATGTTTGTTTTGTATCTTCTTGGGTGAATATGTACAAGGTGTTGCCATGTTTTTGTGTAATTTTCAATGGTTTTTTCGATGTTTTTGGATTCTGTGGAATAGTTTTGAATTTTTTTGGATTTTGTGAGACATTTTTTATTGTTTTTGGATTTTGTGAGACATTTTTGAATGTTTTTGCTAATGAATCATCAGTAATGTAGAATCTACTTCCATCAACTAGATTTTAAGGGTATTGCCCCCAAGTTTAGACATGACTATGAAAAAGTGGGATGCAAGACGCATGAAGTACTATCTCTGATTACAGATCAAATAACAAGCCATGGTTTGGATGGATGTGTGGATGCATGAATGTGATCGCAACGAGCCTGAAAGATACTGGAGCCATTGTCTTTACAAGTGGCACCTGTTTGCCAGGTTTTCACCATCACACTTACCCAAGGTGCCACCGGAGTGGTTGTTCACCATTTGGATGTATGATTTTTCTTTACTTGTTTGAATGTTTTTGTATTTCTTCAAGACATTTTCTGAATGTTTTGGGTATTTTCTGATATGCAGGGGAGCCTGATGCTCTATACAGCTTAGGTATAAAACCGTTTGAGGTGCATGTTGTTGATGGGATTTGCAAGCGGTTCTCCTTCTGATGTAGCCAATTGATATGCCCCGGACCCGAATACAGCAGTGACAACATATGGGCCCAGCTAGTTTGATTCAAACTTGCCCTGATGTTCTCTATTTGGTTGGTTGCAAGGATTCTCTCATAGAACAAGATCACCTATCTCAAATGTATGAGATCTAACTCGGTGATTGTAGCTTCTACTCGTGCACTGTTGATAAGCTTTGAGGTGATTGTATGCAGCTTGTCGCTTCTCATCAAGTAACTCTAAGTCCTAAAGACAGGATACTCTGTAGGCTTCATCATCGATGAGATTATGCAAGGAAACCCATAATGATGGTATCTCAACCTCAATAGGTAAGATAGCTTCTGCACCATAGACCAATGAGTAGGGAGTTGCGCCTGTAGGGGTTCGAATGCTAGTTTGATATGCCCATAGCGCTGGATTTAGTTGAAGATGCCAATCACGGCTGACATCATTGACTATCTTCTTTAGGATCCTCGATATGTTTTTATTGGATGCTTCGGCCTGACCGTTGCCTTGTGGGTAATAAGGAGTGGAAAAGTGGTGTTGGATATGAAATTTCTCACAAAGTTCACGGACATCCTGATTTTTGAAAGGAAGACCATTATCTGTGACGATGGACATGGGCACACCATACCGGCAGATGATGTAGTTGAGGATGAATGAGGCGATCTGCTTGCCGATGACTTGGGTAAGTGGAACAGATTCCATCCACTTTGTGAAATATTCGGTGGCGATAATAATGAATTTATGGCTGTTAGATGAAGATGGATGAATCTTACCCACAAGATCAAGGCCCCATTGACAAAAAGGCCATGGTGTTGTGATTGGTTGCAGTTCTTGGGCTGGTGCATGTATCAAGTCACCATGAACTTGACATTTCTTGCATTTTCTGACAAAGTAGTAGGAATCTTTTTCCATAGATGGCCAATAGTATCCATTGCGCATGAGTTTCTTGGCTAGTGATGGACCACTTGAGTGAGTCCCGCAAATTCCTTCATGTACCTCTTCCAAAGCCTTTGTTATCTCACCTTATTCCAGACATCGAAGGAGAGTACCATCAAGATTGCGTCGGTATAGGGTTTCAGCAATAATGTTATATCGAGAAGTTTGGCGAATGAAGGTTTTTCGTTGGTTATTCGATTAGTTGGGAGGAAGGGTGTGATCGCGGAGATAGGTGTAGAACTCACCATACCATGGGGATTTAGAACCGACAAGGCGACATATCATTTCGGATTCAAGGATATCATAAGCGGGAATCCAAAGTTGTTCTACCAAGAACTAGTAGCGTGTTGAATTCTATGGAAGATCTAGGAGAGATGCGATAGTAGCCATAGCATCAATAGCTCGATTCTGATCTCTTGGTATCTACTCAAAAGTGATAGTAGTAAATGATGTCTTTAGAGTGTCCACCATTTGCTTATATGGCATGAGTTTATCATCCTTGGTCTGATATTCATCTGTTACTTGTCGAATGACCAGTTGGGAGTCGCCATATACTTGCAGTTCTTGTAATTTCCATTGTACGGCTAACCTAAGTCCCATGATCAAGGCCTCATATTCTGCTATGTTGTTAGTGCATGGAAATGTGAGCCTGTAAGACTTCGGGATGCTATCACCCTGAGGTGTGATAAACAAAATGCCTACCCCCGAGCCATGCCTAGTGTATGAACCATCAAAGTATAGTTTCCATGGTTGTGCTGTTGTGATCATGAATATCTCTTCATCTACAAAATTGGAAATGAGAGGATGATCGCCTATGAGAGGTGCATCGGCCAACTGATCTGCAATGACCTGCCCTTTGATAGCTTTATGGTCTACATACTCGATGTCAAATTCACTTAGAATCATCACCCATTTGGCCAAGCGACCTGTCAATGTTGCTTTGCTAAGTAAATACTTGAGTGGATCAATCTTTTCAATGAGTTGTACCTTGTGTGTTAACAGATAGTGCCTCGGTTTAGTAGCTGCCAGGATTACTGCTGGGCAAGCTTGCTCAATAGGTGTGTAATTGAGTTCATAGCCAACCAGTGTACGAGAAATGTAGTAAACAACACACTCTTTTCTTTCTGCATTATGTTGTGCCAGTAGTACACCCAATGTTGTACTTGTTGCTGAGATATATAGTAACAACGGTCGACTTGGATCGGGTGGCATCAACAATGGTGGATTCATGAGATAGTCTTTAAGCATCTGAAAAGCTTGCTGGCATTTGGCATCCCATTGAAAATGGATGTTCTTATGTAGCAGGTGTGTGAATGGGTGACACTTATCAGCCAACTGTGCAATGAATCTACGGATGGATTGAAGCCACCCTTGTAATGTCCTTAGCTGACTGATATTCTTTAGTGGTGGCATGTCCATGATTGCCTTTACCTTTTCTGGATCGACCTCAATACCTTTGCTTGAGACAATATATCCTAGAAGCTTCCCAGAGGTCACTCCAAAGACACATTTCTTTGGGTTGAGTCGAACATGGTATTGTTCCAGTCTATCAAAGATTTTATCTAAGATGTGGAGATGTCCTTCTCTGGTAAGTGATTTTGCTAGTAAGTCATCTACATAATCTTCCATCATAGTATGCATCATGTCATGGAAGATGGTGGTCATTGCTCGTTGATAGGTCGCTCCTGCATTCTTTAGACCGAAAGGCATTACATTCCAGCAATATGTGCCCCATGGACATGTGAAGGCTATCTTATGTTGATCCTCTAGTGCGATCTTTATCTGATTGTATCCTAAAAAGCCATCCATGAGTGAAAGCATTGCATGTCCTGTTGTCAAATCCACTATGATGTCAATATTTGGTAGGGGGAAGTCATCCTTGGGACATGCCTTATTTAGATCTCTGAAGTCAGTACAAATGCAGATGCCCCCTTTTGGCTTGCCGACAGGCACAATGTTGGAGATCCATTCTGCATAATCAATTGGTCTAATGAAACCAACATCTAGGAGTTTCTTGAGTTCTGTTTTGACTAGTACTGCAATCTGGGGATGCATCTTACGAAGCTTCTGCTTGACAGGTTTAGCTCCTTCTACGACGGTGAGGTGATGCATGACTAAATTAGGATCAAGCCCAAGCATGTCTGCATATGACCATGCAAAGTTGATTTGACGCTTCTGGAAGAACTCTATAAATTTAGGTTGTTCCTCTGGAGTGAGAAGAGATGCTAGATGTATGAGATGAGGATTTTCAGGAGTCCCCACATTGTATTCTTTGGTTTCCTCGATGAGAATCGTTGATCATTCCTGTTGTGCATTAGTAGGGAGAATGTCAAACCCTTCATCATCAGGTGCCTCAGAGAGGTTTTCACCATTGGATACGCTCTTTCTTTTTACTTTTGTGGGATCAAATAGTGCCACAGTGTGGTTTTCACTGGAAGATCCATGTTTTATAGTTATATTTTTGCAGCTGAAAGGTTTGGCATCCACCCCGAAGTATGTTGCGCTATTAAGTTCAATGGCGAATCCAGCTTTGTGATCCCCGCTTGGTAGATTATCCCTTAATTCCAAAAAGTCAATGATAGCCTCATCATTTTGGAAGAAGTCAAGACATGGGGGATTTGGTTGGTTCCATTTGATGAGTTCAGGGTGAATAATGGGCATTACTTCATCGATTAGGTTAAGTGTGTTAGATGTATAAGTGAGGGTTAAGACATTATGGTGAAGGTTGTTAATGGTACTCTCCCTGTCAGAATCAGGTATAGGATGAGACATAGGGTCTGTGGAAGATGTTTCCAGTTCAGGAACCCAAGTGGTCTTTATCTGTGCTTCTCCATAAATAGGGATGTCTTTGTGTGGTGGAGGTGGTGATGTGTCTTCCTCATCTGAAGTATTAAGCTGTACTGAATCAAATTCCCATTCATGTGAGTCGATCTCTGAATCGCTTTCCAGCATCCGATGAGTTAAATACTGAAGGTGTGATTGGTTTATGTACCTTTGTAGTGATTGGTGTTGCCGGAAGTTTGATGGGGATAAAAGAATTTGGTACAGGAAGTATCGGCAGTGTTGACTCAGTGGCTTCTGCTGGAACTGCTGGTACCATAGATACTACTGCAGGTTCTGATACAGTTGCTGCTGCTAATGGTGTTGCTGATGGGATTACTGGTTTGTTGGGTGGGATGATTGGCATTTTAGCTGATTGTGCTGGGTTTTTTAGCCTTGATGGGGCAGTTGGGATGGTGCTTGAGGCTGCTCTAATAATGAAAGGTGTCCTTTTTGCCGTAGGCTGACATAATGGTTTGCTGGGTTTTCCTTTGAATCTGAGTTTAGGAAGGATTTCTTTCTCAAAGCCTAGGCCTGTATTACCTTTGGGCTTTAATTCTGGCAGCAGAGGTTCATGTCGTCCTTGTTTGCAATATCCCAAAGCACTCTGACCATCATATCCCATTTGTTGCATAATGAGGAGACCTTTGCCATACTGATCCGTAGGAAGTTTAACTTGCAGTATATCAGTGGTGATGGGATCTTTGTAGATCCATTCCGCTAGGTCCTCATCTTGGGTTTCTTCCTCTTGACTCTTTCCAAGGATGAAAGGTGTCAAAGCACATGCTGGCGTGATTAGTGGTTGCTGGAGTAACTGCTGTGGTTTACCATGTGTTCTAGGAGAAGTGGGCATTTGTCCCACACAAAAGAGTTGACTCAAGTTGTATTCCCCAAGACCTTCCTTTGCTATTTTCATCTTAAGCTTTTCCTACTTTGGTATAGTGGTGTTTGAACTGGCAAGAGAGGTTGGACTTATGTATGATGTGGAGGAAATGGCTTCTCTATTATTAGGAACGACAATCTCTGGTTCATGGCTGATATTATGGCAAAATGCAAGGGGATTTGCATCGCCCAGGATTGTGATCTCGACACCGTTATGTGGGAACTTGATACATTGACGGTAGGTAGATGGAACGGCTTGTGTGGAATGTATCCAAGGTCTCCCTAACAATAGATTGTATGGCAGAGGAAGGTCCAGAACCTGACAGATGATGTGCTTTACCACAGGGCCCGCTTGGATTGGTAGTACCACAGCTCCTTTGGATGAACGCTCTACATCGTCATAGGCTTTGATTGTGATCTTCTTATGAGGATCCACTGGTTCTACTGCATATCCCAATGTTGTGACCAACTGTAGTGTACAAATGTTCAGGCCTGCTCCATTATTGATCAAGACTCGCTTGATCCTATGCTGGTTGATAAAGCCTTCAATATGTAGCGAAGAGTTATGAGGTTGCTGGAAGGAAGAGTCGTCACTTTCAGAAAAAATGAGACAAGGTGATGACTTTAGACTTCCAACCATGGCTTGAAATTGGTCTATATTCAGATTTGTAGGGACTGACGCCTCTTGGAGTACATGATCCAAGATAGTTTTATGAGATGGCGATAGGCGCAAAAGCTCTAAAATGGATATAAGCGCAGGCGTTTTGTCTAATTGTTCCACAAGATTGTACTACTTTGGGATGGAGGTGGTGCCTTGTGGAGCTGCTTTTATGGTAACTTTGCCGCGACGCATAACAACATTGCAATTCGAGGTGGGATTTTTGAAGGTTATAGTTGCAACTTGTTCATTGGCATCATACAAATGATTTACAGTGTAATTATACGCATCTTGTGTATAATTAGTGGTATCAATGCCTCACCTGGAAGTGGAAGGACCCCTTTGATCTTGTGATGGAAGTGGATTTTTGAACATCAGATGATCATTATTGGTTGTTTTTGGGTCATGTCCTTCAATTTCAATTTCTCCTCGGTCAATAAGATCCTGAATAAGATCTTTCAATCGATGACAATTACTTGTCTTGTGTCCTCTTCCTTGATGGAATTCACAGTGTTCAGTATCTCTCCACCATGCCGGTTTGACCTGAGGCTCATAGTTTGATATTTTAGGTAGAGTGACCAAATTTTGAGAAATGAGTTGTCGCAATACTGTTTCAATGGGTTCCCCTAAGGGAGCGTATGTGCATTTCTGTTTTTGCTAACGAGGTCTTGGTTCATCGTGAGATGTGATGTGACCTTGATTGGAAGGAACATTTGTGTTGTTCTGAGGTGGATGATTTTGTCCTACAAACCGAACCACAGGTTGTGCATTTTGGATAGTTCGGGCATCCACAACCCCATCGTTGACGATATTCTTATTTTTATTCCAGAAGCTTGGTTTATCACTATTGAAGCGTGGGCGAGGACCATCTTTTGGTTCATTAAAGATTTTGATGAGTCCTTTCTTGATGAGTGCCCGTTCACATTTTAAACCCTTGGTGATCATATCATTAAAAGATTATGTGTCTTTGACATCTAGGTGAAATTCCATTTCTTCGTTTAAGTTGGAAATAAATATTTCCACTAGTTCTCGTTCAGGTAACTGAAGAGAACGTCTGCTAGACATTTGGCGCCATCGTTGCAGGAATACTAAGAATAGTTCACTTGGTTTTTGTTTGGTGTTGCACAGATCAGCCAGCGTAATGTCACGTTCAATGTTATGAGAGTAATGAGCTAGGAACTTCTAGATAAGTTCCTCAAATGTTCTAATGCCACCTGGTAGTCGGGAAAACCATGATGTGGTTGTTCCTCAAAAGCTTTGGGGAAAAAGACGCATTAGGTAGGTGTCTTCATATGGTACTTCAAGACAAGCAGAATGAAATTCTCTGACATGATCACGGGGATCCCCCTTTCCTCTATATTTTTCAAATTTGGGTGTTTCAAATCCTCGTGGAAATGGTGGCATGTAAAGATTCCTATCAAAAGGATAGGGACAGATGTCATTGAGTGAGAATTGGTTAGTCTTGACACCACTATGAAGCTGTTGGGCGAGATTCTTGACTTGTTGCCACAACATCTCCATTTCATTTGGAGGAGGAGGTGGTGGGTTACCTCGATGAATGTTATATCTGATGGGATCTCTACCTCTTCCCTCTTCATGGTGACTTTGTCTTTCTGATGCTTGTCTTAATTGGGCAAGATCAAAGTCAAAGGGGAGTTTTGCTCCTTCTTGAGCGAGTCTTGAGAAGTGAGCATCTGCATTGCTCCTGAGTATTTCAACAAAAATTCTGTTAAAGAGAGGGTTATGCTAGGCCCTTTCTATTGTTGCAGGAGTAGGAGTACTTGGGTTTTCGTCATTCATATTTCCTCCAAGTGCTTCTTGAAATTCATTGAGATTTTCCTCTTCTTCTTCTTCCATTTCTATTTCTCGTTGCCTCGACTGTGATCGGGCTTGAGCCATTTTTGCTTGCAAGCTGTTGTTGAATTTGTGGGAAAATGATGATGAGTTTTTGATGAAATGAAAAATTGATGGTGGGTGAATTGTGTTGCACGTAGATCTCTAGCACTTTTAAAGTAGATGTAACTGAATTTCCTTCTTTTAATTGTTTGCTTGTTTTGATAAGTTTTGATGTGATAAGGTGTAGAGCAACCTGAGATGTGTTACAGATTGAACTACCTAGTAATGAGAGGATTCACTCATGAACTAGTTTTAACCTACGTAGATGTGTCTCTTAGGATGAGCTTATCCTAGATGTAGAAACAATCTAAAAAGTGATGTGATGCATTTGATTCAAGCTATATCTAAAAAGAGAACTTTGGGACAAGAACCTCTTAATGTTTTGAGAGTTGGAATGAATTGATGAAGAAGTGATGATGGATGATGTAGCGTTGTAAATTGTACGCACTTGCTAGGGTGGTACAATTTCACACCTTGTTTAGCACCCGCCTTGGCACATTTTGCATTTTGCATTACATTTCCCCTTTAGCACTTAATTAATCAAATTAATTAGGTCTAAGGTTCTATTTCATCATATTCCACATCATAAAGTTGGGCCCTTTCATTAAAGTGTGCCCTTTTCATTTTATTCCTCCTATACATCATTTAATCAAAAATCCTAATTAGGTCCTATTCCGAACTTGGGGGCTTGATTTTGGGGGTCAAAACATCTCGAAATCACCTGTAACTTTGGGATTCTCCCTAAAATCATCATATCTGATGGCCCTGAAAATTTGGTGAAAAGTTGTCAGTATCATGGCGCCCGGAGAGGACCATGGCGCTCGGAGTGCACATGGTCCCAGACATTTTTCCCGAAATTTTAGGAGCGCGATCCAATCATAAAATAAAGCTTAACCCCAAGAAATTGGTGGGAGATTCAATCTCTAGGTCGGCCAAAAGTTGAAATTAAGACCTAGGGTTTCATATATAAGAGCTCTCTTTCTTCATTTGAAAGGATCCGAATTTTGGGTTTGAAGGACCTTCTATGCAGCAAAAGAGCAGATCTTTGAAGACTTCAACAACATTCAGCATCCATCTATCAAGCATCTATCAATTTCATTCATCCATTTAGGGCTTGGAAGACATTGAAGAGCAATAGGAGATTACCGACTGAAGATTGGCTTGTACCCCTCCCTTGGGGTTGGGTATGATTTCATGTTGTTTTCATGTCTTTGCATAAGCTTCAATACATCACTTATTCATGCTTTAGATCACTTTGCATCTTGATTTAGAGCATTTACATTGTCATTTACAAGCAATTAGGGTTTACTTTCTAGGTTGCTCTAGTTTGCTTACTTGCATTTTAGGATCTTGCACACATACAAGGTCTACACACACAATACTTTTACAAAACAACTTGGCTATTCGTGGAGGTGGAAATCACCAAAGCGGGGGTTTGACTAAGGCAAAACCCTATATAGCCGCCCAAAACACCTTTTCAGATATAAGTGCAGGTTTCGGGACTCGGACGATGCCGCAAGTTGCAGATCCGGGAAAAGCAGGCCGAGACAGCACTCCACACCAAGTTTCAAAGTAAAAGACCAGGACAGGGGCATGGGGCGCCCTGGTCCTACCAGGACAGGGGCTCTGGGCGCCCTAGTCCCTCTGTCAGACAGCAGTTTTCAGCATTTTTGACAGCTTTCTAGGTTGCAAAACAGCAGTTTCCGGAGTAGTTTCAGGGGCAGAATCAGGACAGTGGCGCCCGCACCCCCATCCTGAACATTTTCACTCAGATTTTAACTCTGGGTACACATCTGCATTCTTATCTTGTCCTTGTGTTTACAGCTTTCCATTGTTTAATCTCAATTCTGCAATCTCGTTACTAGTCCATACTTGCACTTTGGGGTTAGGAATTGAACTTGCATCATTTTATCTTTCAATTGCAACAAAGGAATAGAAATCCGAATAGGTATCCCGTGGCTCTCTCTCTTCCACAAAAAGAAGTAGCCAATTGTGTGATACCTCTAGGCTCTTTCGTATTCCACAAATGTGTGATTGAAAGTGAGATTAGGGCATGTTTCCTTAGTGTCACTTTTTCCCCCACACATTTTTGGTGAACCCGACGTGAACTCCAATCTTCTCTAATTCTGATTTATGTTTTCAAGTTTGAGTGTTTATGCTATTTCAAAATCAAATTTGTATTTACAAGTTTTAATTTCTTGCAAGATTCAAAAATTTAGAGGAAATTTTTGCTAAAACCCTAATTTTGTTGAGCTTGTGGATAGCTTAATTGGGATCAATAATTTCAAATATGATTTAGGAACTCCTTTGAATCATAAATTTCATTTTCTAAATCTACATTCTAAGTGCTTGCATTGGTTAAAATTAAACATTTCCTTCTATTTTGCATGTGTTATCATTTGAAAGAGGAAAATTGTTGTCATGATGCATTCATCTCATAGATGTGATAATGGGTTAGCTTCCCTTGTTTCAATTTTTCCTTCTCCTAAAGAACCTCCCCCCATCTATAACAACATTTTAGTGCCTAAAAGAGTTGCTACCAATCCCTTTGAGACTCTCCCATGCTCTAAGGATGAAGACTTTAAGAGTGATCTTGACAATTCTCCTAAAATGTGCCCTTCCTATTTAGCTATCCTAGAGGAAGAGACTGATATCATAAACACCTTTCTTAATGTTACTTCACCTTCCCTACAGGATGCCTCTCTAAGTGAAAAGGTATTGATGGACATTGACTTATTTTCTGCTAAATTTGGTCCTTCCAATGGGGGTATGTTAGTACAACAAGAGGTTATGAACACTTCTTTCAAAGATCTCCTTCCTAAGCATGAATCTTTGGAGAAATATGTTCATGTTCCTCCTAAAAAACACTCCCTTCATGAGGATCCTTTTGTGCAAGAAGATGACATTATCCCTAAATTTCCTATTGATGGCATTTCCTTTTCCAACAAAATTCCCACTAGAGATGATGAATTAATGATAAATGCTTACCCTTCTCCTAAATTTTGTCTTACCCATAAGCATCCCTTAGAGAAAGAAGATGAAATAATAAGCAATTTCCTTAATTCTCTCTCCCCTAAAGATCATATTGAACATATTTTGAGGAAAGAGGATGAGTTTAACACATCTATTGATCCTCTCCCTCCTAAGGATGAGGAATTAATAAACAATGTTATCTCCTCTCCCGAAATTGACAATACTTCAAACATTCCTTTCAACAACTTCACTATTTGGGATGAACCATTAGAAGAAGGTGTAGATTATTCTCTACCCCGTGAGAGAACCCTAGCCAAAGGGGATGAAATCAAGATTGAAAACTCCCTTGATAGTTTCTCACCTTCCTTGAATCTCAATTATTCTCCCTCTAAAAATAAAGCATCTCCCTCTCCTCAACTTGGTTCTACTCATAAGGATACCCTAGTTCAAAGCAAGATTGTTAACATCTCTTTCAAATATCTCCCTCTCAAAAGTGAGACTTTAGAGAGTAATTTTGATCCTTCTCCTAGAGAGTTTATTCCCCATGTAGATCCTTTGATGATAGAGGATGATATGACCTTTCCTAGTATTACTTTTCCTACTAGAACATCAATGCCTACCCCTTGTCTCTCTCCTAAAATTGATTTAATATGTGATAAGATTTTGGTGCAAGAGAAGACTATCAATAATTCTTCCAACGCTTTTATTCATTCCTCTAAACCATCCTCAATCAATTTGATACATGTGAATGAGACACTTAACAAACCTCTCTTCACTGTCCAAGGTGCTTGTCCTTCTCAAAATTCTCAACCTTTAAATAAGCCTATCTTAGTGGTTCCAGGTGGTTATGCTAATGATTCTTTTTGCACTCCTAAGAAACCCATTATTACTATGCAAGGAGGTTATTCTACTAAGAGCCCTTATGAGTATGCTATGCAATTGACTAGAGAGAGTTATAATGCGGTTGCTCATACCTATAATACTAGAAATAATAGGCAGTCTAATCCTCCTCCTGTTACTCAAGTTTCTCTTCCTAATCCTCAACCAATTCTTCCGCAAGCTCCACGTATTTCACAAGTTCTTGGTAAGGAATATGATCTCATAGAACAACTTAAAGCTACCCCTACTAAGATATCCCTTTGGGATTTGATCCAAACTTCTTCCATTCATCATGGAATGTTACAAGATGCCTTGAAAGATTTGAATGTTCCTCCACCTAATACATCTAGTAATATAGTATCTTTGGTTAACTCTGTGATGAATCCTAAAGCTCAAATTGTGTTTACTCAAGATGAATTGCCTACTAGTGAAATTCAACATCAATATGATCCCTTGATGATTGTGGTTATCATAAATGACACTGCTATAAGACGAACACTGGTAGATAATGGTTCTGGCGTTAATGTGTGTAGCATTAATCTATTGCATAAGATGAATGTGGATACATCCCTTATTGAGCCTGACTCTCGTCCCATTCGAGGCTTTGTTAATGTGGCTAAGTCTTCATTAGGTATTATCACCTTACCCATCACAATGGGACCTGTTACTTTTCCTACTCCTATCCATGTTATGTCGGGAAATCTAACATACAACTTGTTATTAGGGAGACCTTGGATTCATAGTATGCAAGCTATCCCCTCTACATTGCATAGACAAGTTAAATTTATTTATAATAATAAGACATATACCTTGATAGGTGATACTAATTTTCAAGCCTATTTGCAAACATCTACTTCCAAAGGGAGTTCTTCTAAGCCTTCCTCTTCTAGTGATGACTCGTTAAACAAGATACCTATGGATGAATCATCACCCTTTGATAATCAAAATTCTTTGGATGAGTCTGAAGTTCCTGAAGAAGATTCTTCTCAACTTGAATCTATACATAAGAAGGATTTTGATCCTGAGAAGGTTCTCGCAAAAGATGATTGGGGATCTCTTGATTTTAATCCCACCTTTGTAGGTGAGTATAGGGTTCCTCCTAGGGAGCTTAAAGTTAAAGAGAAGGAAGAAACTAAAAATCAATCAATCTTCCCTGAACCTATGAACAATAATTTTGTGGCCGCTTCTCAAACTTCTTCTCCTCACATCTCTAATTCTGAAGAATTTGATTCTTTGTCTTATGAAAAACCACCTTCTCTTTTTGAAATGGTTAATCGTTATGGTCATGGTTTTCACATTTTGGCTAAGAGTGGCTTTAGTGGAAATGGTTGTGGCACAAATGAACAAGGAATTAAAGTTCCTTTAGAACATAACATGCATGAATATTCATTTGGACTTGGATATAATATTTCTAATCCCACCAAAGCATCTAAAAGACCATCTCTCAATGTGAATGCTATATTTAGTAGTGATGATGATCTCACTTCAACTAAATCATCTTCTACTTCTATCAACTCTCATTCCCCTCATAAGGAAATCTTGGCGATGAACAAATCCCTTTATGACTCCCCTCAAATTTCTAAATCCACTTATGAATATTTATCTCCTATTCATCATAAAGTCCTTTCCTCCAGGGATAAGGCTCTAATAAATTACACTCATCCCTCTTCTAAGATTTCTTGTGACTTTTCTTCTTCAATTTTTATCATTTTATACATGTTTTTTATCTCACTTATAGTTGAGCATTTAGCATGTCATATTCAAATACCTCATTCAATCTATCATATCTTTAAATAACATTAATGCTATTATGTTGCTCATCATTATGTGACATTGGTAGCTCATTTACTGGGGGCTCATTGTCATTCATGATGGTACAATTTCAAGTGCAATCATATTTTTGAAGCAACATAATAGCCTAATTTTCTATGTTATCTCTTGTTCCTATGGAGACAAGAGTGATTTCATACATCTCTTCTTTTTATGGTTAAAATTTCCCTTTGGGGTAATAGTGTGGAAATATTGATCATCTTTTCTTTAGAATCCTCTTTTCCTAGATATGGGAGAAGAGGTGTATCCTCTTTCTTATCCTACCCACTTCTTGTGAGGAGCATTTTACATACACTAATGTCTTGCTTGCATGAACTCATGTGAGTATGTAGTACATTTTGCCTATGTCTAAATCTCTCCCTAGAAGATTGTGTAAGTCCTTCTCATTTTCCTTATCCTTGGGAGGCAATGATCTTTCCTTATTTTTATCTAAGGATCCACTTTTTCCTATTTCGTGGATGGTGTGAACTTTATTACTTGATGTTATTCCTTGTATGCATTTGTTGTTGTTTGTTCAAGGATTCTCTCTTACAAGAGGTGTAAGTCCTTGACTACAACCTCTTTTGCACTTGGTAAAATACATCCATAATGAATTCACTCTCCCAATTGGGTTAAAAAGAGCGTCATCCTTCATTAAGAATCACTTTCACCTCGCAAAAGAAGGAAGTATTGCATTCTTATTCTCTTCTTTGTCTTATTCTAGAAGATGTTATATTTGTCTAAGACAATTCCTCTCAGGGATAGGTGTCTTTTGTACAAAGATCTCTTCTCCTCTAAGGATCTCCTTTACACATACTACAAGATATCCCTTTCCAACTATCTTATCCTTGCTTAAAGAGTGCAAAACTCTCTTGCTTGGATCTATGACATTGTTGCATTTTTGGGGTATCTTCTTTTGTGATGAAGGTAGGTATCCTTGTTCTACTTTTCTTATGACATAAACATTACACTTTTTGAGCAATGGGTCATTCTCGGAACCAGAGCACAGACTCTTAGAGCGAGATGTCTACATTTTTCTTTTACGCAAGGTGATTATTCTTGAAACCAGAGCACAGACTCTTAGAGCGCGATGTCATGCTTTTGTACTATACATATATAGGTTGTAGCATAATTGGGTATAGACTCCTATGAGGTGCTTCTAACCTCACTTACACACACATGCACGAGGTTGAGTGGAACTAGCGGCATAAGGCTAGACTTTCTCACTCTCCTCCCTTACATGGATCACCTAGACAGACTCTAGGGGCTAGTTTTCCATGTCCTTTTTCCCATGGATCACCTAGACAAGATCTAGGGGCGAGAAGTCCATGTTTTCTCTCTCACTATTCTTCTTATGGATCACCAATGTGTGTATTCATGCTTTTTTCCTTTCTTTTCTTCTCTTTGCATTTTGTTTCCATTTACATCCTTCATCTTGTGTTAGAGAACTCTCAAATCCTCACACTCTTTGTTGTGTTGGAATTGAGAGTTAGTCCTCTTTCTTACCAAATGATTCTCCATTAGTTTTTGATCTCATATCAAATCTTCTTGTGAGCATTTGTCATCAATATTCTTTAACAATTCGAAGTGGTAAACATGATACCCTGTTTCAACTCACTAAAATTAGCAAGCCGAAACAGGGGGGGGCATATAGCTGCCCTCGAATTTTCATCACCTTCCTTAGTAAGCATTAGGTGATTTTGTGATCTAACGTGTGTTTTGTAGGGTGCGGTTCCTAACTGTGTACTGCAGATACCGCTGGGGGCTTCGTTCGACAGACTTATGGATATATCCTTTTTCAAATAATGTTTACTTTTCTGTACTTTAGCTTGCATATGCACGTAGTGTTCATATGACCGCTAAAGTGGGGGCTAAATGTAACGTCATAAATTGTACGCACTTGCTAGGGTGGTACAATTTCACACCTAGTTTAGCACCCGCCTTGGCGCATTTTGCATTTTGCATTACATTTCCCCTTTAGCACTTAATTAATCAAATTAATTAGGTCTAAGGTTCTATTTCATCATATTCCACATCATAAAGTTGGGCCCTTTCATTAAAGTGTGCCCTTTTCATTTTATTCCTCCTATACATCATTTAATCAAAAACCCTAATTAGGTCCTATTTCGAACTTGGGGGCTTGATTTCGGGGGTCAAAACATCTCGAAGTCACCTGTAACTTTGGGATTCTCCCTAAAATCATCATATCCGACGGCCCTGAAAATTTGGTGAAAAGTTGTCGGGACCATGGCACCTGGAGAGGACCATGGCGCCCGGAGTGCACATGGTCCCGGACATTTTTCCCGAAATTTTAGGAGCGTGATCCAATCATAAAATAAAGCTTAACCCCAAGAAATTGCTGGGAGATTCAATCTCTAGGTCGGCCAAAAGTTGAAATTAAGACCTAGGGTTTCATATATAAGAGCTCTCTTTCTTCATTTGAAAGGATCCAAATTTTGGGTTTGAAGGACCTTCTATGCAGTGAAAGAGCAAATCTTTGAAGACTTCAACAACATTAAGCATCCATCTATCAAGCATCTATCAATTTCATTCATCCATTTAGGGCTTGGAAGACATTGAAGAGTAATAGGAGATTACTGACTGAAGATTGGCTTGTACCCCTCCCTTGGGGTTGGGTATGATTTCATGTTGTTTTCATGTCTTTGCATAAGCTTCAATACATCACTTATTCATGCTTTAGATCACTTTGCATCTTGATTTAGAGCATTTACATTGTCATTTACAAGCAATTAGGGTTTACTTTCTAGGTTGCTATAGTTTGCTTACTTGCATTTTAGGATCTTGCACACATACAAGGTCTACACACACAATACTTTTACAAAACAACTTGGCTATTCGTGGAGGTGGAAATCACCAAAGCGGGGGTTTGACTAAGGCAAAACCCTATATAGCTACCCAAAACAGCTTTTCAAATATAAGTGCAGGTTTCGGGACTCGGACGACGTCGCAAGTTGCAGATCCGAGAAAAGCAGGCTGAGATAGCACTCCACACCAAGTTTCAGAGCAAAAGACCAGGACAGGGGCGTGGGGCGCCTTGGTCCTGCCAGGACAGGGGCGTGGGGCGCCTTGGTCCTGCCAGGACAGGGGCGCTGGGCGCCCTGGTCCCTCTGTCAGACAGCAGTTTTCAGCATTTTTGACAGCTTTCTAGGTTGCAAAACAGTAGTTTCCGGAGCAGTTTCAAGGGCAGAATCAGGACAGTGGGGCCCGCGCCCCCGTCCCGAACATTTTCACTCAGATTTTAACTCCGGGTACACATCTGCATTCTTATCTTGTCCTTGTGTTTACAGCTTTCCATTGTTTAATCTCAATTCTGAAATCTTGTTACTAGTCCATACTTGCACTTTGGGGTTAGGAATTGAACTTGCATCATTTTATCTTTCAATTGCAACAAAGGAATAGAAATCCTAATAGGTATCCCGTGGCTCTCTCTCTTCCACAAAAAGAAGTAGCCAATTGTGTGATACCTCTAGGCTCTTTCGTATTCCACAAATGTGTGATTGAAAGTGAGATTAGGGCATGTTTGCTTAGTGTCACTTTTTCCCCCACACAGATGAAAAATGTTTTCAACTTCAATAAAAACTTTGTGTCACAAATGGGACAAACTCTACCTCTTCTCTTTCAGGTGTTGGTGGTATTTCTCGAGCTGTGTTGTATGTGATATAGACGTTTGGGAAGAAGTTGGGATTAATCTTACCTCCTTGGTTTTTGTGATAACTCAGAGCTCTATATTGCATAAAAGCTCTGCGGTTCAATGATTCTGAATCAAATTCATTTGTTTTGCCTTGAAGGTAGAGACGCATGTGACGCAAAAAGACTCTATGTGAGACAAAGATTTGTTTTTGATGTGTTTAGTTGGATGAATACTTTGTTTTTGGAAGTGATTTTCTTTTGATGTTTCTTTGACAAGAAAAACAAAGCAAGCACACAAACACAAGAATGTTGCCTCAAAGGCACAAATGAGTATGGGTCTAGATCAACCCAATCCTTGGACTTTTATATGACCCTTCCTTTAGATGTATTTTAAGGTGTATTTCCAAAGCCTAAAGTTGGCTCAATTTGCACTTGGTCTTTAAAACGAACACACTTCAAACACTTTTTTATCCCTAAGGTCAAATGGCTAGTTGTGATAAATTTAGCCCACATCTTGATATTTCTTCGACTTTGGTACTACATACCTTATGAATCCCGTCATGGCAGGTAAGGATGTGATATACTAAGTCTTGCACAAGCATAACAAATAGATTATCCCTATGATGGGGGAGTCACCACTTTTATCAAGCCACAAGTGACTTTTCAAAAAGCTATGTTTCTACTCAAGGAAATAAGTATGGTGAGTATCTTGGGAGCAAAACCATCTATGGTCTTGCACTAAATTATATCGCAAATATCCTCAATCAATAGAATGGGTGGGATACTAATTAAAGGTGTTTAGTCATGTTCGATGTTTTTGGACATAAGTTCATTCTACAGTGACTCACTTAAGAGCCTTGTAACTGGTGGTGGGGCCCATTTGTCCTTTCGGCTAGTTACACTGTAGGAACAGCTATACCCAAGGCTACAGCTTTCGCTCTCACTTGATTTCTATAGCGGCTCGAAGGATTTACCGCTCAAGGTCATTCCCAAGAGTATCGATCCCTTGGCAGGCCTCTCTTAAAAAGATAAAATTTGAGTGTTACTAACACTTTTCTCTTGCACCTAGGACCACGAAAGCCAAGGGAGAGGATAGTGTGTGTTAGAGGTAGGACCACTCGACTGACTTTTTGCACAAGTGTGCCAAGCACGAAAAACACTTGTTCTTTTTAATCCACCATTGCAATGTGATCTAACTATTTGGAGATGTTGCTCCAACAGTCATGGTGTTCGTTTTAACTCCAAAGACAATGTGTTTTGTAATCTAGAATTTGGAAATCCTGGTCAACTTAATGAAAAACATGTTTGCATGAAGTAAGATCGCTTGTAAAAATAAAAACAAGTGGATTGTGTATTTTATGTGCACCAAAATTTGAAGTGTGGATTGTAAATTTTTTAGTTTGATGCAAGGAAATCAAATTTGTTTGTTGATTTTAAGCACCAAAAGACAAGTGATCCTAACTAGAAAGCAATGAAATTTTATTTTTTTTATTTTTTCAAGTTTTTAAAAGCACCAAAAGACGAGTGATCCTAACTAGAAAGCAATGAAATTTTGTTTGTTCAAGTTTTAATGCACCAAAGGAAAATTTATGATTTTTAATGGTGAGTTTTAAACCTGCACAAACAACAAATTGTTAGTAAAATCTATGTCCAAGGGGGGCCTCCACAAGCCTAAAATTTTCACTTTTTCGGTTACAAGGTGATATTTATGACATTCTGTTACAATAGCGCTAGTCTGTGTTTGAACAGAGGTGCTATTTAACACAAAAGCGCTGAAAGAAGGGGAGAGACAGAGAGGCAAAAGCGCTGAAAGATTGTCAATAGCGCCAAAACAACGACAAAAGCGCCAAAACAATTCCAAAAGCACTGAAATTGAGACAATAGCGCTATTGTAAGAACAATAGCGCTAAAAGCATAAGTGTCGGTAGCGCTAGAACGTGTTCAATAGTGCCAAAGCACAACCTATGTGACAATTTCAACATTCAGACATGTTAGTTTGCTAAAGAAAATGATATTTTTGGCGTGTTCGATTAACGTTGGGTTCACCAAATGATGCCCTGCAAAATGGACAAGGTTAGCAAATGACAAACAACACAAGAAACCAGAAAATTGTTAGTGTTAGTCAATCAAAAACTAATCTAAAAAGGCATATCAAGAGAGATACTAAAAACATAAAAGCATATTTAACTAAGGAAGCAAATATGATGAGGCATCTCCAAATACCTCCTAACATGCTCTTAGATTCTTCTCCCTTGTTCCTCTCCTCTCCAAGTTCCAAAATAGTGTAGCTCTCAGCAGCTTTTTGCACTATGGATGCTTATGGAGGATTGAGATTGTAGTATTGTGCTCTAAATGTAAAATGAAAAACTAATATTTAAGCTATTGATGCTAAAATGATTTATTTTAACCAAAATGACAATATATTAGTTGATTATGCTAAAATGCTCTCTTAAAATGCCTATAGGTTAAATGCATACAAGTTTTCAGGATCTGGATTATGAAGAAATGGGCTCTATTTATAGGAAAAATGGAGCAATGGATGGTTGAGAATGAGCAATCTCAACAAGGGTCAGGATTGAATGATTTCAAATCCATGTGAGGGCTTTCAACCCAATCCTAGGATGACAAGTGTCAATGTGAGATAGGTTGAGAGGAGGGGGAATAAGCATTTAATGTTTGACATGACCTTAGGAGTTAAAGTCGAGGTTGGTTGAATGAATAAACTCTTTATTCAAAGAATAAAGCTTTTGTCCAATGGATAAACTCTTGTGCAAATGTGAAATGGACGGATATGGTCAAAACAATAAATGTTTGGGGAGACAAGTTTGAAATAACCATAAATGGTTATGTAAGAGCCATAAATGGTCATGTAAGAGCCATTAGTGGTCTTGGAAGACTTTGGGGGTTAATTTGTTGAACACACAAAGCATTAAATGCTTTTCAAAGACTTTGGAGTCTTTGAGAAGTGACTCCATTTTGCTTAGGAATGTGACAATAATTAGGGGATGGATTAGGCTAATTAGGAAGGGGTTAGAAGAATCTAGAAGGGGATTAGATTTTGCAAGTGGATTTGGTGGGTGAGGAAAAATAGGATTTTATTAAAATAAAAATTGATTTATTTCAATAAATATGTGCAAGTTGCATTTGTAGGAAAATGCAAGTGGGGGGAGTTCTAAAATGATTTAAATAAATGTTAATTTATTTAAAAGAGGAAAAAGGGGGATCTAATTAAATAAATTGATTTTATTTATTTAATTGAATGGAATTTGATTTAATGAATTAATTAAAATAAATTGAATAATTTATTTAATTAATAGAAGAATGTTTGGAGATGAATTAATTAAATATTAATTTAATTAACTTATGGCTATTAGATTTTTAATCAAATAAATAGCAAATATTTATTTAATTAAGCTAGGCAGATTTGTGTGACTACACAAAGCATCAAAACCAAAGGGCTTCCTCATAGCCAAAAGTGTTGAGGACAATTTTTCTACCCGTTCTAACCTTTGAGTGGCATCATTTTTCTGTTTCTCTAACTCTTCAAGCTGCTTAATAAATTTATTATTTTTTCTCTTTGTATTTCATGGCAGTCAAGGAAAGATATCTAGGAGGAGAAGATGAAGTTGAGGCTTCGTGATCTTGAGTTTTAATTACTTGGCTTTTCAATTTATTTTCTTTTTGTTCTAATTCCTCTTTCAACTTCTTTAATTCTTCAACATTGCTTAATGTCTAAGCATTAGCTTTCTGAAATGCTTCCTCAATGTCCATTACTTGCTTTATGAGATTGGTTTTTTTTTTAGCTGCCTCTTTCTTAATTTGATTTGTTTGTTGTGTATTTTTTTATAATTCCTCATATTTTTGTCTCAAACTTTCTTCGAGAAGCCACATTTTTCTCTTGGTTTTCCAAATTTTAGTTTCCATTCTAGAAAGCACCATGACTTTCATCAATACTATTTCTTCCTCCATTCTACCCTTATCTATTTTCTCTGTAATTTCTTCCTTGACCATAACTTCCTTTCCCTCTATTCTAGTGAATGTTTGAGGCGGTGAAGGTGGAAAAGGTTGATCAAGAGGAGGTGAAGATAGGTCTTGAATGAATTCAAATTCCTCAGGTGCTTCAAATTCCTTTGTGTTGATGAAGAGGAGGAGTGAGGTAATTACTACAACTTAAGCTCACCAGGAGAGCTTTCATCATAGTAATAAACTCAGGATTTTCCTGCTTAGGAGGGTTTTCCCGGGTTTATTGAGAAGGTGGTGAAACAAGAGCTTATTAATCAAAGGACAAAATAGGTTTTGGAGTCTCAGAGGGTTGTTGAGGAGATTCAAGGGTTTGCACAGGGGTATTGTAGACGTCTAAAATTAATTAAATTAAATATTTAATTAATTTTATCCTTACTACATAATTAATTAATTTAATTATGTTATCCCTTTATGCTTCTCAATGTTAATTAAATTTAATTTAATTGATCATGTCACTATGTCCGGATAATTGATTTATTTAATAAATTAATTATCCCTTATTCCTCTAAAGTTACTCAATTAATTAATTCTTCTAAATTCCCTTTAGTTAATTGATTCAAATTAATTAACTAAATATTGTGATTCCTACAAATCACTCTCCCTAATTCTTCATTAAGTTAATTAATTCTTCTATAATGCCCACTTTGCATTATTTCCTAAATTTTAATTCCTCCACTCATTCTCTCTCCTCTTGTCAAATCCTCCTACAAATCCCATTGTCTTTTAAATCTCCAATTAATCTTCTTAATCAACTCCTTAATTTTTTGCTAGTGGCTAATCCCCATGATTAGCCACCAAGTCAACCAATAGCCATAAATGGCTAAGTCTTCTTGTTCCCTCCTCACCTTCCAATCTTAAATGCACCTAATTAGGTCATTTCAAGAATTTCAAAATCTCACGTTCTCCTATGTCTCCCACCTTCTAAAGGAATTTTTTATTCCTTTTCCTATTTCCTTTCACCATGCAATTCATTATTTGGGAATTTTTAATTCCCTTGTCATCTCCCAAGGAATTTAAAATTCCTTTTTATTTCCCCACGGTACTTGATCGATCTCTTCCCCATGCACCTTGTGGAGTGTGGAGACAAGAAATGCCTTTATGGAAAATTGTTTGATCTCCACACCTTGTCCTTTTAATCCATGTGCCTCCTCTCCTTCAATCTTGACTGTCCATTTCTCCCTCTCTCAATCTATAAATTGGGGTCTCCTCCCCTTCATTTCATATCACTCATTCATGCAATCTTATGCTAGTATTTTGGCCTTAGAACTCATCCCCTAACACCATCACTATAGCCATATTTGCATCCATAGCCTCCATTTGAGCATTCATCCATCCATCAATCCAAATCCTTAGTTACTTATTGTGCAATTTGGAGAGCAACCCACATCAATCAAGGAGCCAATCCAATCAAGTCAAGGAGGGGTGCATCTTTGGCTTCATCAAAGGCTCAAACCGAAGGAGGAAGGTAAAATAGAGAGGTGTAATGGTTTATATTGTGTTTTGATTGGTTTATTTGCATCTAACCATTGAATCCTTCCTTTTCTATGTTTCCTTGCTTCATTTTTTGCATGCCCAGTGGGACCCACATCCCTTTTACTAATCGTTTTAAAGTTTTTTTTGTGATTTTTAGCTCGCGGGTCATAGATCAATGCCTCTGCCTGTAAATCAACATGGGCGCTTCACTATTTCAATGCATGAATTTTAGATTAACATATGCACTAAAATTTGAATTATTTTAACTTTCCTTTAGCATGTTTCATGTCCTTCGACGTCTACGCTACTAGATCAACGCCTCTGCCAGTGTCTTTTGACACTCTCTTTTAGAGATTTTAGTTTACAATCTTAGTTTTCTTTTAAGGCAAAAAGAACCAAAAACATTTAAAAAGGAATTAAAAAGAACAAAAAATAAATTTACATTAGTTTTTCTTTCTATTTTTTTTCATCAAATTTTTAGGTATTTAGCTAGTTTTTTTGGGGTTACGGGCAAATCAATGCTTGCTCAAATGCATCAACGTTTGCGCTCTATTTTAGTGCCTGTGTTAGACCAGAAAGCCTACCCAAATTTTAAATTTTCAAGATATCAAAATTCTAAACTTCAAATAATTTTGTGCATTAACGAAGGTGTAGACGCATCAACATCTGCATTTTAAATCAATGTATATGATGTAAGTGTTTTCAAACCAATTTTGAAATCTTAAATTTTGTTAAAATTTCCTGGCTTTCTATTCATTAGGTAGGTGCGGTCACTTTTTGCGTCTACTCAAACGCTTCAACATCTGTGCCTATGGTTTAGTGCCTACACTGTAGCCTTAGGATTTTGTGGGTTACTAATAAGATTTTAAGTTTTGTAGGAATATCTCGTTTGTCCAAGGCATAATACCAAACTACTAATTGTTTTCCTACAACATGTTGGTCAAAGACATCTTTTTTCCCACTAGATTAGATTTTTTTTGCATTTAGATAGAAAACCTTGAGCATGTGATATTAAAATGAATGTATGTCTTTCATGATTAGTGCGCTTGCACACATGTTTGGGTGGACCCATCGATGCACTTGAGTATCCTTTGCCCTCACCTTCGTGGACCTTGGGTGTAAGAGAAAAAGTGATCAACAATACCCGCTTTTTATTTTTTTAGAGAGGGCTATTATTGATTGGGTATTTCATCACCTCACAAGGGTAGTTCGAATTGGGACATGTTGGGGATATGAACTCTCTCGACATGATCTTGAGTGGGTTTTTCTGAGCTGATATAGTAATTTGCTTGTTAGGCAACTGAAGTGCTGTTTGAATTTAACGTATGTGGATGCCTCCTCTGCACCGATAAGCTTAGTTAAAGCCTTGAGTGGCTTGCTTCGAGAATCCATCGTTGGATTGGTGATCCCTCAGAAATTACACTAGAAACTAGTTTTAGTAGCCAAATTCCTACATTTGATAGTGCAGGGGATGTGGATCATACCCCAAAGTTACCTCTCATGTACTCGCTCAAGATGAGACATGAATTCCCCATATCATAGATCCTTGGATCTTTGGGGTAAGAGAATTCGGTATGCTTGAGAAGTGAGTGCACTGTAAGGGGGAATCAATGCTACCAGAATTTCTATTTATCCACCTAAGTGAGGTATCGCTTGTGGGAGAGGCCTATCAAGTGGTTTCCTCTTTCCAACCTTAGGTCGTATGTTTTAAAAGCGTGTCTTCATTTGTGTGAAACCTATAAAAATTTGTTTGGGCTAATCTAGGCCCCCATTACTTTCACATTCCATCATTGAAGCATTGTGTTAGTCCCAACTCATGCTGAGAGGGGAGGGGTGAATCAGCACTTTATCAATTTTTCACACTTAAAACTTTTAACTCAAATATGCACTTACTTAACATTCATCAATATACTTAATTATTGCAGAAGAATATGCATGTGTGAAAAGATATACAGTGACACCTTCAGCATGAAAGAAACCGATTCCATAAGCCGGACCCAAAATCCACTGACCAAGTCACCAAATAATGCATACCAGTAAAGCTAACCAGGATAACAGAGGTAAGTCGGTAAAGCCAAAAACTAGCTGGTACCGATAAATACCAAAAGCGATAACAACTAAAGTACCAAATCATGAACCAACAGAACATAGAAAGTATGTAACCAACCAGAATAAACATCCAAAACCGAATCCAAAGATCTGATCATACGGGATCAGAATCATAGATAAAACCAAGAAGATCACCAAGACTAACTGAGATAGTCTCCAACTGAGATACAATGTTGACATCAATGACAACACTTAACCAGCATATTGCCAACAAGTCGCATACACCAATTGAAGATTCTAGATAGGCGACAAAGAGGTGAGGTTAATTGGACCTTGCACAAATTCTAGATCATCTATTGTTTGCTTTCCCTTCACTGCCTTTGCGGTGTCTCTTGCTTCTTGAATGGGTTCTTGTTTTACCTCAACCTTCTCTTTCTCTGCATCCTTCTCTATTTCTTCAGCTGGAGGATTTTGAGTATCCTCAACCTCATCTGCTTTTCCTGCATCACCTTCTCCATTATCCACTGCATTCTCATTTTTCGGTATCTTCTAGAACATTCACCTCTACATGATCATCTGCCTGCACATCTGGAACATAACGAGTATCATCCTTTGTCTACTCTTCTAGATCATCTTGATTTTTCTCAGGGACAACCTTATATTGATTTTGTAGCAAAACTTTCCTCAAAATTGTCTCAGTGTCCTTTACAACTTCATCTATCTTTCCAATCATTATCTTATTTACTCTAGTTTTACTTCAAAACTCATTCTTAGCTAACTTAAGTATTCTTGCAATCTCCTCCTTAGATGTAACAGAGTATAAATTAACTAATACATATTCTCTTAATCTCTTATCTTCCTTATTAGTCGTTAGCCTCCTTGCATCCAAAATTTCATACAAACTTTTGGGTATCTCTGACATTATTTCAATTAGAGCTTTACTATACAAATTCAAGTATTCTACAATAGCTTCCTCTAATGATCTTTTACCATTTGCATCAAAATTGTCATACCATTCTATTAGAGGCTTCAGACTATCATTATATACTACCTCATTTACATTTTCATTTAAGGACATAGGAGATTTAACTTCAAGTTTTCCTTGCTTTATTACCTCATCAATTTTGGATGATTTTGGTTTCTTACGGATTTTGTTCCACCAGATGATTTCCCCTTTGTGACTTTGGTGGCCTTAGTTGCTTTGGCCTTAACCTCCATTACAACTTCATTTGATTCAGTTTCTTCATCATCCATAATAACAAATCTTACTATCTTTCTCTTCACTCCCTTGCCAGATGATTTGACTAATGATTTATCTAGTTTTGCAGGATCAAAAGAGGGAACATAGCTCTTTGATTGCTTTCACTTAGGTGTAATAGATTCCGGTTTAGCCTTTTCCATCTTCACAGTCTATCCTTTTGATAGTATATTTCTTTTTCTTGCCTCCCGGACCACTTCCTTAGAAATCCCTATACTCTCTACATAGGCTTCAACTTCTTTCCTTACCTTTTTCTAGATTTCTGTCCTTTTGAACTGTTGGTGCAGTTTTAGGCTTTTCTGTGCATAGAGTTCCAAAATTTGCTCATCAACTTCATATCCCATAGGCATGATCCATGAAGTCCTTGGTTCAACTGCCTCCATCAAGCACTAGTCAATGTCTACCATGAAACAAATTGTGTCTTGATATTTCTCTATAATTGATTCAGGGATTATTTCCCTCACATGTTGGGAAAATGGTGTCTCAACCTTGTATTTACATAAGGTTACTATTTAAAGTAATTTTCATTTCGCCATGAAATGGTGCAAAATTCTCGTTGAAGCTTTTGGTTGGCTAGATAAGCATTCCAGTCATGTCTCAAGATCACAACTAGTTTTGAATATATTAAGATTTTCATTTTGGAGGGGTCTAATGAAAGGTTTAAATATAATTTTGAGGACTTTAGAGGCCCCAAAATTCCCTAAAAAGTGGGTGTATACTACATAGTGATTTATGAGGCAATAGAGCACTTTGCAAGCTTTTTGGCGCTTCAAACGGTTCGTCAATATGACACACGGTTCTCAAATTACGGCCTCCGGAAGTTTGTATTCTTGAAATAGGAAATATAAAATACATCGAACACATAAATGAGTTGTAAAAGGGAGGGACATGTCATAGGGCATCTATAAGGGAGATAAGGTCGGCTACACCTTATTAGGTGGTTTAGCCCATGGTTTTGTAATACCGTTTGATGGTTTCCTGTATTGTATCTCCTATATATGAGGTGCGTGAGATAGAGGTTGAGTGTAAGATCCTTATGGCTATTAAGTTACCTCTAAATCTTTGATTAGTGGTACTCCTACGAAGAGCTTGCTCTGCAAGTATATTGTAATTTGTTTTGATTGCTGAATAATATATTGGGCGGCTTTTGTAGTGTGGGGTTTTTCTCCCGAAAGGGTTTTCCCCACATAAATCACCGTGTTATGGTTTGAATGTTATTATGTCTATTTCTATTTTTTGTAACTATTGTGATGATTTGTAAAAGTTTTTGCATTACCCTCCTCTCAAGGTTAGTGTAGGAAGTTGTTCTGCAACTTAACTTCCTTACATCTCATTAATCTCTTTCTAAAAATTCTTAAAGTATCCCCACAGGTAAGCATTACGGACTTTAGAGTCACGAGAGTTATATAACTAGCATATATATATATATATTATATTATATATATAAAGCAAGCTGAGAGATATTGAGGCTTTAATTTTTAATGTAATCAAGTTATTTAATTGAAATAATAGAAAAAATTAAAGCCTCGATATCTCTTGGCTTACTTTATATATATATATATGCAAGCATAAGAAATTACATAAATAATGATATTTAAATTTAATAAATTAAGTTAGCCCTTATTTAATGTTTATATGTTCAATAAATAAATAATAATAATACTTTTATAAGCTCGATGATTTTTTAATCAAAATTGAACGTCAATAAAAAAATTAAATTTACAAATATTTGTTAACGTGTAAGCCCAATAATTTACTTCTTATAAATAACAAATGACATTTCAATTTAAATATTTTTATTTTAATCAAATTACTTTAATATATGAAGAAATCTTAAACTAAGTCTTATTAAAAGAAAACACAAATTGAAATGTAACCATTAATTATTCAAGTGTGACCCTAATTTTATGGTAACATTGATCCTAATTCAATAGGAGTCTTAATTAAATTCTAATTATGACCTTTTTTGAGCCCTAAATTAAGTTGAAACCTAATTGTAGTTGAACTTAATTGATTGGTAAGCTTAATTGAAGTCTAAATGTAACTTAAAAATCTAATAAAATTAGGGTTGGCGTTTAAGTTGGTTTAGTGTTGGGTTCAATCTAGTTTCATGTTTTATTAGGGTTACCATTACGGATCAATTTGGTTTAGATTTAGGAAATAGTTTGGCTTGGTATGAAATAAGGGTTTAGGATTATGTTTCAATTTGGTTTAGTGTAAGGGTTAGGGTTCAATTATGTTTAATATTATAGTTTGATTTTAATTAGGCTCATTGTTACAGTTCAACATATTTTAACTTTAGGGTTAGGGTTCAATTTGATCTACGATTATGGCAACAATTCAAGTTGGTGTACTATTGAGTTAGCTTTAAGGTTAAGGCTAAAATGTGTGTTGTAATTTATTAACAACACACATTTTAGGGTTCAATTAAATTTATGGTGACAATTAGGGTTCAATTAAATTTATGGTGAAGGTTCATATAGTTTAATGTTAAGGTCAGAATAACATATAGATTGAGAGTTATGGTTGGAATTCAAAGTTGGTTAATGTTCCATTAGGTTAAGTGTTAAGGTTCAATTTTCTTTAGTTTAAGGATTAAGGATCAATATGGTTTATGGTTAGAGTTCAATATAGTTCAGCTATTAGGGTAGGGTACAATTTGGTTTAGGTTCATGGTTATTGTTCAATTTGTTTTAATATTAGGGTTAGGTTCAATTTGGTTTAGTGTTAGTATTAGAATTAACAATTTGTTTAGGTGTGGGGCTTGGATTTGGTTTAGTGTTAGGGTTAGGGAGAACTCGGTTTTGGGTAATAATTAGGGTTGAATTTGGTTTCTTCTTAGGGTCAAGATTAGATATAGAATTATAGTTAGGGTTGGGATTAAAATAGTAACTGTGTAATCTGATGAGGATTAGGGTTCATTTTGGTTTAGTGTTGATGTTGGCATTTTATTTGGTGTAGAGTTAAGGATCAATTAGGTTAGTGTAAGAGATAATGTATAATTTATTTTAGGGTTAGGGTTTTATTTTGTTTAATGTTAGGGTTAGGATTTAATTTAATTTGACGTTTAATTTGGTTTAATGTTAGCATTCAATTTAGTTTAAGGTTATGGCATAAGTTGGTTCAGCGTTCAATTATGTTTAGGATTAATGTTCAATTTGGTTAAGTGTTTGGGCTAAGGTTCAATTTGGTTAAGGATTGGGGTTAGGACTCAATCTAGTTTAGTGTTTTATTAGGTTTAATATGGATAGGGTTCAATTTAGGTTAGGGTTGAATAAGAATCAAGGTTCAATTTGTATTAGAATACTATAAAGGTTAGGGTTCAAATGGGGTTTTGGTTTAGTCTTATGGTTAGGGTTCAATGAAATTTGGGTTAGGGTTAAATTTGTTTACGTGTCAAGGTTGGGATTAGACATATATTTAGAGTTATAATTTGTATTACAACTTTAACCCTAGTTTATTAAAGGTTAAAGTTTAATTTGGTTTAGTGTTTAATTAATTTGAGGGTTATGGTTCAATTAGGTTTAGTTTTAGGATAATAAAAATATATAGAATTATGATTGGAGTTGGGATTTGAAAAATCCTAATTTAATAATGGTTAGGGTTCAATTTAGCTCATTGTTATAGTTAATGTTTTGTTTGCTCTAGGATTGTGGTTCACTTTGGTTTACTTTACTATTAGGGTTCAATTAGGTTTAATGTTATAGTTTGAGTTTAATTAGGCTCATATTTGTGGTTCAACATGTTCTAATGTTAGGGTTAAGGTTCAATTTGGTCTACAGTCAAGTTGGTGTATTATTGAATTAGCTTTAGGGGTAGGGCTCAAATTTGGGTTGTAATTTACTAATAGGATTAGGGTTCAATTCAATTTATGGTTATGTTTCATTTAGTTTAATGTTAAGGTCAGAATAACATATAGAATGTGAGTTAGGGTTGGAATTCAAATTCGGTTAAGAGTTCAAGTTCAATTTTCTTTAGTTTTAGGATTAAGGCTCAATATGTTTTAGGGTTAAGAATTTGATATGGTTTAAGTGTTTAGGTTAGGGTACAATCTGGTTTAAGTTTATGGTTAGGGATCAAATTGTTTTAATGCTAGGGTTAGGTTGAATTTAGTTTAGTGTTTGTATTATGATTAAAAATTTGTTTAGGGTTGGTTTGAATTTGGTTTAGTGTTAGGGTTAGGATTAGGGATAAAATTGGTTAAGGGTTATGTTACAATTTTTTTTTATAGTTTAAATACATGTATAAGATTTTTAAGTTTAAAATTATGGATACAAAATTAAAATTATGTTTCATTAATGGAGAGATTAACTTCTATACAAAAGTGAAATAAGCATTCAATGTAAGTCAACGTGGTTTTATTATATTAATTTAGTACATGGTTAGGGTTTTATTTGGCATAGTGTTAGGGTTAGGGTTCAATTGTGTTTAGGATTGGAGTTTAAATTTGGTTGGGTTTAGTTTCTAATTAAATTTATAATTTGATGAATAATGATGAACAGTAACTACTCAACAGATACTGAGAGGGGGGCGGGGGTGAATTAGTACACACAAAAACTTCTTTAACAACTTAAACTGCAAATACTGCACTAATTGATAAATAGTATCACCGATCTAAATCAGGGCAATACCAGTAAAACACAGTGAGATTGTGAAAGACATAAATCGGCAACACTTAGATCTTCACAAAACCTAATATCTCATTTCCACTTCACCCATATGCTTAAACAAGTAATACATCAGAAATATAATGACCACTGGATCAACTTGCATTACCGCTTAACAGAAAACACTAAAACATCACATGAAAAAGCATCACACATGACACACTTATTTTTCATGTGGAAACCCAATTGGGAAAAAAAACAGCGGGGATGAATACCCACAAGTTGTTCTTGAACTCTTCTGAAGTCCGCTCTGTTAGGAGCCTAGTTCAGTTAAAGACTTTACAACAGAATTTGCTAGGAACCGATCCTGCTAGGGATCATTTGGTTAAGGGATGGCTAAATACCCGATTAGAGGTTAAAACCCTATTAAAGGTTACCTTGTCAGAGGATTTAAAGAACTCAATGATTTTGAGTCACCATGTTAAAGGATTTACAAAAAACTTATTAAAGCTACTCGGTAAAGGGATTTTCCAACTGCTGAAATGGTTAGAAGTCAATACGCAATACACTGATCTCATAACAACACTTACTGCCAAGGCAAATCCACTTTAGTTCCTTTACATCTACAATCACACTCTGCAGATCTCTACTCACTACACCGGTCTGGAAAGAATCACTTCACACACATTCATTTGCCAACAACTTCAACATGAGAATCATCATCGACCTTATAGACAATAATTAGGTTGGTGGCAAAAACCTAAAACCCTAAGCATCTAGGTTAACAATACAGTCGGTCCAATCCTGACCGTTTAAACACATTACATAGGGTAAAACAATCTTGAACAAATCTCAAGACATTCTGCATCATTCGTTCTTTGTCGCTTCTGGAAGTTGATAACCCATCACGCGTTCTCCACCCTTTACTAAGATTTTGTACATTCCTGAGGTAGATAGAATCAATCTTCTTCATGCAAGATCCTCAAGGAAATCCTTCATGCGCACAAGGCTGACATGGCAACATGATCTAATTTTCATTTCAATGCTAACTCATCATAGGATGTCGTCGATCGAATCACACAGACTTGGAATGCGTCAACAGAAAACCTTGAAGCTGAGACTACCAACCGGTAGTCATATCAAATGAAACCCCGATATAAACTTTGCATATACCAATTCACATTGCAATATATCGGTTCACCTTTTCGCATATACCAGTTCACATCGCAATATATCGGTTCACCTTTTCGCATATACCAGTTCACATCATCATACCGGTTCACTTCATACCAACATACCGATTCTCTTGCCAGTTTGCTTACTTCAATATACCGGTTCATACTTCAACATATTGACATCAATGACAACATACAATCATATCATGTCATCAAACTCTGCACATATGCCAACAATCTCCCCCTTTGGCATTGATGGCAATACACAAAGATATCTCTACATCTCCTTCCATATAATATGTCTTGAAAACTGTAGATATCTTCTCTTCTTCACATCTTCTCCCCCTTTGACAACAATGCCAAAGTGGAGGCAAAAACATCCATGTTCCATTATGTTGCTCCCCCTAAGGAGTAGCATCCTTCAACACACAAATCCTAAAAATATTTGACAATGCAATACCTGACTGATGTGGAGCACATACCTTTAGTTCACCTCTTGAAGGGGCAGCACCCCTAATTCACCTCTTAAATAGGTAAATGTAGCCTTCAGTAGAGGCTTGGTGAATATATATGCTAGTTGCTCCTTATTAGAAACATGTTCCAATACAACCTCTTTGTTCTGGACTCTCTCCCTCAAGAAATGATACTTGAGCTCGAAGTGCTTGGTTCTAGCATGCAATACTAGATTCTAGGAAATATTAATTGTACTTGTGTTGTCACAAAATATACTCAGCGGTTCAGATACAGGGACTTTGAAACCACTTAATACATGCTTCATCCAAATTGTATGAGTGCAGTTCATAAATGTTGCTACATATTCTGCTTCTGCTGTAGATTGGGAGATACAACTCTGCTTCTTGCTCATCCATGAAACTAGTCTACCACCAAGAAAGAATGCACCACCGTTGTGCTCTTCCGATCGTCCACATTACTAGCCCAATCAGCATCTATAAACACTTTGAGATTGAAATCATTACTGTATGGATACCACAATCCATAATCTATAGTTCCCTTCAGATATCTAAGAATCCGCTTGACTCCTACCAAGTGGGATTGTCTTCGACTTTTTTGGAAACGTGCAGCAATGCCCACTGCATGTGCAATGTCTGGTCTGTTGTGTACTACATAGTGCAACTTACCAATCATTGACTGATATTCCTTCTCATTTACCAATGTGGAGTCATCTTCTTTTGATAATTTACAACCAGTCATCATAGGTGTACCAACCGGTTTGTTGTCTTCCATGCTAAAGGTCTTCAACACCTCTTTGACATACTTGGACTGAGTGATAAAGATACCATCTTTCATTTGTTGAATTTTTAATCCAATGAAGAACTTAATCTCTCCAATTAGTGACATCTCAAATTCCTTCTTCATCTCATCTGCAAATGCATGGCTCATCTTGTCATCTCCACCAAAAATTATGTCATCAACAAACACTTCACGGATCAGAATCGGATCTCCTTTTGACTTGAGATAGATATTGCTATCTTCACTTGTTCTTTCAAATCCAATCTTCACAAGATGGGAGTGTAAACGTTCATACCATGCTCTAGGTGCTTGCTTCAATCCATACAAGGCTTTATGTAGCCTACACACTATATCACTATCTTTTGATAGGGAAAACCCATCCGGTTGCTCTATATACACTTCCCCTTCAAGTATTCCATTCAGAAATGCAGATTTCACATCCATCTGATACACTTTGAATCCCTTGAAGGCTGCATATGCAAGAAGCATTTGAACTCCTTCCAATCTAGCTACTGGAGCAAAGGTTTCTCCATAATCTTCAACTTCTTCTTGAGCATATCCCTTACATACCAATCTTGCATTGTTTCTTACCACTGTGCCATCTTCATTCAGCTTGTTTCTAAAAACCCATTTGGTGCCAATAATATTTTTGTGCTCAGGTCTAGGTACCAAAGACCATGTACCATTCTTTTCTATCTTGTCGAGTTCCTCTTCCATAGCCTTAATCCAGTCTTCATCTTTATGTGCCTCTTTAAATGTTTTGGGCTCAAATTCAGAAATCATGCAAGAATTTTCTCTGACTTTTCTTCTTGTAAGTATTCCTGCATCCTTATCCCCTATGATCTGCTTTGGATCATGATGCAGCTTTACATACCTAGGAATGATCTTAACTGATTCCTCTTTCTTTTCTTCTTCATCCTCATCTTCATCAGCATCTACTGGAGTAGGAGCACTATTACTTGTACTTGGTTGTTTTGCAACCGATTCCCAGAAGGTTACATCTAGTTCATCTACTGCTTGCTCATTATCAGTTTCCTCAAGTTTCTTAGAGGTTTCATCAACTTTAACATTGATACTTTCAACAATTCTCTAAGTCCTATTGTTAAAACACTTGAGAGATTTGCTCTTGGTGGAATACCCTAGGAATATTCCCTCATCACATTTTGCATCAAACTTGCTTTGGTGTTCACTTCTCTTAATATAACACTTGCTACCAAAAACTCTTAAGTAGCTTACTACATGAGTCTTACCGGTCCAATACTCATAAGGAGTTTTATCCTTACCTTTCTTAATGAGTACCTGGTTCGTAGTGTAGACTGCAGTGCTCACCGCTTCTCTCCAAAAAGTGTGAGCAACCTTCCCTTGAATCAACATCATTTTGGCTGCTTCAACTACAGTCTGGTTATTTCTTTCTACTAGGCCATTCTATTGTGGAGTCTGGGGGGCAGACAGTTGCCTCTTGATGTCGTTCTCTTCACATTACTTATTGAATTCTCCAAAAGTGAACTCACCTCCTTGGTCGGTTCTAAGGCATTTGATCCTCTTACCGCTTTCCTTTTCAACTAGCACTCTGAAGGCTTTGAACTTTCCAAAAGCTTCATACTTGTCTTTCAAGAATGTGACCCACATCATTCTTGAGCAATCATCAGTAAGAATCATAAAGTACCTATCTCCCTAAAAACTCTTAGTTTTCATAGGACCACACAAATTAGTATGCACAAGATCAAGTAAATTATCCATTGTGAAAGATTTACCTTTGAAGGTTGAGGAAGACATTTTCCCCAATTGACATTCTCTGCACAGAGGATTCTTCGATTTGTTCAGCACAGGCAATCCTCTAACTGCCTTGATCTTACTGGCCTTCACAATATTATCAAAATTTACATGGCAGAGTCTCCTATGCCATATCCAACTATCATTAAACTTAGCCATTAGACATTGACTAATATTTGTATTTAACTAAAATAAGTTACCTTTGGTCTGCATACTGGTGGCCATTAGTTCACCACTCTTTCCCTTTATTTTGCATACTCCATCTTTGAATTCCAGAGTGAGTCTTTTATCATTCAGCTGAGCAACACTCAAAAGGTTATGCCTGAGACCTTCTACCCAATACACATTATCAGCATTGCTTTTTCCATTTAGAGAGATGGACCCTTTTCCTTTTACCATACATGGTGCATCATTACCAAATCAGACTACAACTCCATCATACTCTTCCAGAGACAGAAACTTTCTCCAATGACCAGTCATGTGGTGAGAACAACCACTATCAATAATCCACTCATTAGAATTATCAAAACGAGAGACAAGAGCCTTCTTGTCTGAAACTTCTTCCTTGATGAGTACAAACACTATATCTTCACTTTCTTCATCTTCTGATTCATCATCAGTGACACCTTCATCGACTACAACAAGACAGTTTCTCCTATTTCCTACTTTGAACTTTTTAAACTTCTTTGGTTTGTCCTTATTATCACTATTGGGATAGTTTACAACAATGTGTCCCATCCTATTGCAAGAAAAGCATTTCAAAGGGAGCTTACCTCTATATTTTCCTATTCCCTTAGGAAGTCTCTTGGCAAGAAGAGCTTCAAATTCCATCAGGATCTCCTCATCATCCATATCTCTGCTTTGTCTAGTTTCATAGTTGGTACTAGCTTCTTTTCCCTTTCTAGATAGTGCAGCAGATGCTTTAAAGGATGAATCAGTCTTCTGAACACTACCATCATAATAGTTTAGCTCATATGTGGTCAACTTAGCAATGATAGAATCTAGGGATACCTTTGTCTTGTCAATAGATCTCAATCCTGAATAGCAACAACCCTTATTGCATAGATCGGTAATAAGGATCTCAAGACTTTGCTAACAATGGTGGAATCATCCATTGTACCTCCCGCACTCTTGATGTCTCCAACAATAGTTTTAATCCTTATCCCATATTGTTGAATGGTCTCTCCTTCAACCATCCACATGTCTTCAAACTTTCCTCTAAGGCTTTCTTCCTTAGCTTGCTTCACATGCTCATCACTGCCATAGATAGACTCCAGAGTATCCCATACATCTTTGGGATTGTCTTTATCCTAAACATCTATAAACTCAACATAAGATAGACTACTGATAAGAGCTTCCATGACTTGCCCATTCTCCTGAATTTCTCTTCTTTGATCATCGATGAGAGTACCGGTAGGGACAACATAAGTATTCTCAACATAGTTCCAATGTTGAGCACCGATGCTTTTAATATATATCTTCATTCTATCCTTCCATATCTTAAAGTTATCTCTGTTGAACTTAGGACCTTCCCTCTTCATCATTAGAATGGGATCTTTTCCTCAAGCGGTTAAGCTTACAACATAGAGGACCTGGAGGACACTCTGATACCAATTGATGAATGATGATGAACAGTAACTACTCAAGAGATACTAAGAGGGGGGGTGAATCAGTACACACAAAAACTTCTTTAACAACTTAAACTGCAAAGACTGCACTAACTGGTAAACAGTATCACCGATCTAAATCAGGGCAATACCGGTAAAACACAGTGAGACTATGAAAGACATAAATCGGTAACACTTAGATCTTCACAAAACCTAATATCTCATTTCCACTTCACCCATATGCTTAAACAAGTAATACAACAGAAATATAATGACCACTGGATCAACTTGCATTGCAGCTTAACAGAAAACACTAAAACATCACATGAAAAAGCATCACACATGACACACTTATTTTTCACATGGAAACCCAACTAGGAAAAACCACGGTGGGGATGAATACCCACAAGTTGTTCTTGAACTCTTTTGAAGTCCGCTCTATTAGGAGCCTAGTCCGGTTAAAGACTTTACAACAAGTTCTGCTAGGAATCGATCCTACTAGGGATCACCCGGTTAAGGGATGGCTAAATACCCGGTTAGAGGTTAAAACCCTATTAAAGGTTACCTTGTCAGAGGACTTAAAGAACTCAATGATTTGAGTCACCCTGTTAAAGGATTTACAAAAATCCTGTTAAAGCTACCCGGTAAAGGGATTTTCCAACTGCTGAAATGGTTAGAAGTCAACAGTACACTGATCTGATAACAACACTTAATGCCAAGGTAGATCCACTTTAGTTCCTTTACATCTGCAATCACACTCTACAGATCTCTACTCACTGCACTGGTCTAGCAAGAATCACTTCACAGACAGTCATTTGCCAACAACTTCAAAATGAGAATCATCATCGACCTTATAGACAACAATTAGGTCAGTGGCAAAAACCTAAAACCCTAAGAATCTAGGTTAACAATACAGTCGGTCCAATCCTGACCATTTAAACACATTACATAGGGTAAAACAATCTTGAACAAATCTCAAGACATTTTGCATCGTTCGTTCTTTGCCGCTTCTGGAAGTTGATAACCCATCACGCTTTCTCCACCGTTTACTAAGAATTTGCACATTCCCGAGGTAGATAGAATCAATCTTCTTCATGCAAGATCCTCAAGGAAATTCTTCACATGCACAAGGTTGACGTGGCAACATGATCTGATCTTCATTTCAATGCTAACTCATCACAGGATGTTGTCGGTCAAATCATACAGACTTGGAATGCATCAACTGGAAACCCTGAAGCTGAGACTACCAACTCATAGTCATATCAAATGAAACCCTGATATGAACTTTGCATATACCAGTTCACATTCCAACCTACCGATTCACCTTTTTGCATATACTAGTTCACATCATCATACTGGTTCACTTCATACCAACATACCGGTTCTCTTACCAGTTTGCTTACTTCAATATACCGGTTCATACTTCAGCATGTTAACATCAATGACAACATACAATCATATCATGTCATCAAACTCTGCACATATGCCAACATAATTATAGTTCAATTTGGTTTATTTTTATGGTTAAGGTATAATTTAGTTAAGGTCTTTGCTTCAATCTAGTACAAGGTTAGAGTTTAATTTCATATATGAGCAATTTGTTTTAGGTTTAGGGTTATGATTCAATTTTTTACTCTTCAAAAAATTTCAATGTTATAGTTCAAATTGGTTTAGTGTTAGGTTTATGATTCGATTTATTTTAATGCTTTAGGGTTCAATTTAGTCTAATGTTGAATTAGGTTAAGGGTTAGGGTTCAATTTGATTTAATTTTATGATTATGGTTCAATATGGTTGAGGGTTAGGTTTCAATTTTGTTGAATGTTAGAGTTAGGGTACAATTTGGTTGAGATTAAGGTTTAGGGTATAGTTTTATTTAATTTTCAGTTAGGTTAAGGGATATGGTACAATTTTGTTTAGAGTTAGGATATGATTCAATTTTTTAGGGTGAAGGGTTGATTTGGTTTAGTATTGAATTATGTTTAGGGTTAGATTTCAATTATGATTTTGGTTATGGTTCACTTTGGTTTAGTATTAAGATTAGGATTAAATTTGGTTAAGAGTTAGGGTTGCTACTCAATCTAGCTTAATGTTCAAATAGATTATGGAAAAAGGTTCAATTTGGGCTTGTCTCTAATAAGCGTTAAGCTTCAATTTGATTTAGTATTAGGGTTAAGTTTAGATATAGAATTAGAGTTAGGGTAAGTATTAAAATATTAATCCTAATTTAATAATAGTTAGTGTTTGATTTAGTTTAGTGTTTTATTGTGATAACATGTATGGAATTAAACTTAGGGTTGGAATTAAATTATTAAACCTAAAATAATAAGGGCTAGGGTTAAATTTGGTTTAGTTCTTAATTAGGTTTAAGATTAGGGTTCAATTTGGTTTAGTTTAAAATTACGTTTAGATTTAGTGTTCAATTTTCTTTAATGTTCAATTTGATTTAGTGTTAGGGTCAAGGTTCTATTTTTTTTAGGTTATAGTTCATTATTTAGTGATAGGATTAAGGTTCAATTTGATTTAATATTTAATTAAATTAACAGTTAGGGTTCAATGTAGCTTAATTTTAGAAGAATGAATATGGTTCTAGCTTTTGGGTTAAATTTGGTTGAATGTTAGGGTTAGGGTACAATCTAGTTTAAGGTTAGGGTTAAATTCATGTAATGTTTAATTAGGTTTAAGGATATGGTTCAATTTTGTTTGGAGTTGGGTTATTGTTCAATTTATTTTTGGGCCAAGGTTCGATTAGGTTTAGTGTTAGGGTTAGGGTTCAATTTGGTTTTATTTTCAATTAGATATTGGTATGTAAATTATTTGCTTTACTATTAGGGTTCAATTTGATTTGGGATTAGGTTTAGGGTTAGTGTTTTGTATGGTTACCTTGAAGATTAAATTTGGTCTAGGGTTAGGGATAGGATTTGATTTGATTTACTCTTCAATCAGGTTTAGGGTTCGGGTTCAATGTGGTTTATAGTTTAATTAGGTTTAGGGTTAGAGTAAAATTTTAATTAGTGTTAGAGTTTAATTAGGTTTAGGATTAGAGTTCAATTTGGTTTATTTTAGGATTAAGTTTGGAGTTAGGGTTCAATTTAGTTTAATGTTCAATTAGGTTAAGGGTTAAGGTTTATTTTGGTTCAATTTAGGAGTAAGGTTTGATATGGTTTAGGGTTAGGGTTCAATTCGGTTGAATGTTAGGCTTAGAGTGTAATTTGGTTTAGCTTAATGTTTAGGGTACAATTTCATTTAATTTTCATTTAGGTTAAGAGATATGATACAATTTTGTTTAGAGTTAGGAGAAGTTTCAATTTTTTAGGGTTGGGGATTAATTTGGTTTAGTGTAAGGGTTCAATTTACTTTAGTGTTACGGTTAGGCTTAAATTTAGTTTAGTATTAGGGTATAATTATGTCTTGTATTCAATTATGTTTAATGTTAGGTTTCAATTATGATTGTGGTTATGGTTCATTTTGGTTTAGTGTTAGGGTTAAGATTAAATTTAGTTAAAATTAAGTTTTATAGCAAGGCTTAGTTTTATGTAGGCTAGGAGTAATAGTTTTATTTTTTCTAGTATTCAATTACGTGTACAGTTAGGCTTCAATTTGGTTTACTGTTAAGATGAGAATCGCATATATAGAATTAGAATTAAGGTTGGCATTAAAAGATTAACCCTAAAATAGTAAGGTTTAGTGTTTAGTTTGGTTTAGTTTTTAATTAGATTCTAATTATTTAAAATATATTATATTATATAATAATCAATGTTCCACTATCAAAATACAGTAAATTCCTTCCTCTTATGATGCAAAAATAGAAAATATTTAAACAATATCGGTGTTTCACCCATTTTCTTTTACCCGTGTCATAACAATATTTAAGCTTTTCACTACGATTTTTTCAAAGACTAATTTAAAAAGGTGGACCAAATTTATTGTATCTATGGGCTTTAAATTCAATAAATTTAGCTACTTGTTATCAAAATAAAGTAAATTTTTTGTTGTAATGAAATTTAAAAATAGAACACAATAAGGTAAACCATATATTTGTTTTGTGCTTGTAAATGCACATTTAATACAAATTTTAATTTTATACACTCAGATAGTAATTAATTATTTCATCCTTCTAATCCCATAGTTTTGTATTACAAAATTAATATTAGTATAAACTGTATGCTTAAGAATACTTCTGGTTATTGGTAGGGAATCTCACCTTTTCACTTGTAATAGAGGATATGGATGTGTTTATAGAGTCATGGATGACTTTATGATTTTTGTCAAATCTAACGTCTCCCATATCGCAATTTTTATTGTTTCTTTCTAATTTGAGTAATTTAAAAGAAGTTCAGATTTATCTGACATACAATAAAAGAATTCTTTTGTTTTAGTGAAAAGATAACTAAATTGGAGTTTGAAACAGAAACAGAATTAGAATCAAATAAGTACCTAAATTACTCCCTTTCATGTGTACTCTTTGCCTAAGTAGTGCTCTGAGTAGACTACAAATGCTATGTTAATTAATGACTGCACAAAAAATACATTTTATCTAAATAGCTGCATAATCTTAGAGAAATTATGTTTAGTAATATTGTTTAAATAGAACACAACACTTAATTTTGCAACAAATGTAAAATATCAAATTACATTAGAAATGTTAATCCTAGAGGATCTAGTTAATACTGAGAGGGGGGGGTGAATCAATATTAACAATAATTTGAAATCAAAATCTCGGACTCATAAAACTTTCACCAAATCAAATATAGATCAACACTAGAGTCATTTACCAATACCGGTATCTATTGATAAACATCTACCTAACTGATATATCAATGTTGCACATTAAGTGCTCAATAACCATGCATAAACTTAAAGTAAAGCAAACCATCAGATAAAAAACATTCACCATATGAACACCATGATTTTCATGTGGAAACCCAAATAGGGAAAAACCATGGTGGGAATTGGTACCCACAAATGTTTTGCACTCTTTCAGAATGTGGCCTGTTAGGAGCCAAGCCTGATTAGAAGCTTACAATGATACCCTGTTAGGAGAAAACCCTGTTAGGAGTCACTCGGTTAAGGGATTTACCCCAGCCCTATTAGGAACTTTGATCTGTTAGGATCAACCTTGCAAGAGGATTCAGAACTCGAATATTAAGTCACCTTGTTAGGGGATTTTACAATGTGAGGCCTGTTAGGACCTACCCGGTTAAGGGATTTTAGTTGTTGTAATTGTTAGAGAACAACAATGAATGATCTATGTATAACACTCAACTACTTGCTTGATCAGATCCAATTAAGTTCTAAGTCTTCATCACTATGGAAAATATTCTCACACACCCTGGTTCAACTTCACATACTTCTCAAAATCACCGACACTTCAAAACATCAACCTTACCGACATAAATAACCTTTACAACTAGTTCAGCATCAAAACCCTAAGACTTACTGCATAGATCATCATAGATCTTTACAACTCATTACAAATCATCATACAGATCATTACAATAAATTACAAATCAATATTAGTCATTGAATGATCATAAATCATCACAACAAGTCGATCCGGTACAAAGTCAAACCCTTAGCTCATTCTGATAAGCACTTTGCACATTCCCAATAAATTCGCTCTCCAAACATACCAAAAAATCTTTCAAACACATTATGTGGTTTTTTTCATGTTATCATCAACATGTGAACTTGATTTAGATCACCTCCAAACCAAAAATCATTACCGATCAAGAGAATTCCTTACCAATCCTTAAACCCTTCTAAAACCCTAGCAAAACTTCATCAGAAATTCAAAACATGTCTTCCGGTAATCATCATAGGATGTGGTTCCAGTTACATACTCAAATCCATCATAAAAGATTATGTTTCAAACCACAAGTCACCAAACATCACCAATCACTCAATTCCATCAAAACTTGTCTGCTTTACTGGTTAAGGTCCTAATTCCTAGTCTTGTCAGTAAACCCTGTCAAACTCTAACTTTGGTAGACCAATTCACTTAGCCAACAAGTCAATCATCGAAAACCATCTGTAAACATCATCAAACATTAGTTGACCCTGGTTTCCATCAATGACAACACACATAATTGATCATGTCATCTTTCCTCTACCGGTACAATTATCCATCATCATCTCATCTTCATCAGCTATGCCAAACATGTAAACAAGAAATACCTACAAATTATAGAGAATATATATGTATGTTGATGATAAAATAGTTAGAGAAGAAACCGTTCCGAAATAACGAACTGTGGAGAAGTAACTAATCCGAATACAAAATAACTAGCTTGATTTGTGGTTATACCTAAGCCATTAACAATTATTCGCTCTTGTTGAATCACGTTTACACCAAAGGAAGCAGCTCAAATGGTATTGAAATGGTTTTATAAACCCAAATGACTGCGATTTTACTCATAAACGAATTTTAAGGATATGTTTTTGTTGACACGAATGGCTGACTTCCATGCATGTGACTCTAGGAAGCCTCTCAACTTAAATATCTTTGATTTGAACACCTATAGGTCCGTCAAAGGTCCATTGTATCAAACCAACTCCCAAAACTTCATTCATAAAGTAGAAGAATAAACATAGGATTAGAGTACCATACTTGAATGAATGTCTCTTGTTCTACTTTAGCTTCTTCAATTTCTTCAATAGCTCACTTTGGAGCAATTCATAGAGGTCATACTTCTTATCTTCCCTTATCATTTCATATGCAACATAAACAGTTATTCCAAAAACAAAATCTCTCTGCTATAATAGTAGACCTTGTACCCAATTACCATTGAGGCAAATTTTACATCACTCTCCAGGATATCATTGATAGTCATCGCTCTAGGATCGGACTTAGATCCGGTTGCATTTGTAACAACTCATTCTTTACCGCCATCAATGAGGGAAACTCTCCAAATGAACATAACCCTATCACAACCCTAATAACATTCTCTATGATCTTGTAGGCCTTTATCAACCACATGAACTCATCATACATTCGGCTCAACATATACCAAACACATTTGGGTTCAATAAACATCAGAAATCTTACATACTACACGAAACCCTTAATCTCCAATACCTGGATTTCCGGTTTAATCATCGAACTTCCATCGAACAATTTATTGTTGTAGAGATTTAACAAGTTAGAGCTTCCCAATTGCTTGATAGGGAAATGAGTGTAAACCCTAACATCCTCAATGTACAACACACCGTAGGGGACCGATGAAAATGCACTCTTCAGATCATTTTCCATGGAGATGAATGGATGGTTTTTAAAATATGTCTGGGCTCTCTTCATGATGTCAATAACTAAAGGGGTAGAAGTACCAAATGTAGCCATGTCATCTATTTTAAATTTACTGAGGAGTTTCACCGATAAATAACTTTACCACTGGATTCGGTTTTCGCTTCAGAAATCAGTTTGATGCTTGATCTCACTTGTCAATCGTCTCTCAGAGCTCTTCAAATACTATCGCCTTGAGTGCAAAGTGACAAATGAAGTGATTAAGTCACTTTTTATCCTCCACATACCTAACTTTTTATTGTAATAAATGCACTTTGCCCTAATACTTCTAGATACTCTGTATCTTCAAGAATTATTTTCCAAATCTTCAAATTTCTCAGTCTTCCAAAAATCCTTCAGAATGATTAGTCATTGACAAATTTAGCTTCTTCAACCTGTCGAAATCAAGCACAGATCTCAAACAGGGGGTTTATAAGATTTTCATGATAACTACCCCAAGGCTAGATGCCTTAGCTTAGTTACCAAATGTAGTTCCAGCACTGGAATCAAGTGTGAATCCACTTCCTGCTTCTGAATCACTCTTTAACCCATCTTCTTCATCTGATCTTTGATCTCTTCAATTTTTTCTTTGCCCTTATCATCTGCCTTCACGGTCTTGTTCTTGTCTTCCAGACCCTTCCTATTCATATTTCTGCTTATGCAATATTTGGCAATGTCACCAGATTTGTTGCAAGCATAGAAAATAACATCTCCTTGTTTAGGCTTGAAATTCATCTGATTTCCTCTTATTCTGCTTTGATTAAAAACATGTCCAGACCTACCACATGCAAAACATCTAGCATTTTTCCTATTTTGAAATTTGTTCATCACACATGCATTCATTTGACTTATGACCATACTTGTTGCATTTAAAACATTGACCAAAGAAAGATGGACCATTATTATTCATCCTATTTCTGCATTGACTATCCATATGACCAAATTGATTGCAAAGAAAATAGTTACCATTGAACTTATAAGCATTAGGTTGCCTTATCGAAGGCCTTCTTGAATTATTCTTCTGATGTGTTGGTTTGGTATTGTCTTGACCAAATCCAGAGCTTTCACCTTTCTCAAATCCAAGGCCTCTTGTGTCATTTGCATTCTTCTAACTTTCAAGCATCTCATCAAGTATGGTTGAGCTGATCCAAAACTTCTCCTTATACTCATTTGTAGATTCAAGATCAAATTTAAGAAGAAGGATCTCCTTTCCAAGTTCTTCCTTGGTTTCATGCAAGTCATGCTTTAGTTGGTCATTCTCACAATGAAGTCTGCAACATTCATTAGATTTTTCTTTCAGCGACTAACCAATATTTTCCTCATTCTTCTTCATTTCCTCATTCTCCTTTGTGTATTTCATCACTATAGATTCCATCTCATTCTTCTAGACTACATTAGCTATAGAAAGCTTCTCACATTCTTCTATCTTCTCCTTCAAGGCTTGTTCGTCAATGCTTTGGCTTTCTTCGTCCTTCAACTGCAAGTTCCTTTCTCTTTTCTCTTGACTTGTCTAGTTGATCTTTCAATGATTCAATGAAATTCTCAACATCCCTAAGGTTTTCTTTCACTTGTCGGACCTTAGCTTGTGATTGATTAAGATCTTCAAGTGCAACAAGAAATTATTATTTAAGACCTACCAGAATCCATTGATTCACTTTCCCAGTTTCTCCTCAAGTTGTTAAGCTTCTTCTGAGGGATTAGGCTCTAATACCAATTTTTGGAATCAGTGTTATGCAATTTTTAACATTCTTAATGCAACTCAAAAAAAGAAAGATGCAAACACATAAAGTAAATATCTACAACACCATAACACCAGGATTTTTACGTGGAAACCTAGTTAATGAAAAACCAAGGTGGGATTGAGACCCATAATAATAATATACTCTATTAGAAGTATATAGGCACACTGCCTAGAGCTCACTGCTCAAATTACAATAAGGGTTACAACCCCGGAAGGATCGTTGCCTTAAAAAGTGATAACAAAATATTACAAGAAGGTTTGAACTATTGAATAGCATCAACAAATGCTTGAGTATAGTTCTGGTTAAGGACAAAACAAATAATCTTGCTCTACTCTGCTATACTGCTCTATTTTGTTGTTCTGCTATATTCCAGAGCACAAATCCTTCACATGCGCACGTGAAATTGTGCACAATCGCTCACAAATACTTCCCACACAATCATTGATATAAAAAATGATCATATCAATCGCTCTTTTATATCCACAACATTAAATTATGTCTTCTTCATGTCGGTCCAAAAATGCACAACACACAAATCAAACATGTATACCAAGTCGGCTCAATCCAAACTCCAATGCATATGCGCACCAAAAAAAATTGTCCACACGCTTCCCACATATCGACTAATTATCCTCAAACACAATTACAACCACCAAAATTACTCCACATGATTCGCACAATGGATATTCACATGTTATTGTTGATGAACACTGCTCTAGCCAAAAACCTATATACCGAACCTTCCAACTTACTCAAGAATCATCACCAGAGGCCACAAAACCTGGAATAAGGTAGATTACACATCCACGATGCTTTTCCAAGATCTACAACATAAAATATCCAACAAAAATGAAGTACCAACCAAAACATTGTACATTGTCGGGTGTCCAGTTCAAACTCACCAAACCTCACCATAACTCAATCTGTCTTCTGGTACGAACAAATTAAGAACTGCGGATAGAGTATTTGACTCCAGTTTCCATCATCTATGCAGTTTCTCTTGCCAACAATTGATAGAAATTCTTTAGGCACTATTATTCTTCCTATAATAGTAAGTTCACTTATTTGGATATATTATTTGATTTGATACCAAGACAATTATCTTATTACATGCTTCTAAAGTGTTGATGGTTACATGTTATGCAAATCATACCTTTACATTTTATTAATGTGTTATGTTTTGTTACAATGATTAAAACTTTAGAATTAGAAAATCCTCAACCATTTCTTCTTTTCCAAATTATGTGTGAATCTAAAGATATAATTAAAAATACAAAATTAAAAATGAAGATCCACCATATAATCATATTAGTATTATATATGTCGATAATTGGGTGTATGATATTTCACACCTTGTGGTGTAGGAAAGTATAAGATTGATGACACAGTTTATGTTAGGTACCAAAAGGACAAATCCAAAAATCTAGATCTTTTCTTCACCCTCAATGCTAGTGGTTTTTCATTGAGAAAGGTAAATAGAGGCCCATTTATAGATTTGGGAATATTAAATTCTAACTATGAGATTGGGAGAACTCTCTTACAAAATGAAACCCAATAGGACGTCCCCAGAGATCTCCTTAATAGGATTTTATGTTAATTAAAAAATAACAATGAATAGAACAAATAGCATACACAACCACACAACTAACCCTAATTTCTATCAATAGATCAAGTTTCTAAGCTAGCTACAAAAGATTTCTATATAGCTAATAACAAACCTTGCTACATGTACTTATAAATATTAGCTTCATTTTAATCCATAAAGGTTTTAATTATCATTTTACACAATGACAAGGTATAGAATGCATGTCCAAATTCTTTGATGATTTTATTTTTTAAAGTTCAAATAAGATAGTTCCCTAGTTTATAATTTTAATCATGAACAACATAAATAATTATGCTCTCCCCAACCCACTAAAATTCTATAGGGTACTTCTACTTCCTATAGCAACTAGTTTTTTTGTTTTTTTTGTGTGTGTAGAAGGTTTGAGCATTCAATGCTGGTTATTTGGTTATTAAGTCATATCCAACCATAGTAAGTTATAAAAAAGGTATGATAAATAGTAACCACATTTCATTAATAATCCTTCATGAAATTTTCAAGCATTCATTTATAATTTAAAAGAGGTCATTAGGCATATCAAACTATAATGCATTAAAAAATTTTAAAATTTATCATGTTTCTATTACAATGACACCAATAAATATGGTAAGAGAAAATAAAAAATAAAAAATAAGACCCATCACTACTAGATACCTACAAAAATTTGTAGAATTCAAAAAAATGGCTAAGGAGACATATGACTACAAATATCTATTTCAATAGCTACATATCTGATGAATACTAAGAGGGGGAGGGGGGGGGGGGGGGGGGGGGGTGGGGGGGTGTGAATTAGTATACCAATAAATATTGAACTCAAACACTTAAACAGTTTGACAGATAACTGGTATGACAGATTTGCAAATAAACTGGTTAAGATAAATGCAAACCAAATAGAAAACAAAGCATTCACCCACAAGAGCACAATCACCATAACACAAGAAGTTTTGATGTGGAAACCCAAATGGGAAAAAACACGGTGAGCAGAAACTCACAAGTAACTATCTACAAAATAGAAACCAGACCGGTTAAGGTCATATAATGTTCTTCACCAGAACAGATCATGTTAGGAATCTAGATCTCTGTTAGGAGATAAGTCCTGTTAAAGACTACCTTGTGAGAGGATTTCAGATTCACGGTTGCGAACCACCTTGTTAGAGGATTTACAAAGGCTTTGTTGGGCCTACCCGGTTAAGGGTTTCAGACTTGTCGAAGATATGAGTAATCAACAAGTAGATGATCTAAATACTAGCATAGTATGCTTGGTTAGATCCTTGATAGCTCATTGTTAATGCACATTTAGCATTACTTCAGTCTTCAATATCTCCACAATCTATTTCTTCACACAAACCTAATCTTCTCTTCTATATTTGCACATACAAAACCCTCTTTTTTACTTCTTAAGACCCTAGACATGATGTCCTTATAAAGGAGTTTGATTTCATGTCGGTCCAATAGGATTACATTACAAGTTCCTAGGTTCAATGCATCTAGACACATTTGGTAACATGACACAAAATCACCACCAAAGTGTCGGTGGATGATAACTCATAACAGAAATACCGGTTGGTAACTCATCACAGAGTAATACCAGTTCATATAATTTATCGATTACCGATTGTCTAAAGTGAAGACTGGAAAAATGTTAACTACTACTTTGTTCCTCTGTACCGCTTGAGATCCTCGAACCACTTGAGGTCTTCATTCCGCTTTAGGTCTTTAGTCAGTTTGTGACCGGGAAACATCTTCTACAAAACACCGAGTCTAAAGACTATAATACATAATACCGATTGGAACAAATAACGGTTGAGCATAACTCATACATAAAGAAAGTGTGTGTCCATCAATGACAATCACCGCATCATCAAAATGCCAACAATCTCCCCCTTTGGCATTGATGGCAACACATAGGAAAAATTTGACATCTAAGTGTTTTTACAAGAAAAATATGCCATAATCAAAATTACTCCCCCTAAGAATATACACTATCCCTTTTGTAGAAATGACAATGTATACTAATTCCTTAAAAAGGTAACACAAAAGTATACATAACATTCACCAAAATTTTAAATACTACTCCTCCTTTGCCAACAATGACAAAGTAATGCAGAATACCCATGCTTCTCATTAACATTAAAATGAGTAAATGTTTATGGCAATAATGAGTGAAACTTATCAAAAACAGATTTAAAATCCTGCATAAAAGTCTTCATGGCTAATGACCATGACTCAAGTAAGGAGGTAGCAACCTCACTTTTTGTCTGCATCTGTGATACATGTTCTTCCATGGCATCAATTGTACTCATCTCTTGAGTTACCATTAAAGCTTCTAGATTGAGAAAGCACTTCTGAAGAATTTGCAGTATGGGTAATAAAACTAGTTGAATCTCCTGTAAATCTCTTGTTCGGTTGCTAATCTCCAATTCTATCCTGGCAGACTGAAGTTGATACTAATGAACAGTTTGCCCATATGTAGTGAAAGAATCATACGACATCTTAAAGTTACTTATGTATGCCTGCAAATCATATTGCAGTTTATCTTTTTGTGCAAGCACGTCATCACAAAATAGACGAGGTTGTCTTATTTTGCTCAATAGTAGTTTTCCCTCATCCATAGCATCTCTTATATCCTTCTGCTATTTCTGAAGTTGAGACTGGAGCTCATTCAGTTTCTTTACTAAGGCAATGTTTAGTGCCTGTTGATGCTTCTACTATGCATTAGCTTCAGCAACTTCTTCCAGGCTTTGTACCCGGTCCTCTACAATTGTACATAGAAGTTTTAGTTTGGCTAGAGAAGAATCAGTATCGGGGAGGTTGGTACCTAGAATCAAACTGGTAAGGGTGTCAATCGCAGTGTGAATGACATCCTGCTCCTTTTTCCTCCTCAATGTTTCCAGTCTTTCTTGTGCTAGCTTTATGCCTTGCAGCAACTCCAATTCATCTACAGATTGGAGGTCAATAGGACTGGTGATGTCAACCGGTTTGGCTTGACCACTTGTTTCCTTTGGAGTCTTCGCTTGGTTGTTCTTTTCCGCTTCCTTCTCCTCTTCCGCTCTTTTCTTTTTCTCTTCTTTCTCCCTTTGCTCCACTTCATGCTTTTTCTTCTCTTCCTCCTTCTTTCTTTCTTCTTCTTTCTGCTTCTCCTCTTCTTTCTTTTCTTCCTCTTCTTTCCTCTTCTCTTCTTCTTGTTTCCTCTTGTCTTCATCTTGTTTCCTCTTCTTTTCCTCTTTCTTTTTCTCTTCCTCTTTCTCCACTTTCTCTTTGTCAGCCTTTTCTTTGTCCAGCTTCAGCTTCTCTGCTTTTTCTTTATCCTATTTCTCCTTCTCTATGTCCAGAGTGACATCTTCACCATCTAACGCATCCACATAAATAGTGTCAACCTATTATGTAGCTAGTTCTCCTTCGCCATCAAATGCCTCATCCAGTTTTTCGGTTTCCATTTCCTGTTCAGCTTCTCTATTTGCTTGAGCAACTTGATGCATTTTCACAGTGGCTTAGTATGGAAGTGTGTGTCTTTCACCACTTCAGAGGCTTTGCCTTCCAGTAGCATGAGTCTTCTTCTTCTCATGAAGAAGAGACCTTTGTACCGGTCCATGATTTCAAACAATTCAGAGTTTGAAGCATCACAGAAGTATTCTGCACAAATCTTTTCTCTGAGCTCCTGTTCTCTCTTCATAGCAATGTGCCATTTATTATCTAAAGAATTGTATAAAGAATCAGGTGCCTTAGATCTAATTTTTGATGGTGACCGGTCATAAACACATAAATAATTAATGATTTCCCGCTCTACTTCTTCTTTCTCACTATCAGAAAAATCATCAAAATACTCCTTCAAATCACTAAGCAATTTTTTTTTAATATTCTTAATAGTCCTTTGACAATGTGTCATTCGCTTATAAGAAGAGACGTCAATATTTATCGATGTTGATGATGCAAGTGCATTGTCGGTAGTTTTTGTCATCTTCCTTGTTTGCCTGGTCTTCTTAGGCTGCACTTCTGGTTCTGTATCCTCAAACTCTAGTGAGTTTCTCTTAGTCTTCCACTTCCTTTCAAATACTTTAGCGGGTGCAACTTCCGGTTTCTTCTTGGCAAGTGACCGCTTGGTCACTTTTGGGCTGGCTGAGGTAACCGGTGCCGATACCGATGGCACTGCCTTTCCCTTTTTCACTGAGGGTTCTTCAACCGGTGTTACCCTTTCCAAGTAGGTGTCGGTTCTCTTTGCCTTCGCATCTAGAGGTGAGGCTAGCAGGGTAGAGGCATACCCATTTAACATGTCATACATCACCTCATATCCCATAGGTTCTACTTCTTCCTATCTTGGCTCTACTACTTCCATAATGCACTCATCTACTTTAATGGTAAAGCAGATGTCCTCTTCATATTTCTTAACAATGTCTCCAGATATCCTCATCCTCTGGCTCATCTTCCACTTGAATTCATCAAAGTATTTATTCAAGACTTCAAGATATCCGGTTCCCACTGCTTGGAGACTTTCCCTAATTTGTTTGGTGATCAGTTGATTAGTAGACCATTGAATATCAGCGACTCCCAGGAAATAGCCTTGAAAGTAGAAAAATAGACCTACCAAAAGTTGTCCAAATCTTAATCTTAAGGCACTGTCATGTTTGATGGACTTCAAGTTTAATAGAAGTTGCTTGTGCAAACAGGTCCATAGATCAAATGAGGCATCCTCCTTGATCATTCTATGGGTGGCATTTACCGCTGCAGCAAGGATAAAGTTTATTCGGCTAGCATAAAACACCCTATAGCCAATCACCATACAGACATACTTAACCAAGTCATCCTTGATGGGATTGACAGTCATTCCCCTTTGGTCTCTCAGAGAACTAGTGAGCTTATTCATTTCATTCTTGATGACCTTCCTTAGGGCTGGCACCTCACCACTCTTGCAGAAATCAGTGACGGCATGAATTGCTTCAGGCGTAATGTCATCCATCCTCTCGAGATACATCTTGTCGCCATGCACTCTACTCAGGATGATTCAGATGTGCTCTTTCGTGAACTCTTCAAGAAAGTAAACCACATTGTGAAGTTTCTTCCTCTCCAGGATGTTGTATTCAGGTTTGATCTTCTTGTCATCGCCATAGAACAGACCTAGCTGGGAATGAATCGTTAGGGATCCTAGGTCTTCTAATTTGTAGTCGATGTACCTTGAAATATCTCCTTCGACAATGACTTCGACAAGTATTTGGGACAGGGCATTGTATTTCATTTTTCTTTGAATGAATTCAGCTGAGTCCATAGGTACACTAGAGCTAGAGTGCGATGCATAAGCCATGATTAACTGGAATTTTGAGAAATACCTTAACAATTTTCAAATTTAGGGTTTGCTAATGCAGCTTTGCAACACACCACTTTGGTTGCTAGATTACCACTTGGTGTTCTTCACTTGATTGATTGACAATATCTCTGGATTCTTCTGCAAGATTTGAAATCTCTCTAAATCGCAAGTTGAATCACACTTTATTGCTCTGCACTTGAAAAATTCTTCACTCAAAAACTGATAAGTGAAAATGACTTTGAAAAAATTCCTTTTAAATGAATTCTTCATCTACTATAATAAATGCTCCACCGCTAGGGTAAAAACCCTAATTTTGCCTTTTACCGCTTCACAATCTTCTGTCGATTGATAGGTAACATATACCGATTAAGGTCTTTACCGACATAAACCGGGGGTTTGAAACATTTCACCGATTTGTTCCCCCTAAGCTTTTCTGAAGCTTAGTTTGTCGGTTCATCTTGTGACACTTCTTCAGGTTTCTTTTTCCATGTTTTATTCATTCCCATTTGAATAGTTTCAACATCAATCTTCCCTTCTGGAGTGACCGGTATATCATCTGATAGGTTCTTTCACATTCTGCAAGTTCTGGCAGGATGTCCCGGTTTGTTGCAATGATAACATATCATTCCAGGTGTTCTCCATGGTCCATTGTTCATTCTACAATTCTTCCTTCTGCATGTAGTAGCAGTGTGACCGCTACCATGATAGATTGAATAGGTTTCTCTCCAACTAATTTCCGCTTGATAGCCACCACCACCTGAGTGATGTTCATAGGCATTGTACCGATTTGGATTCTGGTTCACAGTGGGTTCTGGAATAACTCCTTGAGTCCTTTGAGGGTATCTCCCAGTGTTGTGCACAACAGACCTACAGTCAAATGCTCTATGCCCAAACTTGTTGCATGCGTAACAGTTTCCATTGAATCTATTGGATCTAGGTTTATTGTTTAGAAAATAAGGAAAGTTATTGTAGGCCTTATTTCTACACACATTAGCAGTATGTCCTTCTTTGAGGCAATTAAAGCAAACGGGTTTAAACTTTTTCTTACCTTTATCCTTTGATGTCAGTTGCTTCTTTGATGCTACATCTTTTGTTCCAGAGGTCTCACCTTCCTCATAACCAGAAAAACCGAGTCCAGTGGTATTATTTACCAGTTTTTCTGATTCAAGCTTTTGTTCTAGCTTAACAATACTTTGATTGAATTTGGCAAGTATTTCCTTTGACTCAATGAGTTCCTTGGAAATAGCAGCATTGGATTCCTTCAAGGTTGCATTCTTAGAGATAGTCATGTTTAGTTCACCTTGCATTTCTTCTTTTTCCACTTTACTCTCTTGGAGATGAGCAGTAAGGGAACTGATTTCTTGCTTCAGCTTAGAGATCTCATGATCTTTGCCTTTCACTAGATCTTTGGCTTTCCTCTGGTTCTCAAGGTCTTGACACATTCTGATAGTCAGTCCTTCCAGTTCCCTTCTCAGGTCCGCATTAGATTCATTCAGTTTTTCAACTTCTTCAACTAGGGCCTCCATGGCTGCTTCATCAGAAGAACTATTTTCAGTAAGCTCCATCGGTTTCTCAACATGCTCTCTTCTTTTTGCCAGAGAGGCTTTATACTTGACTTTGAATTCATCATAGACATTCTCAGTTTGAGTGAGCTGATGAGTAAGCTCCCTCACAGTGTATTCCCCCATATGTCCTTTCAAGTGGTTAGACTTATAGAAAGGTTGGCTCTGATACCAATTGATGAATACTAAGAGGGGGGGTGAATTAGTATACCAATAAATACTGAACTCAAACTTTAAACAGTTTGGCAGATAACCTGTATGACATATTTACAAATAAACCTGTTACGATAAATGCAAACCAAATAGAAAACAAAGCATTCACCCATAAGAGCACAATTACCATAACACAAGAAGTTTTGGCGTGGAAACCCAAATGGGAAAAACCATGGTGAGCAGAAACTCACAAGTAACTATCGGCATAATAGAAACCAGACCGATTAAGGTCATACAATGTTCTTCACCAGAATAGATCCTATTAGGAATCTAGATCTCTGTTAGGAGATAAGTCCTGTTAAAGACTACCTTGTAAGAGGATTTCAGATTCACAGTTGTGAACCACCTTGTTAGAGGATTTACAAAGGCTTTGCTGGGCCTACCCAGTTAAGGGTTTCAGACTTGTCGAAGATATGAGTAATCAACAAGTAGATGATCTAAATACTGGCACATTATGCTTGGTAAGATCCCTGATAGCTCATTGTTAATGCACATTTAGCATTACTTCAATCTTCAATATCTCCACACTTTGTTTCTTCACACTGACCTAATCTTCTCTTCTATATTCGCACATACAAAACCCTCTTTTTTACTTCTTAAAACCCTAGACATGATGTCCTTATAAAGGAGTCTGATTTCATGTCGGTCCAATAGGATTACATTACAAGTTCCTAGGTTTAGTGCATCTAGACACATTTGGTAACACAACACAAAATCACCGCCAAAGTATCGGTGGATGATAACTCATCACAGAAATACCGGTTGGTAACTCATCATAGAGTAATACCAGTTCATACAATTTACCGATTACCGGTTGTCTAAAGTGAAGACTGGAAAAATGTTAACTACCACTTTGTTCCTTCGTACTGCTTGAGATCCTCAAACCACTTGAGGTCTTCATTCCACTTTAGTTCTTTAGTCAATTTGTGACCAGGAAACATCTTCTACAAAACACCGAGTCTAAAGTCTATAATACATAATACCGGTTGGAACAAATACCAGTTGAGCATAACTCATACATAAAGAAAGTGTGTGTCCATCAATGACAATCACAGCATCATCAAAATGCCAACAATATCTACAATTTTTAGATTATGTTACTTTAACAATGAATGAACTAATACATTTGAAACCCTACAATGCTTTTTTCAATTCTATTATGTGAAAACCAAATAATCAAACCTTACAAATAAGAAAACTTGCAAATATATAGATCTTCAACCTTGGAAACTAGGATGAACTAAGAAACATAATAAAATAATGTTGTAAGGGTTACTTAGACCATCATCATTGTTGTAATTAATTCCTACACTTAAATTGGCATCATCAAGATTTAAAAGGTAATTTAAATAGGTTGAAATCTTCATCATTTTGATAGAAACTACTTTATACAATGATTATAGAGAATTTTAAGTGTGTAAATATGGAATAGGTCTACAAATCCATATTAAATCATTTACAACACAACACAAATACATTGGGATTCAAAACCCTAGTGACCACTTTAACTCAATTGCATCATTTTATAATCTACCTTCTTTAATTTCTTCTAGTTCATACCTACAACAAAAACTATTCATCAAAATGGTAAACAAGTCAAATTGGGTGATTGCAAATGTTTTCACTACCACATTAATGGTTGATTCAAGCCATTATCATCAATATCACTTGAGAATAATATAAAAAGATAATTCCTATCACTTAGGCTACCTACATCATTACCACCATCACTATTGTAGTGTTATTTTTACTTATGCTATGAGTTAGGGCAAAAAATATATTATTTAAAAGATCACAAGGTGTAGAGAAAAAATTGTTTTTAGGTAGAACCATGTTTGTTTGTAGGATTTCACCATAGAAATTGAACTGAAATTACACCAAAAATAATTGGAAATTATTTGAGAAATGAAATGGCATCTTTGTTAACTACAAATACCTTTCTAATGTACTTACATTTTTTTAATTGCATGAATGGATTTTTTGGGTTGCTCTAGTGAATTGGAAACACAGTCCCAAAAAATAGGCAAGTTTTAACTATCAAGGATTAAGAGAAATTCATTCCTTATGCCTTTGGTTAGGGTGTCAAGATTTGGGGGTGGAAGAAAACTCATCACATGAAGGTATTGGTAATGAAAGGAGTCTAAGGGACTAAGTCTGATGAGAAAATAAAGTGTAGAGTGTTAAGAATCAAAATTTGGGCATACCTTGGAATAAATCCCTAGGGAAAGGGAAGGATACTTGGGAAAGAAAAAGTATGATACAATTATAGGTATATAATGAAAGTTAAACTTTTATTGGATAGTAGAAAGGAAGATGGAATTTTGAAATGCCAATGAAAATAAGGGAATTAGACATAGGCATAATGGCATATTAGGAGGTGTAATTTTTCCATGCTAACACATATAAAGGGAAAGTGGAGTAAAGGAGGGGGTAAGGAAAATGTGTGACTAGAAGGAAATGTTAGACAACTCAGATAACCAATGGACAACTGAGAGGGGGGAGTGAATTGGTTGTCAATAGATTATAGAACTTTAAGCATTAAAACCTTATTACCGGAATACATAAACCAAATATTTGAATAGTAGATATAACAGTTAAGCACAAATATAAGCCACATAACATTTACCAACCATCCATAAAAGATAACACCAAGATTTGTATGTGGAAACCCGGTAAAGGGAAAAAACATGGTGGGAAGCCTACCCACAGTCAGATAATACTTTTCTAGTATGTATGTGATTACAAAAAGAGGGGCATGAACGTGCAGGAAGGCCAACAACTTAGAGCGCACTGCTCATCACAAAAGGAGCCTCACTGACTACAAAATAAATCCAGACTACAATTCGGAAAGAAGAGTGAACTACAATAATAGAATCTCCTATGCCTGAGTACAGTTCCAGTTAAGCTTAGTACCGAAGGTCTTAAGCCTCTTTCACCAACCTAATTCGATCACCTATGATCGACCAAAACCTTTGCATATGATTACAACCTTATTCGCACACAAATAAACCATAGACCTATAACCATAACATAATCTACAAAGAGATCTTACATCATATTTATACCAACTTGGGACCTAAACAATTAGGTTGGCCACCTAAAAGATACTACAATAAATTCATAAAATAAACCCACAATCCAATGATCAACCAAGTCGGCCTAAGAGCGAAACAACATAATCCAATCAATATATCCAACGGGTAATGCATCGGGATCATCCACCAACACGTTACATAAACCAGTCCATAACCTAGCAGTATAAGATAGCATTAGGTCTGGTCCTAAATGCAACACCACAGATCAATAGGAACACAAACAAGATAAACAAGAGCATCCCGAAAGCCATCTAGAAGTCGCATCAACACCACTTATCAAGTGCGTCAAAAGATCTTCAACAAAGCTCTATCGGTAAAACCCTTACCAGTGACCAAAAAGGCTTACTAGAACAAATGATAGCTCCCGAGTCATCAAATCCCGAACCAACTGATCATGATACGCATCTAAATAGCATGAATGATAGATCCAAACCAATTCCACAAACCAAAGCATACTGGAGCATACCAAATTAATAGCATAATCCAACCGCTCTACCAGAACCTATCAAAAACTGGTAAACAACCAAAACAGTTGATGTTGCCATCAATGACAAAACATCAATGCAACACATAATCAATTCCTCCAATTTCCCAACAATCTCTCCCTTTGGCATTAATGGCAACACTAGATGTGAAAAACATCCAAGTGCTAAGAAATGCCAAACAAGTCTCCCCAAAGGAAGACAACAAAAAATATCCCATAAGATGATATTACAATGAAGTTAATGTTAGAGTTATCATGTATTAGCTAATAAATATTTATTTAATTATTAGTCTATTATACTCTATGCTTAAGCTAAACTTAGGCATTTAATAATATGGTAGGTATTTAATAATTATTCTAATTATTAAATACATATTATCCCTTTAGGGTTTATTTAGGGTTGCACACCTTTAGGATTGCATATTTTCCTTTTATAAGGATTGTATTGTACTTTTTCATTTAATTGATTCCCTCTCTAAATGATAATCTTCTTCTTCAGAGTCATTATTGTTTTTTGCCTCCATTCTTCTCTTATGATAGGTATTTTGTTTGCAGGTGCTCTTAGGATCTCTGAAGTTGTATTTCTCAACTTCTTCATGGTATCAGAGCCTACATCTGTTGCTGCTTGTTCCTGATTTTTCAGAAGATTTTTTGGAGGAGGGTTTCAAGCTTTTTCAGAGCTTTTTTATTGCATCTAGGGTATTTATTTTGCTTCTGATCATTTTGGGCTCAAACGGACCTCACAGTTGAGCTCAAAACACCCAATAACCCCCCATTTCCATACAAAATTAGTCAAATTTTGACAAATTTGGGTTCTGGGCATTTTTTTTGGTTTTGCCTTTTTTTTGCACAAATTTCTAGAAATTCGTCAGAAAAATCATTAAAAAAATTTAGAAGAGTTTGGGCCCAAAAAAGACCTCATCGTTGGCTTCCAAAGGGCGTTTCCAATCATTTTGATATATAATTCAACCTATTTCGATGACAAGGGCATCTAGGCCATGATTTTTTTATTGGCACGCTTTACGAGACACAAAATTCCATACGGTTGTACCTGCAAATGCATCAAAAAAAATTTGTCAAAAAAATAAAAAATAATAATAATTTTTTTAAACCCTCTTTATGCCCTAAAAGAGGGTTTTTTTTTTCTTTTGGTTGTAACTTGGTCATATGGAGGCGCTTTTTCAAAAACTTTATATCTTCGAAAAGCTCTTTTCGAGCTCTCTTCAGATCTGGAGGTTTGATGGTGTTTTTTCTGTCAAAGCCAAAAGTTCCTTTTTGCACTCCCAGAGACATAACTTGAGCATTCGAACTCCATTTTTTGAAAACTTTATATCGTTGGAAAGCTTGTTCTGTGAACTTTCCAATCATATGAGTTTTCTGTCCAGATTCTGCTCCAAATACATTTTATTCAGTTTTTTGTTTTTCAGCATTTTAATGAATATCTTGGATGTTTCAGGTCCTAGGATCTCTTTCTTTGAGTAGGATGTCTCGTCTTTGGTTGTTCCTTCTGTATTTCCATCCTTCTATCTCTTTTGATCATTGTAGATATTTTTTTGTAAGAATTTTCTTTATGCAAACGCACTGAGATAAAGTGCCACTGTGCATTGTATACTTGGGATCTTGCACATCTTGTGTCTTATTGTACATGCACTATATTATAAAGTGTCATGGGGGGTTGATGTTTGTCTTTGTTTGCCATCTACTTTTGTCATGCGAGTGTTTCGTCCACGACATTAGCCTCATGATGTTTGTCAAGTGAGTGTTCCTTCCACGCCACTATGTACTTTCTCTACACCTTCGATGTTCCTGGTTCTTCATCATGTGGTTCTTGTTGGTCATCTTTTTCAGTGTACCTTTCCCTCATCCTTGTTCACATTATGGGGGGTTTCTCTAGTTGTTCTAATGCTTCATTGGTTTATTGGATCAGCTCTTTAGGCTTTGGTGTTTTATGCCATCTGTATTTTCGAGTTCAGTTGTTTGCCTTTGTTTGCCTCCTAATTCGAGTAGTGTCATTTGAGGGAACTCATACAAATTATAGTCTTCTCTACCTGGTCATGTTTTATTTCAATGGAGTTTCTTCAGATCAGCAGTTACTCTTTGACAATGTTTGTAGCTTCTTCATGCTCCAGTGGTGTTCTTCACGTTCATCCTTTGTTCTTGTTTTTTGAAAAATTCTCTTGTTTGGAGGCTTCTTCAGTCCTTCACTAGTCTTCATCTCTTTTTGGAGTAGAGTTTTTTCCCACATGGTTTTCTCTATTTCTCCAATTCATAGAGATTTGGTTGTGATTGGGTACCTCATCAGGCCTTGTTGTCGGGACCCAAATTTTCCTTCATCGTGTAGTTTATTTTTGTGTTGTGCTTTTAGTTTTTTATCTACTCCCTATGTTCATCTTAAAGGGGGGGTGTTAGAGTCATCATGTATTAACTAATAATTATTTATTTAATTATTATTCTATTATACTCTACGCTTAAGCTAAACTTAGGCATTTAATAATATGATAGGTATTTAATAATTATTCTTATTATTAAATACATATTATCCCTTTAGGGTTTCTTTAGGGTTGCTTATTTTTCTTTTATAAGGATCGTATTGTACTTTTTCATTTAATTGATTCTCTCTGAATGATAATCTTCTTCTTCAAAGCCATTATTATTTTTTGCCTCCATTCTTCTCTTGTGACAGGTATTTTGCTTGCAGGTGTTCTTGGGATCTCTGAAGTTGTATTTCTCAACTTCTTCAGTCAACAAAATCCCCCTGTGAATGATATCCCTATTAAGCTATGATCTCTCCCCTTTGACTGATATTCTGTTAAGCTCTATTTTTCACATATATCTCTCCCCCTTTGACATTAATGCCAAAAACCTGATATAAACATCAAAGAAAAATCATAAATCCACTAAACCACACAGTTGACTACTCACCCTGAGTAGTAGCACCAACACATCAATCCAGAATGAATAGTAGCTCTGTAAATGCATAGTGGACTAATGCCAATCAGCATCACTCAGGTCTCTACCGAAGGAGTAGAAACCCCCAATCTATCTCTTAAGTACTCAAATGATTCCTTAGGCAAGGGTTTAGTGAAGATATCTACAATTTATTCTTTAGTGTTCACATAAACCAATCTGACTTCATTTGCTTCCACCTTCTCCTTCAAAAAGTTGTACTTGATAGATATGTGCTTTGTCTTAGAATGAAATACCAGATTCTTTGATATGTCAATAGCAGCAAAGTTATCACAATGAATAACTACCAGTTTGTTACAATCCACCCTCATATCCTTCAACATTTGCTTCATCCATAGAACTTGTGTACAGTTACTAGCAACAACGACATACTCAGCTTCAGCAATAGATAAAAAGGTACATGATTGTTTCTTGCTGATCCATGAAACAAGTTTCTTTCCAAGAAAGAAAGCTCCACCGAATGTGCTCTTCCGATCATCAACATATCCAGCCCAATTTGCATCTGTATATGCACATAGTGTAAAACTATCATCTTTAGGATACCACAAACCATATTCAGTTGTTCCCTACAAATACCTGAAAATCCTTTTCAGTGCACTCTCATGATTCTCTCTAGGATCACTATGATATCTTGATACAATACAAACTGCATTCATTATATCTGGTCTATTATGAGTCAGATATAATAAACCTCCAATCATAGACTTGTACCTTGTAGGATTTACCAATGTTGATACGTATTTCTTTGTCAATTTCTCACTTGTAACCATAGGAGTACCAATCGGTTTATAATTTTTCATACCAAATTTCTTCAAGAATTCCCTAGCATACTTAGTTTGACAAATGAGAATACCTTTATCAATCTGAGTAATCTGCAAACCTAAGAAAAATTGCATCTCCCCAATCATAGACTTCTCAAATTCATTCTTCATATTATCAGAGAATTCCATACATAACTTATCCTCACCTCCAAAAATGATATCATCAACAAAGACTTCAACAATCAATATGTCATCATCAGTGATATTATAATATAAATTATTGTCGGCATTACCTTTAGTGAAACCAAGCTTCAAAAGATATTTATCCAATCTTGCATACCAAGCTCTAGGGGCTTGTTTCAATCCATATAAATATTTCCTTAACCTGCAAACCATGATTTTGTCATCTGAAAGTGAAAATCCATGAAGCTTCTCAATATAAAATTCCTCTTCAAGATCTCCATTCAGAAATGCACACTTAACATACATCTGATAAACCTTGTAGTTCTTATGGGCAGCATAAGCAAGAAATACTCTCACAGCTTCAATCCTAGCTACCAGAGCAAAAGTTTCATCATAATCAATTCCTTCCTTCTAAGAATATCCTTTACAAACCAATCTATCCTTATTCCTCACAACTTGTCCATCTTTGTTCAATTTGTTCCTAAAAACCCGTTTAGTTCCAATAACATTCTTATTTTTAGGTTGGGGAACTAAAGTCCATGTGTTATTCTTTTCTATCTAATCTAATTCTTCTTCCATAGCTTTCATCCAACATGCATCTTTACATGCTTCAATTACTGATTCCAGTTCAATTTGAGAAATTAAAAATTCCTCATCAGTTGTCAACCTCCTTCTTGTCATTACTCCTTTATTCTTGTCTCCAATGATCTGATCTTTTGAATGATTTAACCTAACATACTTAGGAGTCTTCTATTTTTTTGTTCCTCTGCTTTGATCTTCAGTTACTATTGAATTTTCTGATACTACCGGAGTAACTGGTTCAACATTTTGTTCTTGTGTAGGTGCTACCAGTTCACTTATGATCATTTCCACTGTCACTTCTCTCTCATAAGTTCTGATTTGACCTTTGTACTTCTCATCCACCTTGGCATTAGTGCTCTCCATAATTCTTTGCAATCTTTTGTTATAACATCTATATGCTTTGATTTCATTAGAATAACCAAGAAATGTCCCTTCATCACATCTAGGATCAAACTTTCCAATGTAATCATCTCTTTTGATATAGCATTTACTACCAAAGATTCTAAAATACTTAATTGTAGGTGTATGACCAAACCATAACTCATAAGGTGTCTTATTGATGTCTCCTTTGATATGAACTCTGTTGACTGTGTATACCGCCATGTTCATAGCTTCTCTCCAATAGATAAGAGGCAGATTAGCTTCCATCATCATAGTTCTAGTTGCATCCAAGATAGTTTTGTTCTTCCTTTCCACAATACCATTTTGGTGAGGTGTCCAGGGTGTAGATAACTATCTCCTTATCCCATTCTTTTCATAATAACTATTAAATTCACCAGATGTGAACTCTCCACCCTAATCAGACCTTAAGCATTTAATCTTCAATCATGTCTCTATCTCAACTTTAGCTTTAAAGATCTTAAACTTTTCAAATGCTTCAGATTTCTCCCTTAGAAAAGTAACCCACATTATTCTAGAATAGTCATCAATAATTAGCATAAAATATCTATCACCCTAAAAAACTTTTGATTCTAGTAGGACCACACAAATCAATATGAATAAGATCAAGAACATCATTAGATTTATCTTGTATACTCTTAAAAGAATTTCTGACTTGCTTTCCCATTTGGCATTCCTTACATATCAAATTATAGGGCTTCACAATCTTAGGTATATCTCTAACTACCTTAGTAGAACTGATCTTTACAATGCAATTAAAATTCACATGCCATAACCTCTTATACCATAGCCAACTCTCATCAATTTGTGCAATCAAACATGTCTTCTCACGAGAGTTCAAATGAAAGATGTTACCTTTATTCTAAGTACCGGTTGCAATCTCTAATCCAAATCTGTTGATAATCTTGCATTTTCCATCCTTGAACTATAATTGAATCCCTTATCCACCAATTGTCCTACACTCAAAATATTATGTCTTAAACCTTTAATATAATAAATATTATCAGTGTTATTCTTACCATATAATTATATAATTCCTCTTCCCTTGATCATGCATGCTTTTTCATCTCCAAATCTAACTAGACTGCCATCAAATTCTTGCAAAGATAGAAACTTCCTTTTATCTCCAGTCATATGATGTGAACATCCACTGTCGATCACCCATACATCCTTGTCTTCAACTTTAGCAGCAAGGGCCTTTTCTTCAGGCACCAGATCATCTTCCTTGATAGCCAAGAATACCCATTCCTTTCCATTATCAGATCCGCTAGCTGAATCTTGTGTCGGTTCATCATCAAAATCAGTCACACCTTCCTCATCTGCATAGTAGCATGATTTTTCTTTGTTCCACCTGTACTTGTAGTGTCATGAAATTGCGATCCTTGTAATTGTCGACCACATTAGGGTCCTTACGCATGCGATTTGAATCCCTAAGCCGGATCGGAGACCAGAGACTTGTTCGACACCTGGAAACTACATCTTGCTTGCCCTCCACACTGCCTAAACTGCATCCTATCTTGGAAAAAAGGGAAGGATAGGGGCGTGGCACCCCTATTCTCCTAGTAAAGGGGCATGGCGCCCCTATCCCCTACCCTATTTTGGATTAGGACCCTTTAAATTGTTCTTTGGTGGTTGTGCATTGAGCGAGAAAACTCCCCCAGTGTTGGCCTGCGACAGAAAATTAGTCAATTAACCCTAATTGATGAGTATATAAGTCACATTTGCCCTTTCATTTGCATAAGTTCAACAATCAAAAAAGTTGGATAAGTGATAAGGCAGGCATAAGTTCAAGCATTCTCAAGTCTCCCTTCAAGGCTAGGTGTTGCATTCAAGCCAAGGATTCAACCATTGAAGAAGAGATCCCTTTCAACATTCAATTCCACACAAGAAAATCTATATACATTCTATCTACAACCTCCCTTGAGGTGGCTTACATTTTAGTCTTTTATTTACATTTACTTGCAAGTACTTTCTTTTATCATTTGGTTAATTTCAAAACTGGGGTTTGACCTGAAGGCAAACCCCCAATCCCAACCCCTTTTCCTCTCTTTTTTGTGTGTAGGTTGTGCATGCGCAACTGCACTTTCGGATTTGGACTCCATTTGCAGAGGTGGAAAAACCCTTTTCATTTCACGGATTTTTCGGAGGACCGTGTACACTCCCACCACGGTCCAAGTAACTTTTTCTCAAATTCACAGGGTAGCTTCGTCTCGACATATTATTGCCAAATCTAGGTGCACAGCTTCATCCTATGCTTATATCTTGAGTTATCATCAGATTTTTGTCACTTTTCCACTTGGTCTACACAATTCAATCAATTTCAAATCTCAATCTCAGAAGACGGTATTAACTTACCATTCTTATATCACTCAGAATTCAATCTCCTTTCTAGAGGTTGAATCTAGTGTATTTTCCCCCCTCTTCTAACATAATGCATGAAAAGTGTTTGAAGGGAAATCCGAAGTGAAATTTTTATCTCTCCTCGGAGGGAAGAAAAGCTTTCCTCTTGATCTCTCCATCATTCACCTTTTTCAACATTATATTTTGGTGAACCCGACCTCTTCCATGCTTTATTCTAAAAATAATTGCATATTTTTCATTTCCAAGTTTAATTTTTGTGCAAACTTAGTGGTTAACACATTCAAAACCATAGTTTTTCAAATTGAAATTGAACTTGTGTAAAAATTGCTTGTTATTGTCTTAGATCTGAAAAATTGCTTTGTTTGTCAAATTCAATTTCTTCATTGCCTTGTTCAATTTGCAAATCTATACTAAATCTATGGATGATGACTTTGTTATCATACCCTCATCTGAGCAATTCCATGTGAAGTTGGGCTATCCTCGACTATCTTCCATGAAGGCTATTGCTTCTCCAATCCATAAGTGTTTGAAATTTCCTCACAATCGAGAAATCATAACCGTGAACCATAGCTTATTTCGTCCATCCGAAAGAATCCCTAGTGTTCCTATTGATTTATTTTGACCTAAGCAATTTCAATCTCTTCCATCAAAGAGCGATGCTATTTTTCAATCTTATCAAAAATGGAAGAAAAATATGATCCTATCCTTAAGTCAACCTAGATCCCCAACACTTGACATTCCTATCATACTTGAAGATTAACTTCTTCCCCTCATGGATAGAACTAATCTCCCTCCTAAGGAATATCTTAAATCTATTCCTATGGATGTGACTATGCCTTCTCCTAAGAAGAAGAACATTATTCCTCCTAAGGTTAGACCTGTACCTCCTCCTCATGATGGACCTGGTCTTCTTCCTACACCTAACATTCTTCCTTTATATGGCACAGTTCCACCTCCTTCCTCTTATCAAGAGAAGAGGCATGCTTCTCCTCTTGTCCAACCCAAAAGACCCCAACCTAAACCTTCAACTATGAAAGAGAAAAACATTCCTACTTTTTCAAATGTTCTTCCTCCTTCTCAGCCTTCCATTAAGACTCGATGAAATCGTTGTGCGAGAGAACACCAACAAAGATGTCGTGTTCGAGCTCATGAAGTTGTCCCTCAAACTATTACATCTCCTAAAACTCCAATAGTTGACATGATTCTCTTTTCTCCTAAGCAAGATGTTCAACCTACATCTCCAAATCATAAGTTGCACAAAACATGTGATGGTTTTACTCCTATTTGTGTACTTGCTCCTCTTTCTCTAAATTTGATGAAGAAATGAGTGAAAATGTTATTCATGATGGCAACACAACTCCTCATGCTTCTGATAGTGATTATGAATATGTTGATGTGGACATGCATTTATCAACTGAATTTTCACCTGATAGTGATTATGAATATGTTGATGTGGACACGCATTTATCAACTGAATTTTCACAAACCCTAATCCTAGCTCCTAGAATCGAACAAAGTGACTTACCACATGAGCATAGTCCATGTTTGGATCTTTTGATAGCTCCATCTGTTGTGCTTGATGTCACTCCTCTAGCATGTTGCTCGCTTTCCCAAAATAGTGATCAACAAGATCGAGAGGCGGATGTTGTGCTAGATTAGCAATATTAGCATTGTAGATCTTCTCTCTCTCTTTTCTTTCTCTTTTGTGACCATTCTTCTATGTGTATCCATGTTCTTCTATTTTTTCCTTTATGTCTACTTGAGGTCGATGCAAAGTATTGAGATCTCTTTTGGTCTCTTTCATGTTGACTTGAAAGACATCCTCTCTTCCCTTTCTTCTAAGGTCGTATCCTTTCTTTGGGGAATGACAATTATTATATGCACATATACATATATGATATACATGAGCTATCATACAACATACTGACCCCGAGGAAAGTGAAACTACCTCATTCTTTGTGTTTTGTGTTCATTATCCTTGGGTTTATTGCTCATTTAGGGGCTAAATCCTTGTGATAATGTGCTCCCTCTCCTCTCTCTCTTGGGTGTATCCTACCTTAAAGAAATCGCTCCCAATAAGGTGTGTGTGATCCCTTTAATGTGAGGGCATACGCTCCGCTCATATTTTCCTATTCGATACTTAGAATTATTTAGTGAACTCAACTTTGCTTTATAATTTTGATATATTTTTCCCTTCTCGATCTTCTCTTTTACTTTGTCAATCGATGTCATAAGATCCTGAATCCACTTGGGGCTTGGTCCATCTTGCCTCCTTGACTCGGTAGAAGTCTTTCAATCTTGTTTCCTTGTACTTTACTGGTAGTATTGGCATACGCCTATACTCCCGCTAAAGTGGGGGCTAAATGTAGTGTCATGAAATTTTGACCCTTGCAATTGACGACCGCATTAGGGTCCTCACGCATGTGATTTGAATCCCTAAGCCAGATCGGAGACTAGAGACTTGCTCGGCACCTGGAAACTGCATCTTTCTTTCCCTCTGCACTGCCTAAAACTACATCTTGTCCTAGAAAAAAGGGTAGGACAAGGGCGTGGCACCCCTGTCCCTTGCTCTATTTTGGGGAAAGACCCTTCAAATTGTGCTTTGGTGGTTTTGAATTGAGCAGGAAAACTCCCCTAGTGTTGGCCTGTGACGGAAAATCAGTCAATTAACCCTAATTGATGAGTATATAAGTCACATTTTCCCTCTCATTTGCATAAGTTCAACAATTGGAAAAGTTGGATAAGTGATAAGGCAGGCATACGTTCAAGCACTCCTTTCCAGCATTGAGCATTCTCAAGTCTTCCTTCAAGGCTAGGCGTTGCATTCAAGTCAAGGATTCAACCATTAAAGAGGATATCCCTTTCAACAATTAATTCCATACAAACAAATCTATCTACATTCTATCTACAACCTCCCTTGAGGTGACTTACATTTTAGTCTTTCATTTACATTTACTTGCAAGTACTTTCTTTCATCATTTGGTTAATTCCAAAACTGGGGTTTGACCTTAAGGAAAACCCCCAATCTCAACCCCTTTTCCTCTCTTTTTGTGTGTACATTGCAGGTGCACAGCTGTACTTTTAGATTTGGACTCCATTTGTAGAGGTGGAAAAACCCTTTTCATTTCACGTATTTTTCAAAGGATCGTGTACACTCCCGCCACGGTCTAGGCATTTTTTTCTCAAATCCACAAGGCGGCTTCGTCTCGACATATTATTGCCAGATCCAGGTGCACAACTTCATCCTATGCTTCTATCTCGAGTTATAATCATATTTTTTGTCACTTTTCCACTTGATCATAAGTATACAAATCAATCAATTCAAATCTCAATCTCAAAAGAGGGGATTAACTTACCATTCTTATATTACTCAAAATTCAATCTCCTTTTCTAGAGGTTGAATCTAGTGTATTTTCCCCCCTTATAATGTAATGCTTGAAAAGTGTTTGAAGGGGAATCCGAAGTGAAACTTTTATCTCTCCTCAGAGGGAAGAAAATCTTTCCTCTTGATCTCTCCATCATTCACCTTTTTCAACATTACAGTACTTATGCTTGTTCTGATAATCATGGTTAGGCCTAAAAGATCTTCTAGCTCTTTCCTCAAATCTTGAATTCCTTTCAGGACATCTAGATGCAAAATGACCAATCTTATTACATGTGAAACATTTAAAAGGTGATTTTCCTTCATACTTACTTCCTATCAAACCTTTAGGTACTCTTCTAGTAAATAGGGCTTCAAGTTTCTCAAACTCTTCATCTTCTTTCTTCATTTATTCTAGTTCCTTAGCATATAAATCTTTCCAATCACTCTTGTTGGTAGATGATGTAGATGCATGAAAAGCAGGTTCAAATTTTGTAACTCCAGAGGGACCAAATTCCTCAAGCTCAAAATCAGAGAACTTCCCAACCAAGGTATCCCTATTAACATGTGTGTTTGCCATTCTTCTCAACTCATTAATTGTAGTAGCCTTCATCTTTTAATCTGGTGGCAAAACTCTCAATAATTTAGAATCTATTTCATCTTCGCTCAAAGATCCACCACGACACTGAATTCCTAGAACAATTTTATTAACTCTCTCCATAAAAGTAGTAATCCTTTCATCTTCTTCCATCTTCAGGTTCTCATATCTCACCTAGTAACCATCAAGTTTAGCAATTTTAACATTAGGGTCACCTTCATTCAAGTCTCCAATTTATCCCATATAGCCTTTGTAGTTGATTTGTTGGTTAGTCCCATAACTTGTTGATTAGAAAGTGCACACAAAAGTGCTTCTCTAGCTCTACAATCATTTTTAATGTCCTTATCCAAGCCTACCGGAGGAGGATTTCCAAATGTCAGATTATGAGGTGTATATCCTTTCTTAGCGATCTCCCAAATCTCCTTTCCAAGACATCTCAGATGAGTCTCAATCTGAATGTTCCATACTCTGTAATTTGTTCCATCATGCCTAGGAATTTATCTCCGGAAAATAGTTGCAGATGACCTTGATGAACTTGAACTATTAGACGCCATAGGATCTTCCTCAAGTAGTTAAGCTTCTGTGGAGAGGACCAAGTTCTGATACCAATTGTTAGACAACTCAGATAACCAATGGACAACTAAGAGGGGGGGCAAATCAGTTGTCAACAGATTATAGAACTTTAAGCATTAAAATATTATTAACGGAACACATAAACCAAATACTAAAATAGCAGATATAATAGTTAAACACAAATATAAGCCACAAAACATTTACCAACCATCCATAAAAGATAACACCAAGACTTGTACGTGGAAACCCGATGAAGGGAAAAACCATGGTGGGAAGCCTACCCACAGTCAAATAATACTTTTGCAGTAAGTATGTGATTACAAAAAGAGGGGCCTGGACATGCAGGAAGGCCAACAGCCTAGAGCGCACTGCTCATCACAAAATGAGCCTCACTGATGATAAAATAAATCTAGACTACAATCTGGAATGAAGAGTGAACTGCAATAATAACATCTCCTATGCCTGAGTACAGCTCTAGTTAAGCTCAATATCAGAGGTCTTAAACCTCTTTCACCAACCCAATTTGATCACCTATGATCAACCAAAACCTCTGCATATGATTACAACCTTATTCGCACACAAATAATTGTATAACCCTAAAACCATAGACCCATAACCATAACATGGTCTACAAAGAGATCTTACATCATATGTATACCAACCTAGTACCTAAATAATTAAGTCGGCCACCTAAAAGATAATACAATAAATTCATAACATAAAACCCCAATCCAATGATCAACCAAGTTGGACTAAGACCAAAACAACATAATCCAATCAATAGATCCAACCGGTAACGCATTGGGATCATCCACCAACACGTTACATAAATCGGTCCATAACCTAGCAAAATAAGATAGCATTAGGTCTAGTCCTAAATGAAACACTACTGGTCAACAGGAACGCGAACAAGATAACCAACATCCTGAAATCCATCTAGAAGTTGCACCAACACCACTTATAATGTGCATCAAAAGATCTTCAACAAAGCTCTACCAGTAAAACCCTTACCGATGACCAAAAAGGCTTACTAGAACAAATGATAGCTCCCTGAGCCATCAAATCCCAAACCAACTGATCATGATACGCATCTAAATATCATGAATGACAGATCCAACCCAATTCCACAAACCAAAGCATACCGAAGCATACCAGATCAATATCATAATCCAACCGCTCTACCGAAACCTACTAGAAACCAGTAAACAACCAAAACTGTCGATGTTGCCATCAATGACAAAACATTAATGCAACACATAATTAATTCCTTCAATTTGCCAACAGGAAAACTCCATGGGATAAAATATAGAAAACTTACCAATGCTAAGTAAAATGATTGAACATTCCAAAAACTTAAGAATATTCTATATTATTTACAGCTTGTAACACTTATTAGGACATGGGGACCCACTCAAGATGTCTTGAATTGGTTATAAGTAGTGGATCAAAATTGTAGGCACACAAAATTTCAGGGACTCAAAGAAAAAATTAGCATGACAAAAATTTTGTCTAGGGACATGTGCCACTTGTTGGCATGGTGAGAATATAGCTATCATTGAGAGTAGACCAAATATGGAGAACACAAATATTGATAATGGGTTACTCTCTACAATGACACACATGGGTCATGAGCGCATAAAGACACTAAGGTGGCCATATAGAAACACAAAAAAAGACAAGACATGGTATATGCAAAGAAAAATAACATACAACGGATGATTTTGAATCACACTAGATTGAAAATATAGATGCAAATAGAACCAATAATCATTTGTAAGTCAAACATATAAGAAGATCCATCGAAAAAAGTCATAGATAAACTACCACAATTACTTTCCTCTATCAAAGATAAGCCTAATAAAGGAACATCTAATGTCCTTCAAGTAAATGTTGCATTCACCACCTATTTTCAACAACTATATTTTTTCCATTCATGAACACAATATAAATGATACCAAAAATGTAGATCCACTATACTATCAAACTTATTATTACTGGGTAGCCATAAATAATAGGTTTTGGATGTATTCCATGATGTATCAATTTTGCATAGAATGATAGGGGTAAAATTCTAAAAAATAGGTCAACCTCAAAATAATTAAAAAATGTGAAAGGAAAGAAACTACTCCCATATGAAGGTGCATTGATATTATGCTCAATAAAATCTTCATGTGAAGAGGAAAATAATGAATACTTTTAATTCACAATTCAAGGAAAACTAAACTTGTTTGTACCCTTTCCTAGTGCAAGGAATAAAATCATCAAGCAAGCATTCCAACTTGGAATGCTTCAAAATCATATACAATATCAAGTGGGATTTTAACATGTTAATTCATAAATTTCATGTTACACCCATATAAAGGACTCAAACATAATAATATCATTATTATCCATAATATAGAATCATCCCTAAAAGGGAAGCCTCGTAGTCAAGAAAACCTTCCATAAACTCTAGGATACTATATGAACTCAAGTTTTGACCAGCACCTTTAATTTTTTCATTAATAGAAGGATCATATTGATGAATCTTAAATGTTGCTCATTTTCCTAAAATGAAATGTCACTCACAAGGTTGAGATTGTCATCATCCAAGTGAAATCATCTCATTACTAGAATACGAAGTAAGGCCAACTCCATAGGAGTGGGTTATCTCTCATATGCTTTGATCTTAACTTACACTTGGGAGGGTGTTCCTAGGTGTATGTCTTAATAGGTATTTGAATTAAAAAATGGACACCAAAAATAACTATAACCAAACCCGATCAAATACTTAACCCCAATTACTATCACTAGTTCAAGAAATATTAGTTGCATAAAACCCCTATATAACTAATATGACTATGCAAGCATGACCGACATAAAATGAATCCATTTGAGGCTCACTAAATATATTTTATGTGGTTATATTGAAAATCGTGAACTACTAGTTAATATTTTTTTGTTTGACAGTTTGATATTGATAAAATGGTTTCATATTCGTGCCTTATCCCTTATGAAATTTATTTATAGTTCATTAGGGAAACAAAAAATTGAAAGTAAAACAACAATGAGTTATGTATTTGTATAAAAATATATATATATAATAAAATTTGTTACAAAGCGTGCTTATAAATCCATAACATAATTGCATATCTCCATACATAAATTAATAAAGATCATTACAAGGCTTGCAATATTTTTTAAATGGCGCCACATTCATCTAACTCAACATTACTTTCATGTCAACAAGTGTGAGAAGGGAAAATCCCTAGTTGTTACAAACAAACTCTCCTAGACATATACTTAATGTTATGGGGACATTATACATTAAAACTACTTACAATAGTAATATCCTTTGATTTCACAAGCCTAAATCCCACCAAATGGATTGGACTAGTATTTAGAGTTACCATGCATCAAAATTGAAACTCTCTAACATTTAGAGACTATCAAGTGACTTGTTGATTGAGAACACAGTTATACCTGAGAGGAAGGGGGTGAATCAGTATACCAACAAACTTTTACTTTTTCAACTGAATATCACAAGTATATAACTTAATCTCAAAGCATACTCAATGCATATTAATATTAACATTAAATCTAACTATTATAGAATAAAAGATATACATGGAAACCCTATCGAGTGCAAATCACAACAAATTAATGCTTTTATATATTTAATATACTTTTACAAAGTTTGTAGGCTCAACATACTAGAGGCACTAGCCCCCCATTCAATTTGTGAGAACCTTTCTCAATAGAGGCACCAACCCATCATTATATTAGTGAGCATCAACTCAGTAGAGGCACTAACCCCTCATTCAAATTTCCACCTTATCAATGTTGCTTCTTCAAAGAATGATGGACAAACTTCTCTCCACAAGTTTCCTTCTTCAAACTACTACTATGGCGACAACAAATTTGACACACAACTGATCATAATATCTCAATCATAATATCTCATGAGAATCATTATAAATCTACCATACTACACCTCACAAAACTCTCTTCAAAATGCTTCAATGTCTTCTTTAATTTTGCATGGAACCCTCTACAAAAGTCTTCACTAATGGTTCCTCATTAACTTGTATATATGTTTGATTCTCTTCTTTTAATTTTTCTATAATTTCCTTCCTCGAATTTGATACATTGATATCTTAAAACTGCTATATTTTCCCTCTCAAATATTATTTAGGTCTAATCATAGATCTCTCACAAATGATCTTAACTTCCTCTTCAAAATCTGTTTTTATCTTCACATATTCCTCTTATCAAATCTAAGACAATATTCTTATATAGTGCCTTGTTGTATATCTAATTTGTATATTTCCTCCACTCTCTCTCCATGTATAATGTTTATTGAAGGGGAATATCTTTTAAATGAAAGATGTCTTTGAGACATCACACCCCTTGAGAATACAAACATTAACCACATCTCTTCTAAATCATACCTTTTGAAGAAAATTTTCTTTAACACAATTCTCTATTTTTCTTTATGAATCACACCATTCGGAGATGCAGATTGATCAACATAATAACCACATCCTTTCACTCTCTAAATCACTATTTCTTTCAATTAGTGTTCTTTAACATAGAACATAGTCATCCTTTATGAATTGTCACGTGTCCTCCTTCACAAGTTCATTGCCTTTTATGTTTATAACTATCAAGAGTTTTGTTTTTTTATAGTCATACTAATCGTTGTCTTAAGCAAATTAATTGTTTCTTATTAAATGCTATCTAGTACACTCATTTCCTTTAATCATTATTTTGAACCAAATGAAATTATTTCTTTAGTCATCATTTTCATAATAGTTGTGCATTCTTAAGGAATTTCGAGATTGATTTATCGCTACCTTTATTTGTCTTTACTGGGGAAGGGGAGCCAGTACGTGTGCACCCTAATTTCATGGGTCCATGTGGACCTCCGGCCTTTTTTTTTGCCATCCATGTAGACTGTTGAGTGGACTAATAAAATGTTGGAAATGTGCCTTGAATTAACTTGATTTGTGTTCAGGTTGATCGAAATAACCTACCCCAATGGAACAGCTAGACAACATGATGTATCCTTCTTCATCGGGTTTCGGAGTAGCAATGTTCATGTTAAGTCGTTGGGCTGATGGAACCTCCTTCTTTTTGATCGGCTATCGAGTGAGCTTGGTTAGCATTACATCAATGACCCGATGAGGTTGCCTTCGGCGATTGGGATGTCATCAGCTATTGGAGGAGTTTGTTGAATGCTATGTCGATTACCCGATGGATCCACTTTGGTTGAATTTTTTGGTATCAGGGATCGGGGTAGCTATAAGGAAAGCCATGTGTGGAAAACGCTCTCCTATCATCAATTCTCAGGGGATTAGCAAGGAAGGAAGTATTTCAATTTTAGTTTGCAATACATTAAAATAAACACAGACATAAGATTAAGATGAACCAAACAGAATAGCACCAAAGAAAGACACCAGATATACATGGGAAAACCCTTACAGGTAAAAAACCCACCACCAAAGAGAGATCACTTTATTCAGTAAACAACACGCTTACAATAAAGTTATCAGATCCTCTTTTCCAGACTCTGATCTCAAAACTCTGTTCTCACCACATGTAGACACATCGACTTGGCTACTTATAAAACCATCACCTCCACACAGCGTTCATGCATACCCTTCTTTGCTTTGCTCATCGGTTACATCTCTAGCAACTGCCATCTATCCAACCAAACATTCCTCTGTCAATTTGTATAACGACCTTGGAATGTAACCGTCGAGTAACAGCCTGTCCATTCATGAACTCATGGAAAACATATTATCCCACATTCATCCGAAAGTTAGGTCGGTTCATATTCAAATACACCAACAGAACTACTAGTCTTTTGGACTTCGGTTCGGGCGACCATCCACAGTCGGATACTTCCCCATCGGCCATCAAAACCAGCACTGAAAAGTTACCCCGATATTCGATCAGAGTAAAGAACTTCATCAGACTTTGACGTAACTTTCATCTAGTCAACCCGATCACCGAAGGTGACCTCATTGGGTATCGGTGTAGCAAACAACCAGTTCTCCTGATCTCCAATGATACCCTAATCACCAAAGGCAATTCCATCGGGTCATCGGGAAGACAACCAAATAGCTATCCCGATCGTCCGATCTTCCTTGATCTCTTTCTGCGCTCTGCCACGTGACACCCCCTGATTGGCTCTGGGGTCCCTGTCATGTCACCTTAGCACGGCCTCACTAATTGCCCAGAATGAAGCTCTTCTTTGTCGTTGGGTCCCACCATGGTCACCAAGTCGTGGAGAATAAACTTCGTGCATCTCGCCATAGCGGTATAGAGACAATCGTCTAATCATGCCAGACTTGCTCACCTATTAACCGATAACAGGAAGAAGGTTCCATCGGCCATCAGCATAACTATGAACAATCAATTCTGATCCCCGATAAACTAGTAGATGACTTCATCAAAGCGGTTCTAGACAAATCTACCCTATCGGCCATCAGTAACAGTACTGCAAAGTTACCCTGATCACCTAAAGCAGCTTCATCGGGTCATTAGCACATACCCTAAATTGTTTCCCTGATGAGCAATGCACTCCAAGTCAGAAGAAGTCGAACTCATCGAACATCAACTAGCTTCCAACTTGTTCTACCGATAGTTGATGACAACCCAATCGCCGAAGGTGACTTCATCCGGCCATCGGCCAGACTCCAACAGTGCTCCTCGGATAGATGAAGCATGTGAAGGCGACTTCATCGAGTGATCGAGACAACATCCAGCAGGCTACATCGAGACATCAAAATAAATTCAATATGGCTAACCCGATAGGTGATGTTAACCCGATGACCACAAAAGTGGATCTAGACACTGCTTCCCGATAACCAAACAAGGAGGATACATCAGGTAGACCTAACTCGATACTTGTCTGCAACATGTTCATCGGCCAGAGTCACACCAATAGGAAAAGTCCACAACCTGATACCTTCCCACAAGTTGTTCCATTAGGGTAAGTTACACCGACTAACCTGAACACTGGTTAAGAGAATTTGAGGCATATTTCCAATAGTAGCCAGTTTGAGTGTGTTTCTAATGACCCAATGAAATCAACTAAGTGCTATCGGTGATCAAGATGACATGGTTGGTTGCTACACCGATACCCGATGAGTCTGCCTTCATTGGTATCGAGGATCGGGGTAGCCAGTTTGGTTTTCTTGTCGATGACCTAATGGAGTCGCCTTTGGTGATCAGGGTATCATCAAAGATCGGGAGAACCTGTTGAGTGCTACGTCGATGGACCGATGGACCTGTCTTCTTGGTCATCGGAGATCAGGGAAACTATGGAAGTAGATTAGCGATGGCCTGATGGAATCATCTTAGGGTCATCAGGAGATCGGGTCTACCTGTTGAAGGCTATCTCGATGGAGCCGACCTGTTTGGAGTCGCATTAGTGGATTCATCTACTGGTTCATTGGGAGATTGGAGCAACGCATTTTTTGTCTTTCCGATGGCCAATAGAGTAGAGACCGACTACGGGTGTGCGTTCAAATCAAAGTCCAAAAGGCAAAACACTTGGACACTAAAGATGGTCTTGTCGGTATATATGAATACGAACCGACCCGACTTCCTGATGAATGTGGGATAATGGACGAGTCGTGAATACAGGACGGTCGACGGTTAGACTTTCTGGCAGTTGGAGTGACTAACTATTGTGTGAACTGCATTTGACAGATGTAATTAGAGTAGCCAGAGGAAATCGAAACGTAATGTTGGTTAGGTGGATGGATGTTACTGAATGACAGACTGTTGGACTCCATAATGGTTATGCTTAACCGATACGTTGTAATCGATGACTGACATTTATGTTGCCAGAGATGTAACAGGTAGTGACAGAGGTTATTGTGTGATGTGTGGTGTGGAGTCCTATTGGAAGCCTGAGTGTTTTGCATAGGTGATGACTGTGATCGAAACATAGATTCTGAGAGCAAATGCCTGTGAAGAGGAACTATAACTTTATTGTAACCTTCTGTTAACTGTGAATAAAGTCATCTCTCTTTGGTGGTGGGTTTTTTACCCGTAAGGGTTTTCCCACGTAAATCTGGTGTTAAATCTCTGTTGTGTTTTCTGTGTGATTAGTTTTTCATTAGTCTCTGTATATCTTAATGTTTTGCAAAAGAATTTAAAGACATACTTGCTTGATTTCCCTTAGAATTGGTGTTAGAAGAGTGTTTTTCCACAATGTTCTCTCCTTACAAGTGGTATCAGAGCTTGGCCTATTGTGTTATCCTTGTTGGATAGGGTTGGTTCTTTGTGCCAATTCTGGTTTTTAGTGGGAGTCTAGCAGAGTGTTTATTTGTCTTGTTTATAGTTTAAGATGGTGAGCACCTCTGGGCAAATGGACATTGAGAAGTTCAATGGCTCCAACTTTGAGTTGTGAAAAATTAAAGTTGAAGATTTGTTGGTTGATAGAGATCTCTGGATTGCAGTGGCTGGAACTAAACCTTCAGGCATGAAACAAGAGGAGTGGGACCTTGCAGATAGAAAAGACAAAGGGTTGATCGGACTCTATTTGGCAGACTCTGTTCTATTAAATGTTCATGAGGAGAAGACTGCTAATCTTCTATGGAAGAAACTTGATGATATTTATCACGGAAAGTCTCTAGTAAATAAGTTGTTCTTGAGGAAGAAGTTGTATTCCTTGAAGATGGACGAGGGTACATCTTTAGCAGATCATCTGAATGTTTTCAACATGATTGTTGCATAGTTAACCTCCGTAGGAGTCAAGATTGATGATGAGGATCGATGTATGCTTATGTTATGTTCTCTGCCTAACACATGGGATCATCTGGTAATGGCCATTGGGAGTACAACAACCACACTCACAATGGAAGGTGTGGTTGCTTCATTACTGTCAAAAGAAACATGAAGAAAATCTTCTGAGATGGTCAAGGAGGCTCTCACTGTTAGAGGAAAGAAAGAGGACAAGAAGTCTAAATCCAAGTCAAAGGAAAGTTCTAAGTCTCTTGGAAAGAAGTCAAAAGTGAAGTGTTGGAATTGTGGGCAAACTGGTCATATCCGAAAGGATTGCAGAGAGAAGAAGAAAAATAAGAGTTCTTCAGATTCTAGGTCCTCTTAGAATGATGATGGAGATGCCTTCTGAGCTGCTTTGACAAGTCGGACATCTATTGGTGTCTGGTTCAATCTTCATGAAGAAGATGTTTATCATGATGCCATGTAAGACTTGGTACCATGTTTGGCAGTGATGTATATTCATCACTTGATGGTGGATGATCTTCATGTGACTGAAGATGCTGACATCTTGAGGATTCATAAGTCCTTGGTAGAGATGTTGTTTATGTTTTAACATGTTATTCTTGTTAGGCTATTTTTTATTGTGTCATGGTACACTCTTGAGATGCATTTAGAGTTATGGGATGATATGGAGGTGCTCATATGGAGCATGTTATCTCTTTCGATGAGATGTTTTAGATCATGATTGTCATGTTTAAGTTCCTGATTCTGCAGTTGGAATTTTGACATTGATCTTTGTTATTTTTTGTGTTTTGAGAACATTGATCATTTGCTTAATACTTCATGATATTGTGGTTTTTCATTTGGAGTATTGGCATGGGTTGATCAATTAAAGGTACTCATGGATACATGGAAATATAGTATACCTTAGAGGTATGTATAGTTGGATGTGCTAGCACTTGTTGTAGGTGCTTTTCCAGCTATGTTTGTGACAAATGTTGGTACATTCGGTTACCCTTTTTTGATCGAGAGTTTTGTATTCTTGGGAGACAAAGTTTTCTTTTTTGTGAGATAGATTATATGGTTTTCTTAGTGTATACGAGGAAGTAGACGCAAGGAACCTTGAGGATGGGGGTATGTGAGGCTGTGTTGCAGCTAGTATCCACTACCTACCTATGAGTGGTGACTATCTCTTGGAGGCTAAACACCTTACACAACAAGGGATATTCACAAAGGTCTGGTATGGAAGGTAGCACCACTATGGTGTGCCTAGCACCATCGAGCCTTTGAGTGAGATATTGGTTATTTATGATCATATTGTTGTTAAGAGATCAGGCATAGAGATGCTGATCGTGCATGTTATCCTTGACCGAGCATTAGACATGCTCACATGTGGCCTTTTATGTTATGCTTTCCAGTTATGTGGATGGTTATTGCTTGTATCATGGAGTAAATTGTGTTAACTTGTCGCTATGTTATGGGGCATAGTCATTAGAAAGGTTTTCTTATACCTGGCAAGTGTAAACAATTGAGTTATTTATGTTGCTCTTATTTCATGAAAGTTAATTCGGTTGTAGAAATTGATATTTGGGAGCTAGTTCTATGTTATTAAATCTTATGATAAGATGGATTGGTAAAGGAAAATTGACCTTGATGGCATGTTTATTGTCATTTTTGGTCGATGATTATGGTAATTGTTGTTTACCTCTTTGTAATGTTTTAATTTGGTGTAATGAATGGAAGAAAATTCCTGTTTTCTCTGCTATGATTGTGGATAATTCCTAGAATATTTTAAGGAATGTATGGTTTTAGATGTATCTTGCCAATTGATAATGGCGTTTGTAAGGATTTTGCAATTATATTTCATTTATTTATGAAAAGATTTCTATGTGCAATTTGATCTTTGTTGAATGAGTTTCAGGGCTGATGTGTACGACATGTTCTCCATCTAGCCTTACGACTTCCAGGAGTAAGTCGGAACCTAGGGGGGAGAATGTAGTACCCCTACCGTAATCGATTTCTAACCTTGGTTTAATCTTGATTAGTTTATCGTAATATTATGTTATAGTCAGATGGTTGATTTAACACATAGCTATTGATGTGGTTTCGCACTAGTTGTATGCAAGTTATTCAGTGTTCCTATTTCATGATATTAGTATCGGACTAATGCTTTCATTAAGTTGTTATATATGTATGCATGTATGATCTTTGGTTGCCGGAGATTTCAGGTACGAAGTCGCATGAGTGCGAGGTTCGTCTTCACCTGGATGTGCAGGTTTGAGTGTACCTTTTTAATCCTTAGAGTTGGATTAGGTGGTCGTAAGACCCTAGTCGACCTTAGTCGTGCTCAAGTGAGCATCGCCAGTCATCATCGGTGACCCCTTCTTATTTGGGTTTGCGAGTCGTCTGTTTGGTTGACCTTCTCGATTTGCGTACCTGGTGTGTTTGGTTAATTGATTAATTAGTCCTTAGTAATTTCTTGATTAAATATGCGTTTGTGCATTGAAGATTAATGGGTTAAATTAATCTGGTTTCCGTTATGCGATTTCCGTTGATATGAATTGCTTATTTTAAATTGGGAGTGAATTCGATTAAATGATTGATTTGGAATAGTAAATGCATTTTATATATGTTGTTGAAAAAGAAAGATTTGTATTTAATTGCAAGAGGTTTAATTGTATTCGGTTGGCTTCTGAAATTAGAATGGCTAAATTTGATTAAATGAGAAAATCGTTTTTGGTTTTGAAAAGCAAGTTAATTTGTTGCTAGTTAGAAAAGTATTAAATTTGGGAATTATTTGTAAATAAGAATTTTTATTCCAAAAATGGAATTTTTGGGGTCAACTCTTCCATATAACCCAAATTTGGGGAAAATTGGAGAGGATGGACATTTTTGGAGGAATTTTGGTTGGGAAAGATTTTGGAGATGAAATTGGAGGATTTTGGATGGAGAAGGAAGGATTTGGGAGCTGGAGATTTGGACTCTCAACAGATCTTGCCAGGAACGCGAGATCAGGTAGGATTTATCTCTCTAAATTTTAGTTTTTGTTTGAAATGGAAATGGGGGTTTAATCTTGGCTTTGGATTCTCCATTGAATGCCATGTTTTTGATTGATTTAGTGAATTAACCAGCTTGGCTGGAAGTGTTTTTGAGATGTTGTTATTCCTCTTATCGTTTGGGTGTTAAAACCTATTTGTGTTTGGGAAAGAAATAGTTATCGTCAAATATCTTGTTACCCAATACACAGTTCGTTTAAAACGAACTTGTTAATTTTGAACCTGTGTGTTTTATTAAAAGAAAAATATATATCATGTTCGAACTGTGTTTATATTTTTTTAGCGCTGGGCGTTTTTGGTTCGGAACCAAACTGGGCGTTTGTTTTTATTGATTCGGTCTATGTTTTGGGGATTGGAGGCAGGGAGCGGAGCTCCACCCGCTCCGCCTCCCCTCTCCCCCGCTCCTCCCCTTTCTCCTCCCCCCTTCCTGTGCCTTCGCTCGCAGACCGCAGCGCCTGCGGCTCACGGCGGTGGCCGCAGGGGCCGCGATCGCAGACCGCAGCGCCTGCGGCTCACGGCGGTGGCCGCAGGGGCCGCGGTGGCCGCAGGGCGCCGCGGCACCTGCGGGCACCACCGTGAGCGCCGCTCGCGGGTGTTTCCCTGGCGCTAGGGTTAGGGCACAGCCCTAACCCTCGCCTCTTTGTTTTCAACGCGTTTTTTTTTTAAAGAAAAGAAAATAGTTATTTTAAAATGCGTTTTTCTTGTTTAAAAGAAAGCATAGTTTTTAATATGGTTTTTTTTTATATGTATTTTTTTTTACCATTCAAAAAAAAAAAGGGGCTTATAATATGTTAAATATTATTTTAATGATTAAGTTTATTTAGTTGCGTAACTATGATTAAGGGGCATAAAAATGATAAATGTTAAATTGGTATTGAGTAATGTTAAAATGGAGTTTATGGATTAAGCATTATACAACTTCATTTCGTAACTGATGCCTCCTTTTAATTAAGTTCTAAAACTGTGAATTTTCGCAACCGAACATCAGTGATTTTATTCTGATTGATGATGTTAAAAATTATCGTAGAACATATCATTTGAGTAATTGAAAAGTAGTGAAATAATTATCGTTGGGCATTAGAAATTTAACGATATGCATTGAAAATTATGAATCTGTAGAGATTGATTTTGAACCAGTATGTCTATGATGTTTTGTTGGAGATTAAATATCTTATTTAATAGATTAATGGTTGTCTGAGTTGTATTATTATAATATGGTTTAAAAACTCATTATGGCTTATTTTGCCTGTTCGATGCTTTGAACCTTAGGAGTTAGAAAACCAAGAACAACTTATCCCTTGATGAGGTAGATAACTGTTATCTGATTTAGATCTTGTAGAAAACTTGATCGACTTGTATGATTAAATCAATTTGATGAAATATTGTCTTTTCTGATTATTGCTTTGCGAGTTTTATTGTTGTATTCGCTTTTAATTATGAAATGGCAAGAGTGCTTTGTTTGATAGGACCCTGTCGTATGGCTTGACTTGGGGTACCTGATTCAGTCCTCTGTTCCGAGTTGACTGTTGTATTGTCGTAGTGTCGTTTTGGTCATATCCTCCTTGTGTGTGAGTCGAATGATGATTGTGGTTGACCTTAGTTTGTCAGGTCTCTAGTTAGAGAACCGTCAGTAAGTGTTCACCTTTGAGTCGTGTTTGACCAGATGATTGTTTGTCCCTTCTTGAACTCCGTTCGTCTGACCATGTGTATTCCTTGGTTTGAGTTCGTCTGAGTTAGTCTAGTGTCGTATGGGAAAGTGGCTTTCGATTGGGGGCCGCGCCCAAAGTGGCTGCTGGGTAACCCGTCGAAAGTGAGTCTAATAAGTGATAACCTAACAATAGATTAGAATGTAATCTCTAAATAAGATAATGTGCCTCACACATGGGACGAGTGCTATCATAGATTCGACATGCTGTGAGAAGGCCTGAAATGGCAAACCATCTTCCTTGTCATCACGAGAGGATGTGTGGGTCCACACGAGGCTTGGATGGGCCGGAAGCTCGGATTAGGTTGCCAGGGTGACCCAGTGTATGGGACCGGGACCTATGAAGACTTGCCATGGTATCCATACCAGGTTGTGTGATGACACTTGTCCCTACGTTCGCTAGTGTGTTGTCATTTTGTCCTGTTAGGAGTACCTTTGTGAGTCGTCCCTTTGTCTCTGCCCTTGTGGGTGTCGGTTTCATGTTAGACCTTGGGTGGTGATGGCTCAGTTTTGTGGATGCTCTTCTGGACCTTTGTTTTAGCTTGATTATGTTCAGCTGGATCCTGTTCTTTTCAAGGATCGTTTATGTATTAATGGACCGATGTGGTCGCTTGTATATTGTTTGTATTTCGCCTTGATGGCTGGATTGTAATGGTGTAACCTCTTGTATTCTTAACCTTTATTAATTATCAGAGGGGTCTTGCAGTTGCGCAGACCCGGAGATGTAGCCCTTTAGGGGTGAACTCCGAGATCATTATGGTGTTATGTGATGTATTCTCTTATGTCTCCTTTATTCAGCTTTATCATGTATGATTAACTTATGTTAGAATGGTTAAGTGGATAATTGGAATTAACTATATATATGCTTATATTCAGTTCTTTCTTGAATGCCATGTTGATCGAATGCCTAAGTGGTTTAGATGATATTTATCGTCGATGCCTGTATGTAATCATCTTTTAAAATGCAATAAATGGAGTATGAAAGAATGTAACTTAGAGTAATGAATTATACTCAGTTGTTGTTAAGGAATTTTAATATGCTTGGAAGGATCTCTTATGTTATGATGAAATCCTATTGTATTAGAATGTTAGATGTATGGTTTGTAATTTTAAAGGAAAAGTTTGAATGAAGTTATGAATAGATCTTAATGGATGAATCTTTGCTTGTGTTTTATATTTCCATCTTCTGAAAGAAAGTATCCTGAATATGATTTATCTCGTTATTAAGATAATCAGCTTATTGGATTAATTGTGTGAGTTAAGTGAATTGTGATATTTAAGTAATCTCGTTGGGAAACTCTTTAGGTGTTAGTCAATGTCTTCCGCTATGTAATCTGAATCTTTGTTATCTTGTTGCATCTTATGTGTTGTAACTTTAAAAAAAATAAAATTGCACTCTAT